>NC_092160.1:1030000-1373333 GCF_045791955.1 Oncorhynchus clarkii lewisi | reverse complement strand
TTTTCTCAAAAGTGAGTTTACAGGTTTATCAACTTTCAAAGCAAAATGACTTTCCCATTGTTTCTAAGCTGTACTGTATTATATACATTTTTTTTAGCTCTGAGTCTCTTCTTTTATCCAATGTAAAAAACAACTTCACATTTTTTATGATTTGAGCCGGTCGGTCACATTTGCGGCATCAGACCATTTTTTATATTACAAAAATAACAGTAGCAGTGCATGGGTAAATTCACTGGGGAAGCCAAGCCTGGAAAAAAAAGCCATATTACAGCCTATGTGTTGTTTGCTCTATAACCTGTTAGTTCATATGCCTTGACACTGTGATATATACAGTCGAGACCAAAATATTTGAGAATGACACAAATATACGTGTTTACAAAGTCTGCTGCCTCATTTTGTGTGATGGGAAATTGTATTATACTCCAGAATATTATGAAGAGTGATCAGATGAATTGCAAATAATTGCAAAGTCCCTTTTTGCCATGCAAATGAACTGAATCCTCAAAAAACATGTCCACTGTATTTCTGCCCTGCCACAAAAGGACCAGCTGAAATCATGTCAGTGATTCTCTCGTTAATTAACAGGTGTGAGTGTTGACGAGGACAAGGCTGGAGATCACTCTGTCATACTGATTGAGTTTGATAAACAGACTGGAAGCTTCAAAAGGAGGGTGGTGCTTGGAATCATTGTTCTTCCTCTGTCAATCATTGTTACCTGCAAGGAAACACGTGCCGTCAACATTGCTTTGCACATAAAGAGCCTCACAGGCAAGTATATTGCTGCCAGTCAGTTTGCACCTAAATCAATCATTTATCGGATCATCAAGAACTTCAAGGAGAGCGGTTCAATTGTTGTGAAGAAGGCTTCAGAGCGCCTAAGAAAGTCCAGCAAGCGCCAGGACCGTCTCCTAAAGTTGATTCAGCTGCGGGATCGGGGCACCACCAGTACAGAGATTGCTCAGGAATGGCAGCAGGCAGGTGTGAGTGCATCTGCATGCACAGTAAGGTGAAGACTTTTGGAGGATGGCCTGGTGTCAAGAAGGGCAGCAAAGACGCCACTTCTCTCCAGTAAAAACATCAGGGACAGACTGATATTCTGCAAAAGGTACAGGGATTGGACTGCTGAGGACTGGGGTAAAGTCATTTTCTCTGATGAATCCCCTTTCCAATTGTTTGGGGCATCCGTAAAAAAGCTTGTCCGGAGAAGACAAGGTGAGCGCTACCATCAGTCCTGTGTCATGCCAACAGTAAATAATCCTGAGGCCATTCATGTGTGGGGTTGCTTCTCAGCCAAGGGAGTGGGCTCACTCACAAATGTGCCTAAGAACACAGCCATGAATAAAGAATGGTACCAACACATCCTCCGAGAGCAACTTCTCCCAACCATTCAGGAACAGTTTGGTGATGAACAATTTCCACCATGACGGAGCACCTTGCCATAAGGCAAAAGAGATAACTAACTGGCTCGGGGAACAAAACATCAATATTTTGGGTCCATGGCCAGGAAAATCCCCAGACCTTAATCCCATTGAGAACTTGTGGTCAATCCTCAAGAGGCAGGTGGACAAACAAAAACCCACAAATTCTGACAAACTCCAAGCATTGATTATGCAAGAATGTGCTGCCATCAGTCAGGATGTGGCCCAGAAGTTAATTGACAGCATGCCAGGGCGGATTGCAGAGGTCTTGAAACAGAAGGGTCAACACTGCAAATATTGACTCTTTGCATCAACTTCATGTGATTTTCAAAAAATCCTTTGACGCTTATGAAATGCTTGTTATTATAAAATATCTAAAGACACTGAAGCAGCAAACTTTGTGAAAATTAATATTTGTGTCATTCTCAAAACTTTTGGCCATGACTGTAGACGTAAGAAAATTAGAAATACAACCACAACTTTGTTTCATGAACAAAATTGAGAGCAACATCTGTCCAGTGGTTCCACAAAGCAAATTGATTGCAGTTACATTACCTGCAGCATGGTCATTCAAGGTAATGTTTCCAACATTTTCAGACTACAAAACTACTATTGACTTAAAACACTGTAGAGTTACTAAAAGTCACAGAAAACTGGAGTTTCCTCCACTATTCAAGAACCATTTCAACTTTAACATTTCAATATCATCACATCACCTATGGTTAGAATAAGCATAGGTGATGTGATTGAAATTTTAAAGTAGTGACAGCTAAAAGATTCCAAAAACGAATTATTCCAATTAACCTGTGTGTGTGTATAACTAGAAAAAACATGTTGACTCAACCTCCTTGTAGAGAAACGCCAAATGCCATTCTCCTCTCTCCACATGTCGCCGAAACAGTCTATGACTATGTCATATAGAACAAGCTTTCAGTTTTTGATGTCCTAGGCTACCTATTTACTACTGTGAAGTGGGTCCAATTAAATCAGAGATGGGAAGAATGGTAGTCTATCCTACCTTGTTGTAGGCCTACAGGCTATTTCGCACGTAACCTACAAAACCATCTCAGTCAGGAAAGGTGAGGAATTTATTCTGCAATTATCATGGAATTGAAAAAAAAATAAAAAATAAATATATGTATATTTCAAAGATATAGATTTTCGCTCTTAACACTAATGGCAAATGACTGCAGATTTTTATTATACTTAGCTCAACCTGTTTTTTTGTTATGAATTAGAGTCATCCTATATTCCCAAATTGCACTAGGCTACTACTAGGTTCCGTTTGCCTTCTTGCAATGCAAGAGTTCAACCACTAGAAACTGTGCATATTCATGGTCTAAAGTTTGTGTGAGGATAAGCACATTCTCGCTTCAAGTTCAGTTTTTATAAATGCCAACATTTGTGTGAAAACCTGGGGCATGCATGTTTTGGGGCATATTTTGTGCGTACACAACATTTATAAGAGAGGCCCAAGGTCCTTTCAAGTGAGACACACTTTCTCTGGACAGTGTGGGAAAGGAAGCTGGGGCTTTGAGTGCAGGCCCTTTTAGAATCCCCTCTCCCTGCTTCTGCAGGCCTGTGAATGAGAGGCCACCTCCACTATCTTTTCTTATTCAATGACTGGCTTTTGTGCTCTGACCAGAGTACCTTGCCTATGAAACTGCTCAGCTTGCACTTCTGCTATTCACTTCAGCTTCACACACATGTGCAGTCTGCCAGATATGGACACAGAACATTTGGATGTCCTTTAGACTGCCAGTACCATCATTACCTACTCTTTATAAGATCAACCCTCTACTCTGTAAGGATAAAGATGAGTTTGGCTTGCTTTTCTCTGGTTGCCTCTGAGTTTATCTCTGAACATCCCCATACAGTCCTATGCCACCACCAAACAAGAGAATAAAGCCAAATGATCAGAAGAAATGTCTTCTTTAGAGTACTTTAGAGAGATGCGGGCCTTACAAATTCAGATTGAAGACGACTACAAAATACTAAAAAGCTGCTCTCAAGTAAATAACTCATTAAGTTCATGAGAGACAAATTACCTCAAAATAAAAAATATTGTTTCATATGTTTGTTGCTTTTACAAATTCCCCATGGCGTATTCGTATTTGGGATTTAATATTTTGAGAGACATTGCACACTACCTGGTTCAAGTGAGAAATAGGGGCAGATTTTTATCAAATTAATTATGTTGTATTCAAATGGAACGGTATGTATTTCGCCTGGGTTATTTTTTATTTAACTGTATGAAATAATTTAGGGTAGGGAATGGGTCATGAAATACAGTAGGTTCATTTTCTTTATAATAATTTTTTAAGATGCCATTAAATTGTTAATGAAACACAGATAGTATCCTTAATAAGAATAACACATTTAATATTAAACAGCTATTCTGAGCGTGAACGTCAGCCACCACCATTGAGAGCAACAAAAAAAATGCACTGAGAATGGATGTCATGAGTTCCTTATGTTATGAAATAACAACACTATCAAACACCAGCTGTCTGGAGGGGTCGTGGACTCGGATAAAGAGAGATTGTTGTGGTTTCGTTATTAAATAGATTTGACTGGACTGTCATTATCACTCAGGCACAGAACTGCAAATCTTCTCTCCAGGGGCCATGACGAGTCGCAGTGGCTCCATGGTTAACAAAGTAAGACAGTGTCCACACTTGTGCTCCTTTTAAATGAGTTAGACACTCTCCACTGTAGCCTCCTCGAGCAGTGCCACCCCATTACCCTTCACCATCAGAGATTCAGATCAACTTTATTATCCCACCAGGAGAAAAATAATTTGGTCATGTGCTTAACAAGACGGTACATTAAACATAAAAACTACACAATATAAGTCATTCAAAGTGCTATAGCTACACATTTAAAGTGAAAGTGCATTATGCTGTGTACTTGAAGGACAAACAGACTATATATTATCCTGTTGGAATTAAAGAGTCTCTATATCTGTTATAATTTTATTTTGAAGAAATCTCTTTCCCCTTGTCCGGATGATGTTGTGACTGCATTTTAAGTGAAGGGGATGAGTAAAATGTTTTCAAGTTTTAGGAGGATGAGTTTTGTGTACAGGTTGGTGGTTGATTCTTGATACCAATTATTATTCTCGCCGTCTTAATCAAGCGCTGAAGCTTGACTTGGTCTTGCACTTCCATGTTTCCAAACACGCATATCAGACCAAAGGACAGCACACTCAGCAGGACAGATATATAGAACATTTGTAAGATGGTTCAGTTGCGTAAAAAAACATTCTCTGTTGCAATTTCTTTATCTTTGCAAAGGCACGGCTTGCCTCTCTCACTGGTGTTGTGTCTAAAGAAAGGAGAAACAGAGGTGCATCTCTGCTCACAGTCCTGTCCTGTCACTCAATATGTGTCAAGAAAAACCTTGGCACAAACGTACTTAGCATTTCAAACCTATTCAGATTGTCAGTGGCATACCCAAATGTAGGCCCTTCAGTGTAGACTTTTCCTGCAGTCAAGTGATCAAATCACCCTCTAGTGGTGGAATGTTATTCATATTTTCATAATTCATAAACATTATTTAAACAAAAACTGCAAAAAATCTGGTGTTACTATGTTAAACGGTTTTGTCATATTTCAGTCTTCAAATCTATGCAAACTCAAAATTGAATATATTTCAACTCTATATCTGACATGGTACAGGTGTCTTCTTTAAGCCCATAAGCATGTGTGAGGTGTATACTTTTGTTTCAAAATAGATTTGTTTAAGACTACAAAGAAACACCCTGTGTGATCCATATTTAGCCCTCTGCTGTAAAAGGTTAAGCTGAGCAAGAGTGGCAAATTACAGTTCTACTTGTTAGAGAATATTCTTTGATTGAATATAAATTATCGTCCCCTCTAATTTCATGAGTACTAGTTAGAGAAGCTTGAGAATCATGAAGGTCATGCACATACAGTCAAACTTTATTCCCATTCAATCTCTCCATGGTGCAAAATAGTTAGTAGTTCATTAACCCTCAACAGCATAGCCACAATTATGAGTTCATGACACTAGACAATATGACCTCGTTAAATTAATTAGATCTAAATCTAATTAGTGTTGATTACAGATTACACAAGACACACCTTATTGGTTAAATTAGGTTTGGCAAATTAAATAAAAGAGCAGAGAGATGGCAAAGATAGCTCAAATAGCCCATATTCAGGTCAAGAACCCATATCAAGCTGTATTACTGTATGGTAAGGCATCCCAGTATAAAGATAGCAGCCATTGATTAGGGCTCTATAAAAGGAATATGGTCAAGAAGGGAAACATTTAAAACGCACATAGAGGAAGAGAAAAGAACAAGAGAAGAATGAGGAGAGGAGTTCAAAGTTGCTTCAGCGACCCAGAGCAAGCCAAGGAGGAGCAGGCAGCACTTTGGATTTGATGCCTTCCTAAAGTGGAGATGGAGGAGGGGGAAGGAGAGGAAGGGGAGGGGGAAAGGGGGAGGGGGGATGGGGGTGGATGGGAGAGGCAGCCATACTTTCGTTATGCTGAAAGGCATTATGAGGGGGGTGTTATTGTGAAAAAATATTTGATTGAGTAAGAGATGTGTGAAGATGTGTGTGTTAGAATGATTGACTGCATTTGTGGGGTTGCACACTCCACCAAAAAATAATCACAGCATAAAAGTTTTGTAAGTGGCCAAAGCACACAGACCTGAATACATATCCCATCCTGAATGACAGAGGTTTATATATGCAGCTGCCAGAGAGCGCGCTTGTAAAGCAATCTGATGTACTCGGTGCTAGAAAATACCTCTGCCTTTACGGGATGACACCTCATCCGTTTGAGTGATATAAAAGGTGGTGGAGGGCACAGGGCAATCCATGATCTTGTTCTGTGCTAAATATATGTCCCTGTCATGTAGGCTCCATGGTGGTGGGATATGAAAGAACATGACAGAGCTGAGCAGAGAGTCTAGGTCTGCTACTGCTTACCAGCACTGCTCTCTCCATTCAACACAAGGATGCTTTAAGAAGAGCATTTTAAAGGGAGGGCTCATACGGTCCATTCTAAACCTTAAGTAAGAAATTAATTGGACTGATCAAATATGATTTACTGTGCTTTGTGTTAACGGGAATAAATGTGTAACATTACAATAATCCAGGCGACACAATAATATGTTGTAATTGCAAGATCAAAAAGACAGACTGAGGAAACCCATTGGTCTGAGTTTATGTAGAGTTTAAACTGTACCAGAAATCCAAACGTGCTAGACTCTAATAGTTTGACGTGCTCTACATCGTATACTGTATTAATGAGACACTATATTTCATCAAACAATATAATTTATGACCCCTTTTCTTGTTTTTCTTATAAATCAACATTAAACAGACCATTAAATCCAGCAGCATATCACCGTGCCTCCCACTGCTGGCTTGCCTCTGAAGCTAAGCAGGGTCGGTCCTGGGATGGGAGACCAGATGCTGCTGGAAGTGGTGTTGGAGGGCTAGTAGTGGTCTCTCTTCCCTCTGGTCTAAGGAGATCCCAGTGCAGTAAAGGGGGCATTGCCCTGTGTAGGGTTCTCTTTCAGATGGGATGTTAAACGGGTGTCCTGACTCTCTTATCGTGAGAGTAGGGGTGTTAAGCCTGGTGTTATGGCAAAATTCCCAGCTTGGCCCCATTCCATCATGGCCATGTGTGGTGAGTGTTCTGGCACAAATAATGGTTGCCGTGATTCACATTTGTGGTGGATAAGGTGAGGTTCCACTAACTATGGAAAGTGCTTTGAGTACTTCAGTTGGTAGAAAACTGCTATATAAACTCAATCAATTACTCTCTGATAAAGGGATTCACATGTAATTTGCCATTTCATTTATAAAATGCTGGCATATACAGATGAATCAAGCGATGGAACCACAATACTATAATGGTAAGGCTCCAGTGCGTCAGTGACTTAAAAATACCTTAATAATTGATCTGCTGACTCGTTAAAATAATCTTTGTAGTCTATAAACTTGTCCCTCCCTGCATGTCCAAAAAAATACCCACACCCTGACCTCTACATCTAGTGAGTTCCAAAGCAGCCATTTCAGTCTGTTGGCAAGTGTCCATCATAGCCGACATGGCATAAATCAGATTGTTGCCCTAGTCATCGATTCTCTTCTAACTGTCCAACAACTTTTCTTTTTTTTTGGTTAACCTATTAAAATTCTTTGCATGCTTCACAGCACATCACTAGGGGTTTTGGGATGATCAAACACTGATGATGTGCTTTGCAGTTTTGCTGGCAACAACATAATTCTTTAGCTGCACAATTTATATCACTGCTGACACGGGGAGTACATGATATAATGCTGACGACTCCGCCAAGTCTTCCAAGCTAACATGAAAGCCTATTGTTGATAGGATGAGGGAGGACTAAGGAAATACAAATGCTTTATAAGTCAATTGTACCTGATTTATGGCATTTGAAATTGATGATACAGTGGGGCAAAAACGTATTTAGTCAGCCACCAATTGTGCAAGTTCTCCCACTTAAAAAAATGAGAGAGGCCTGTAATATACATCATAGGTACACTTCAACTATGACAGACAAAATTAGAAAAAAATCCAGAAAATCACATTGTAGGATTTTTTATGAATTTATTTGCAAATTATGGTGGAAAATAAGTATTTGGTCACCTAAAAACAAGCAAGATTTCTTGCTTCTTCTTTAAGAGGCTCCTCTGTCCTCCACTCGTTACCTGTATTAATGGCACCTGTTTGAACTTGTTATCAGTATAAAAGACACCAGTCCACAACCTCAAACAGTCACACTCCAAACTCCACTATGGCCAAGACTAAAGAGCTGTCAAAGGACACCAGAAACAAAATTGTAGACCTGCACCAGGCTGGGAAGACTGAATCTGCAATAGGTAAGCAGCTTGGTTTGAAGAAATCAACTGTGGGAGCAATTATTAGGAAATGGAAGACATACAAGACCACTGATAATCTCCCTCGATCTGGGGCTCCACGCAAGATCTCACCCCGTGGGGTCAAAATTATCACAAGAACGATGAGCAAAAATCCCAGAACCACACGGGGGGACCTAGTGAATTACCTGCAGAGAGCTGGGACCAAAGTAACAAAACCTACCATCAGCAAGGGCATTGAAGATGAAATGTGGCTGGGTCTTTCAGCATGACCATGATCCCAAACACACCGCCCGGGCAACAAAGGAGTGGCTTCGTAAGAAGCATTTCAAGGTCCTGGAGTGGCCTAGCCAGTCTCCAGATCTCAACCCCATAGAAAATCTTTAGAGGGAGTTGAAAGTCCGTGTTGCCCAGCAACAGCCCCAAAACATCACTGCTCTAGAGGAGATCTGCATGGACGAATGGGCCAAAATACCAGCAAAAGTGTGTGAAAACCTTGTGAAGACTTACAGAAAACGTTTGAACTCTGTCATTGCCAACAAAGGGTATATAACAAAGTATTGAGATAAACTTTTGTTATTAACCAAATACTTATTTTCCACCATAATTTGCAAATAAATTCATAAAAAATCCTACAATGTGATTTTCTGGATTTTTTTTCTCATTTTGTCTGTCATAGTTGACGTGTACCTATGATGAAAATTACAGGCCTCTCTCATCTTTTTAAGTGGGAGAACTTGTGCAATTGGTGGCTGACTAAATACTTTTTCTCCCCACAGTATGTGTGCAAAAACAAAGCATTGACAAAAACTTTACTGTAAACCAAGGCAAATGGGCTTCGCCTACTACAGTACCACACCTCATGAGTTACCAAATTAGTTGTGAACTCATGAAAACGTTTAGGACAGACAATTACTTTCTAAAGCCATGTAGTTAAGCATATTAGAAGATAAATACATGTGGCATTTAGCGTCTGTTTACAGACAAATTAACTTCAGAGTGTCAAACAAATCATGAATTGGCCTTTTCTCATTTAGCTAACAAGCCCATCTTGTTAGCTAAAGTCAAATTGAAGAAACATTGCAGAATGATCCCCATCTTCATCTAGAAAACAGGAAGGGCTAAATACTAATTTCAGGTATGACAAACTATGACATCCCACCACTGTTTATGCCATTTCAGCCTCCAGTATATTAGAATGCCCATTTCAGGCTCTCCAATCATGAAGTATGGGCCTGAGGCAGCAGCATACGATAGCATGTCACGATTAATCCAGATTAAATGTTAATTGAAAGTATGATACTGGAATTTTGATCCTGTAGCTGACTTCAGAGGAGACCTCTAGCTAAGTCTTCCTTAAAATTCAAGGTTTACAGCCAAGGAGCAAGACTCTCTTTTAATGGAGACATTTGACTATTCAATGCAGTACCCATGCACCAAGAGAGTCTTTGGAAGCCAAAGAGGTTCTGTGTGACAAAAGCATATACTACAGCTCATTACATCATGCGTCAACAAAGTTTTTGACACCAGCACAGTTCACAAACAGCTCCATATTAACACAGAAGAAGCAAGCTTTGACAAAGACCACACGTTCAAAATGCAACAGCTATTTGAAAAATAAAAAAATAGCACCATGAACTAGAAACTTTGTTGTTGTGGTCCATTTACGGGAGATGCAATCATCATTGCACATTTCAAAACCATGGTAGGGAGTTGGAAGAATTAACTTGAGTACTGAATGTACTCTACCACTACTGTAGATGGTGAAACTATCACTCTCTGCTATATCTGATTAGTGACTTCCATTTTACATTTTTGTCATTAAGTATAGCTCTAATTACTGTGGTAGGAAATGACACATAAAAATATAGCAGCGAGGAGCAGCAATAAACGGGGTTCACAGCATGACATAAAGGACACAAAATCAGTTGGAAAACAAAGCATCACTATATCATGTAGGAACTATCTTCCTTTATGTGCAATCAGTGAAAGCATTACCATGTTTATCTCTCAATACCACAAGGATGACACAATTGATGTTTAGTGTAGCGCTGTAGGTTGGTTAACTTTCTCAGATTCATTAGAGGCCAATTCATTGAGTTGATATACCACATTTGGAGTCAATCTGACTTGTGGTTCATGAAGATCGTTTTTAAAGTATTTTTTTTTGCATTAGTGTATGTTCTAACGTGCATCTATAGGTACAGTGCAGCCAGATTTGAATGCAGCAACAATAAAGACTGATATAATGAGTCTAAACACAAAATCTGGAGTGAATCTTACGTATGGTTCATGAGGAGAAGATGATTGCAGATGGTTTTGAGCATTAGCGTTACATATGCAAATAATTAGTTCTTAACCTGTTGGATCTCTAGGGGCGCTATTTCATTTTTGGATAAAAAACGTTCCCGTTTTAAGCGCGATATTTTGTCACAACTATGCATATTCTTGGCAGTTTTTGAAAGAAAACACTCTGAAGTTTCAGAATCTGCAAAGATATTGTCTGTAAGTGCCCCAGAACTCATTCTACAGGCGAAACCAAGATGATGCGTCAAGCAGGAAATGAGCAGAATCTCTGAAGCTCTGTTTTCCATTGTCTCCTTATATGGCTGTGATTGCGCAAGGAATGAGCCTACACTTTCTGTCGTTTCCCCAAGGTGTTTGCAGCATTGTGACGTATTTGTAGGCATATCATTGGAAGATTGACCATAAGAGACTACATTTTCCAAGTGTCCGCCTGGTGTCCTGCGTGGAATTCGGTGCGCAAACGCCAGCTGCTTGTACTTTTCCATTTGATTGAGGGGAGAAACCATGCTTCCACGAACGATATATCATTGAAGAGATATGTGAAAAACACCTTGAGGATTGATTCTAAACAACGTTTGCCATGTTTTCAGTCGATATTATGGAGTTAATTTGGAAAAAAGTTCGTGTTTTGAGGACTGAATTTTCGTTTTTTTTTTGGTAGCCAAATGTGATGTACAAAACGGAGCTATTTCTAATACACAAATAATCTTTTTTGGAAAAACTGAGCATCTGCTATCTAACTGAGAGTCTCCTCATTGAAAACATCCGAAGTTCTTCAAAGGTAAATTATTTTATTTGAAGGCTTTTATGTTTTTGTTGAAATCTTGTGTGCTGGATGCTAACGCTAATGCTAACGCTAAATGCTACGCTAGCTAGCCACTTTTACACAAATGATTGTTTTCCTATGGTTGAGAAGCATATTTTGAAAATCTGAGATGACAGTGTTGTTTACAAAAGGCTAAGCTTGAGAGATGGCATATTTATTTCATTTCATTTGCGATTTTCATGAATAGTTAACGTTGCGTTATGGTAATGAGCTTAGGTCTGTAAATAGAATCCCGGATCCGGGTTTGGTCGACGCAACAGGTTAATGGTTTCCTCATGTTTTGAGATATCAATACCACATTTAGTGTGGTTCATTTTAACGATGTCCATAATAACAATGACAGGTATCAAATTGCTAGGCCACTGTGGAGTGTATTTACAGTGGTATAAATCGACATATAAAATCCGATTTTTGATTTGTCAAACACTCAGCCATCTTTTGATCGAACCCTTCCTAAGCTCAAACGAATTTAAGACATGTACTATGGGCCTACATTAAATTGTTTAAAGTACTCTGGGCATATCTGACCATATTAATATCAGGAACAAGGTAAGCCCCTAGTGCAGACCATGTGAAGTAACAATGTGTATTGTACACCGGGGGTAGGCAAACAACAGGTCAAGGCAAGCAGGCTCAGGGCGGCAGGGTAGCCTAGTGGTTAGAGCGTTGGACTAGTAACCGGAAGGTTGCAAGTTCAAACCCCCGAGCTGACAAGGTACAAATCTGTCGTTCTGCCCCTGAACAGGCAGTTAACCCACTGTTCCTAGGCCGTCATTGAAAATAAGAATTTGTTCTTAACTGACTTGCCTAGTAAAATAAAGGTAAAATAAAAAATAAAAAAAGGGCCAGGGTTGGCAGAGGTCAAAAATCCAGACGTGGGACAAAGGTACATGACGGTAGGAAGGCTCAGGGTCAGGGACGGGCATAGTGGTCAGGCTGGTGAGCACAATGTCAGGACAGGCAAGGGTCAAAACTCAGGAGGATAAGAAAAAGAGAGGAAACAGGAGACAAGGGCCAGTCAGACATAGTTTTATCTCTAGACACAGAAAAGGTAGGAATAATACGGAGGGTACGAGGCAAGAGGACGAACAGCAGAGGAGCTAATGATTTTGGATCGGGGGAACGGTCTTGGCTTCCGGGGGTGTAGCCATGGCACTATAGAGGCGTGCCAGCGCCTCAGGCTTAACCTTCTTGGACACCGGTCAGTGCTGCGGAAGCTAAGTGGCCCGGGCCTTACTGAATCCCTCCTGGAGGTTCTGGTACTCTGCGGTGCTGGCGCAGAGGTCCGGGGCAATTTCCAAGCCTCCCGGAAGACGTTCAAGGCCAGGCAGAGCTGACGTCAGGCAATGAGTGTGGCAGGACGGGCTCCAGCCCATGATGGCACCAGTAGCCCAGTCGATGAGGGGATTGTGTCGCTGGAGTCAGAAGAACCCCGATACCACGGGAATCTGAGGAGACTTGATGAGGAGACTTGATGAATAGTCTCGCTGTGATTCCTTGACACCCTTAGGTTGATGGGAGTGATAATATGAGTGTCCCGGCCTTTGGGGCGCCCATCCAACGCTCTTACCTCCACGGGAGTGAAGAGGGGCTGAGTGGGGATGTTCAGCTCGGAAGCCAGGGTAGCGGAAGATGGACGGTGGAGACAAGCACAAAGACAGGTGAAACAGATCTAGGCGTGACAATTATGCACATACATAAATTGTGTGGTATAGTGTGACCATATTTGAACGTAGTAACATTATTTTCTCAAACTCTTTAGGGACTATTGTGATGAGTCCAAAGACTAAATTTGGAGTCAATTACTTTTAGTCCATGAGAAGAGGTTTGCTTTTTCCGTAAAGCTTTTTTGAAATCTGACACAGCAGTTGCATTAAGGAGAAGTATATCTTTAATTCCATGTATACTACTTGTATTTTCATCAACATTTATGATGAGTATTTCTGTAAATTGATGTGGCTCTCTGCAAATTAGCTGGATGTTTTTGGAACTACTGAACCTAATGCGCCAAGTGTATACTGAGATTTTTTGGATATAAACTTTACCGAACAAAACATACATGTATTGTGTAACATGAAGTCCTATGAGTGTCATCTGATGAAGATCATCAAAGGTTAGTGATTAATTCTATCTCTATATTTGCTTTTTGTGACTCCATTCTTTGGCTGGAAAAATGGCTGTGTGTTTTTGTGATTTGGCTCTGACCTAACATAATCGTTTGTGGTGCTTTCGCTGTAAAGCCTATTTGAAATCGGACACTGTATCGGATTAACAACAAGATACATGTATGTTTAAGGAATTTTAATTATGAGATTTCTGTTGTTTTGAATTTGCCGCCCTGCACTTTCACTGGCTGTTGTCATATCAATCCCGTTAACGGGATTTCAGCCCTAAGAAGTTTTTAACAAACCTAACACAATGGTAAATCTAAGTGCTGGCGGTAGCCCTATAGGCCCTACAGCGGTCTACGGCATTGCTTCGCACTCTAGCAACTCCTTGTGGCAGGCCAGGCGCATGCACGGTGAATTCGGTCACCAGTTGTACAGTGTTTACTCCGACACATTAGTGTGTTGCGGGTTAACCTGTTGCGACGACCAAACCCGGATCCGGGATTCTATTTATAGACCTAAGCTCATTACCATAACGCAACGTTAACTATTCATGAAAATCGCAAATGAAATGAAATAAATATGCTAGCTCTCAAGCTTAGCCTTTTGTTAACAACACTGTCATCTCAGATTTTCAAAATATGCTTTTCAACCATAGGAAAACAATCATTTGTGTAACAGTAGCTAGCTAGCGTAGCATTTAGCGTTAGCATTAGCGTTAGCATTAGCGTTAGCATTTAGCAGGCAACTATCACAAAAACAAGTAAAGCCTTCAAATAAAATAACTTACCTTTGAAGAACTTCTGATGTTTTCAATGAGGAGACTCTCAGTTAGATAGCAGATGCTCCGTTTTTCCAAAAAGATTCTTTGTGTATTAGAAATAGCTCAGTTTTGTACATCACATTTGGCTACCAAAAAAAAAAAAAAAAAAAAAAAAAAAAAAAAAACGAAAATTCAGCCCTCAAAACGCGAACTTTTTTCCAAATTAACTCCATAATATCGACTGAAACATGGCAAACGTGGTTTAGAATCAATCCTCAAGGTGTTTTTCCACATATCTCTTCAATGATATATCCTTCGTGGAAGCCTGGTTTCTCCTTGCTCTCAAATGGAAAAATAATTGCACCTGGCTTTACGCTCCAATTTCGACGCAGGGACACCAGGCGGACACTTGGAAAATGTAGTCTCTTATGGTCAATCTTCCAATGATATGCCTACAAATACGTCACAATGCTGCTAACACTTTGGGGGAACGACAGAAAGTGTAGGCTCATTCCTTGCGCAATCACAGCCATATAAGGAGACAATGGAAAACAGAGCTTCAGAAATTCTGCTCATTTCCTGGTTGATGCATCATCTTGGTTTCGCCTGTAGAATGAGTTCTGGGGCACTTACAGACAATATCTTTGCAGATTCTGAAACTTCAGAGTGTTTTCTTTCAAAAACTGTCAAGAATATGCATAGTCGAGCATCTTTTCGTGACAAAATATCGCGCTTAAAACGGGAACGTTTTTTATCCAAAAATGAAATAGCGCCCCTAGAGATCAAAGAGGTTAAGCGAGCGGTGTGTCAGGTCGTGTTTCAGAGGACGCATGGCTCTCAGCTTTTGCCTCTCTTGGGTCTATACAGGAGTTGTAGCAATGGGACAAGACTGTAAATTCTACCAATTCGATATCACGTAAAAGGGTTAAAAAGTACAAAAAATTGTCAGGATAAGAAAGACACGAGACGCATTACACCAGTTTTCATTATAGTAGGGTAAGGGTAGCCTACTAAAGGCTTTTACATTTTTTTTTTATCAAATGGAAAACAACTTACTTTTCTAAATATGAGTGTCACCAGATTATCTCATTGTCACGCTCTGACCATAGAGAGCACTTGGATTCTCTATAGTGGTTTAGGTCAGGGTGTGACTAGGGGGGGTGATCTGAAATGTGTATTTCTATGTTGATGGTTTTATATGGTTCCCAATTAGAGGCATCTGGTAATCATTGCCTCTAATTGGGGATCATATTTAGGAAGCCCTATCTCCCACCTGCTTTGTGTGATGTTGTTAGTGTGGTTGGGCACCACGTCTTCACGTTCTTTGTAAGTTTTGTTGTTTTGTTTCTAGTTTCACATTGTATTAAAAAGACGTGGAACTCAATGCACGCTGCGCCTTGGTCTGCTCATTTTGAAGTTCGTGACACTCATCTCTCATTCCATGATGAGCATATTTGAAAGCAGGGCATATGACGGAAATCCCTACTTCAAAGCAGAGGCAATTGATTGTAAAAAACATATTTTGGGGGGCAGAAATAACTTTTTGAATGGGAATTTTCATGTAATAATAAATGTCATCTGTAAATATAAACAAAAAGAGAAATCACAAAGCTGTTTAGACATGGAGAAAATACAGAATCTTGCCTAGCCACTATTGGTTGCAATAATGAGGGCGCTGGGACAGTCTGTCACTCAAGGCTTCTCTGTCAAATCGTACAGTACATCCTGCTCTCTGCTACTGTGGATATTTGAAAGATTCATTGGATTTACTCATATTTTTATCATGGACAACATGCAAAGTATAGCTACAGCTTTCAATAACAATGTTGTCCTGAATACAGCTGCTGGTATCTGTCTTCTGTGGCAGCTCTGTCTTCTGTGGCAAGAGCAGTCTGCATCCCATACACAGTTAAGAGTCTACACTTAAAATGCCAAGATTTGCACCGAGAAAGGCACCAGAAATGGATTGCTTTCCCATAGAATTCAATACAACATTTTGGGACAAAGTAGCCCCTTATATAAACAAATTACAACACATATGTCACTCAATTCAGTTAACTCCTAGTTCCATGTGACAAAAAGTTATATTAAAACCAGGAAAATCTGGAGTCCCCTGCTGATTATAGACACATAGGTTTAATAAATTGTAACAATAAAAATCTAACCTTATCACCAATAGAATGGCAAAGTCTTACCAGACTTGATACATATCAATCAAACAGGGTTTATAAAAAAACACTGACAAATACAAGAACTGTCACGTCCTGGCCTTAGTTCCTTTTTTATGTCTCTAATTTAGTTTGGTCAGGGCGTGAGTAGGGGTGGGCATTCTGTTTGTTCTGTGTGTTATAGTTCTATGTGTTTGGCCTGGTATGGTTCCCAATCAGAGGCAGCTGTCAATCGTTGTCTCTGATTGAGAACCATACTTAGGTAGCCTGTTCCCAACTGGTGTTTGTGGGTATTTATTTTCTGTGTCTGTGTTTCACCATACAGGACTACCCACCACCAACAAAGGACCAAGTAGCGTGGTGAGGAGCAGCAGCACTATCTGGAGAAATGGACTTGGGAGGAGATACTGGAAGGCAAGGGACCCGGAGCGTGTCCGGGATTTGATGTCACCTGAGTCAGCTCTCCATACTCGTCCTGAGGTGCGTGCTAGCCGTCTGGTGGAGACTGTGCCAGACCGACGCACCAGGCCTCCTGTGCACCTCCCTAGCCCTGCACGTCCTGTGCCAGCTCGGCATTACAGCTCTCCGAGACGTGCTCACCATGGCAGGCATCGTACTGGTCAGGCACCGTGTTATGCGCTGGAGCGCACAGTGTCTCCAGTATGTGTTCTTAGCCCTGTGTGCTACATCCCAGCTCCCCGCATCTGCCAGGATAGGGTGAGGATCCAGCCAGGACGGATGATGCCAGCCCTGCTCTCCAGACCTCCAGTGCATCTCCTCGGGCCAGGATATCCTGCGTCGGCGCTGCGCACTGTGTCTCCCGTGTGTCTGCACAGCCCAATGCGTCCTGTACCTGAGCCCCGCACGTGCCAGGCTAAAATCACCATCCAGCCAGGACGGGTTGTGCAGGCCCTTAGTTCGAGACCTCCAGTGCGCCTCCACGGCCCAGACTATCCTGTGCCTCCTCCAAGGACCAGGCTGTCTCCTTCCTCCATAGTCTCCCTCCATCCCGGAGCTGCCAGAGTCTCCCTCCAGTCCGGAGCTGCCAGAGTCACCCTTCACTCCGGCGCTGCCAGACAGGCGGGAGGGGCCCGCTGCAAGGGTCCCCAGTCCGGGGTCGGCGGCCGCTCCAAAGGCGCCACCTAACTGGGGTCCATGTCCCGTGCCAGAGCCATCACCGCGGACAGATAAAAATATACAAATATTTTCAGATTTCTCCAATCTCAGTTTAAAAAAACAACTTGGAAAAAAACAATTGCAATTACAATTGCAATAGGAAAAATAAAGACGCATGATCTACAGAAGTCCTTCAAGTGGATCACAGAAAAATAGAAAAGATTTAGGATGCTAAATAACTCACAACAAACAAGAAATGTTATTCCATGAATCAACAATATGAAAGCAAATCGAATTAAATGGAATAATCTTCCCATAAATATTACAGGTAGAATAAACCTGTTTAGAATAGCATGGCTGCTAAAGTTTTTGTATTTATTTTATGTAATGCCAATTATCCCACCGAAGACTTTCTTTAAAAAAGTATACTTGGTCATAACAGACTTTATATGGGCAAATCAAATTCCTAGAATAAAAGGAACATTTGACATCTTCCTAAATCTGAGGGTGGTTTCAACCTTCCAGATTTGGAATTGTACCAACCCGCTACCTAAGGATTTTACGTGGACTAAAGAGGAACATTTTGAAGATGCACATCTCCAGAATTTTACTTGTCAATTTTCAAAGGATTAAACTATTAACAACTTCATAGTTAAGAACACTATAACAATATGGAAGAAAATATAACACATTCTACAAGAACCAATATCACAAACTTATGAAAAAATCCTTGGATAGCTTTTCATAATTCACAGATAAATTGCTCCAAATGGAAAACTAAATGCATAGAAACTGTAAATGACAGAATGAAAAAGTAATTTTGGATTGACCAATGGAGATAGTTTCAAATACATGTAACTTAAAAGTTGCATATCACAAAATGTTGATTTGAAATCTTTTGGACATCAGAGCAACCTTGAGGGAATCTTATTTGAGTCAGAAAATTGTCCATATGATAGGGAAGATATACAAAACCTTGGAGAGAGAGAGCATATCTAAATGACAGTCGTAGCAAAAAATATAAAGTATTGGAAGCAAGACTTAAAAAGAACAGATGTTGGCACAAGATGGAGCGTAACTAACAAAATTACATTTAACGGAAGTAAATCACAAATTCTACAGCACAACAGCAGAGTCATGTCTTAAGTGTAAAACTAATAATAGCTCAATAATCCATGCTTTCTGGGAATGCTTTACAGTCCAGAAGTTATAGGCGGAGCTAGAAAGTTGGCTGTCAGAAGTATTACAAGGTAAACTTACTTTTAATCCATCTGTCTGCAAATTTTAAGACATGGCATATGGAGGTGGAGTGAGATACCCAAATGGTTTGGACGATTCTCTTCTCATCACTCATCTTGAAAAAAGCATACCAATGTCACGACTTCCACCGAAGTTGGCTCCTCTCCCTCTTCGGGTGGCGCTCGGCAATCGTCATCGCCGGTCTACTAGCTGCCACCGATCCTTTTTCCTTTTGGCTATGTTTGTTTGTGTTTCACCTGGTTTAATTTTGGTTAATTAGGGGGGGTATATATCTCGACATTTCCTTTGGGTTTTTGTGCGGGATTGTTTCCGTTTGACTGTCAGTTAGTTTGGGTTGCGTTTACATTAGTTCATGTTTAACAGGTGGTTTTTCCCTGGACTGTGTCTGAGTGGGTTTCATGGCTACTGCTGTAGTCCGGTGTTCTGTTATTTTTGAGCTGGTTTAATAAAACGCCCTTTTCCTTCGGAACTTGTTTCTCCTGCGCCTAACTCCACACCCACATCTCCTTGGGGAGTTTTGACAACCAAAGACAATGAAGGCAGTCAATTGACACAATGGAAAAATCTAATGATTTATTATTTAAATATTAAGAAAATGCCACAATATCTACATGTGCATTAGAGGTCTTAGAGGTGCAGCCAAATACCCGAGACCCGATCTGGGACCCGAGCGTGTCTGGATACAGAATTCTAAATAATGTCACGGGTCTGGGTCGGATTTGATATTGTCAAATCAAATTTTATTGGTCACATACACATATTTAACAGATGTTATTGTGGGTGTTGCAAAATGTCACGGTCTCAGGTATGTTTAATTTTAACTGACTTGTGCGAGAGCACCCAAATAGATCAGAATGCGACTGCTGCAGTGGAGAGATAGGGAGGGAAAGAAATGGTATAATTTATGCTGCTGGTCTTTGCTTTTCATGAAAGTGGCATATTTAAGCTTGTTGTTGATGTTAACCAATCATAATTCATCAAAGCAGCAATAGGCTACAGTCATAGAGCTTCCGATTTGGGCAAAAGTTAGGAGATATCTAAATAATGGAAGATATGATGGAATTAAATGTTAAAGGAGAAGGATAAACTACTTTATACTCTGAATGGAGTAGTTCAAATCAAAGTTTATTTGTCACTTGCGCCGAATAAAACAGTGAAATGCTTACTTACAGGCCCTAACCCTCAGTGCAATATTTAGGTAAAAAACTAGCATCCCACATATCCCAGAGAGTTAAGAATTAAATAAAAGCCCCTTAGGTATTCTCAAAGATCCTAATGGAAAATGCCGCTTATATATTAATTTAGAATCCTCCAATCTGTCACGTTCGTCATATAGAGGAGACCAAGGCGCAGCGTGATATGAATACATTCTTATTTTAATAAAGAAAGAACAACCTTTGGCAACCTAAATAGGATCCCCAATCAGAGACAACGGTAAACAGCTGTCTCTGACTGGGAACCATAGACCTATAATAAACCCAGACTAACAAACACCCCTAGATATACAAAAAACCCTAGACAGGACAAACAAGCATACCCACCCTCATCACACCCTGACCTGACCAAAATAATACATAAAACATAGAAAACTAAGGTCAGGTGGTGACACAATACTCTAAATGTAATTATTGGCAGAGTCACATCATTGAAAAAATATTTTCTATATTTTCGCCTACCATAGGCGAAATGATTATTGGTTTCACTACAAGGATTTGGAAATGTTATGCCCCTTAGATATTCATTCAGAATCCTCTTATGCTGTACAGTGCAATATTTTCCATTCCATCCTAAAGGAAACCCTGAGGGTTTCGTTATTCTCGGAATAGAAACACCATAATATTACTCAAATTAATTAAGAAAAATTTCTCAAAATCAATCCCAAGTACCATGTTATTTTAAAAATACTCTAGTAATTCCAATATGGGAGACTATCAAATGATTCTCAAAGTTGCCCTCTGGTGGTCAAAATAGCACTAACTTGCATTAATGTAAAAAATGGCTGACAATTAAATCACGTGCCATAGAATGCTGCAGCAGCAGCCCGCAACATGATTCCATGTGTTATTTCATAGTTTTGATGTATTCACTATTATTCTACGATGTAGAAAATAGTAAACATTTTTTTTTTAAATGAATGAGCAGGTGTTCTAAAACTTTTCACTGGTAGTGCATATACTTTATACAGTACAACTGCTTTGGAATGATACATAGGATATAGGCTACACAGGACAGGACATCACTATACTGTAAATACAAAGCACAAAGATGCAGCCCACACCTATATACAAATGGTAAGTTCATATAGTAAACTATAGAAAGTTATATACATCATTTACTTACATAATCCAATCCTTCTCAAAAACATTCTTCTTTACCTAAGTGTCCAGGTTGCTGCTATCATATAGGTCCGACTCACTGAGAATTTCCACCAAAGCCTCTTACTCTGCCATTTTTAAAGTCGATGTCCTCCTCTTCCTTGACTTTTCCTAATTAAGTCTTTATAACACACTGTCATTGTTTGAAACTTAAAATCACAAACAGAACTGGAGTTATAACCAGGGCTTGTAATTCTTTTTCATGGTTTCCCTGGCCTGTTCCGTCCGTCTCCGATAGTTGAACATGCCATGCCCAGTTGATAATCACTGCAATAATTTCCTCTAAACTGAACCTAAACTATACTGAAACTAACTTCACACATGTAACATATTCAATAAATTAAGTATAGTATGATGGGGGAGAAAAGGGGAGAATGGGTTAGTTGTTGAGTGAGGGGAAGAGAATATTAATAATTATGTAATCACTTGTGAATGAAGAACCGGGCAGGCCACTATTGTATGCATCTATTCTAATTATACTCTCATAACAGTGTACCCTATATTAGTGCACCATATCCAAGCAGTCCATCCTGGTCTTAGACTTGACGTAACATAGTAAATATAAATCCAGGACACTCAAATTAGTATGATATGTTATGTTTGGCATGGTTACATAATACATATGGTTACTTAAGTTGTGATTCATAACATATCATACCAAATGATGGACATCCACAAATTAATACATACAATATGAAATGTAACATATCATACTAAATGGACTGTCTCAGATTTACATACATAATGATACGAAATGCTCTGAGACTAGGTTGCGGCCTTATTAGTCTACTTCAGGCCTTCAGGATCCATATCGGACAGCAGGTGAGTGAGTGTAGGATAATGTTTTCGTTCAGATGGCAAGGCTGTACAAGGTGAAAGGAGGAACTCGATGCTGGCCTGTTGCTCTGTTCTACAACATGCTTGACTTGGCTGGTATCAAAGCACACATGTTGTTCAACAGTGCATGAACAACACCCATGAGAAGGAGAACCTTCATCATTAGTCTGGCACATGGGCTATGTGAGAGACATAATGTGGGCCAAAGCAGCAGCAAAGATTCCACGCGAGCCAAAAATGTGCACAGTTCCCGGCACATATTTCAACTGCAAGAGACTTGTTTATGGGAAGTGATGCAATTAAGTGACAGTGATGAAATCTTCTTTCAAACATTTACATTTGGTATTCCAATGTTACCTAACAGATTCATAAAACACATCCAAATTACATCGACATGAAGGGGGGTTCACTGAGGCCAGTCTTTTCTAGTTAAATAGATTTATTAGACTTGTGGCTATTGGTACTCATCAAGGCCCTGCTATTCTACCCTTAAATACGCATATGATAATTTTGACCAGACACTTTGAGGATAAAATGCTCAGAAAGTTTTTGTATTTTATGATATGTGTCTGAAAGTACTGCTAGAGTGTAAAATACACATATTTAGAATAAGTCAGGGACAGGTGGGTTCAAGGTTTTTATTGAAATCAAGTTATTGAAATTACAAAACTACAAAAAAACATCTGGATGATTCTGGTGTTAGAATCCACTAAAATGGCATCGACAGAGCTTTGCTTGCTTCTAGCTCTTAGGAAACTTTGCAATATTTAGTTTATGTATCATTTCTTACATTATTAGCCCAGACATTATTAATTCCATTCCTTTACTTGGATTTGTGTGTATTGGGTATATGTTGTGAAATTGTTAGATATTACTTGTTAAATATTACTGCACTGTCGGAGCTAGAAACCCAAGCATTTCGCTACACCCGCAATGACATCTGCTAAACACGTGTATGTGAGCAATCAAATTTGATTTGTTTAACCTACATTTCTGGAATTTGTCTTTCAGCATAAACCTGCTCTCTGTCACCAGTACAAGGAGATGATCCAGGGTGAACAAGCAATACTTCAGGTATTTTGTCTTTGTGCTTTGATCTCATTGATTGAACTTGCAGGTCATTTAATGTTATTGCTGGTATGTAAGTGAACACCCCCCCCCCCCCCGTCCCCCCCTTTAAATGGACAAAAATGAATGGGATCTTATTGGAACCATATGAAACATATACACGATGTACAATGCCACTCAAATGGACGTCATTACATTCAAAACTGATTGCAAATGCCATATGGCAAGTGTCACACAGCAAAAATCCAAGAGATGGCGAGTGCGCTCCACTGTAAATTTTCTTATTTCAAATATGTATAAGAACTGTATGAACATACTTTTATCATATTTTATTGCCATCATATTTTAATTGTGCACAAGGCATATGTTTTGTCCATTTGCTATATGATTTCATAGGAAGTCAAAAATCAGTGAACAATCGCCAAATGCCATAAGAAATGTCCAAATGCAATATGAATGTATTGAATGTGCCAAATCAGGATGTTGTGTCCATTTGCCATGATATCCATGATATCTAATTGACTGATGGACGGTGACTGGCTGGCTGACTTTTGTCCATTTGCAATATGTTTCAATGGGTATTTACCGTCACGAATTTGACATTCTCAAAAAGTCTGCAGAAATGCAAAATTGATTTCAGAATGTCACTTTGGTGATGGTCTATCACTATTTAAATATATTGCAAATGGACAAAAGTCAGCCAGCCAGTCACCGTCCATCAGTCAATTAGATATCATTCTGACACCAAACTGATACAAACTGACACTACAACCACTTTTTCCAACTCGTTTAGAGGCCAATTATCACATATTTCAGAGCAGGCCCAAAATTCACAGTGCCTTCTGTTTAAACCATAATAAAAACATAAAACATGTAGTTACGTTCTATCTGCGGGTCCAATTCTGACATTATGTGTAGGCCTAGCTGAGGCAACCCCAAATCCCAAGTTTAGGCTCGATAGGTCATTTGGAGCCCGAGCAGCGACCTTAATTGGTGCTGAAAATCAACATTTTCCGGCCGTTGCTATGGGGTCCTTGAATGAGCTATTGGACAGAAATGTTAGGGTCCATCTCTATGCGCCGAGGCGGTTTCAATGCACCTAGTCTTGAGACATTGGTACTTTTCTAAATGTCATCATTTTCGTGATGGTCAAAATGAATTGAAGTTATTGCAAATGTACGAGGCTGTTTCTCGGTCTGAGAAGCTTCTAGAGCTTGGGGCCCCACAAAGGTGCGTTCTGAGCCCTCTCCTGTACTCCTTGTTCACCCACGACTGCCTGGCCACGCACGCCTCCAACTCAATCATCAAGTTTGCGGACGACACAACAGTGGTAGGCTTGATTACCAACAACGACGAGACGGCCTACAGGGAGGAGGTGAGGGCCCTCGGAGTGTGGTGTCAGGAAAAAAACCTCACACTCAACGTCAACAAAACGAAGGAGATGATTGTGAACTTCAGGAAACAGCAGAGGGAACACCCCCCTATCCACATCGATGGAACAGTAGTGTAGAGGGTAGTAAGTTTTAAGTTCCTCGGAGTACACATCACAGACAAACTGAATTGGTCCACCCACACAGACAGCATCGTGAAGAAGTCGCAGCAGCGCCTCTTCAACCTCAGGAGGCTGAAGAAATTCGGCTTGTCACCAAAAGCACTCACAAAACTTCTACAGATGCACAATCGAGAGCATCCTGTCGGGCTGTATCACCGCCTGGTATGGCAACTGCTCCGCCCACAACCGCAAGGCTCTCCAGAGGGTAGTGAGGTCTGCACAACGCATCACCGGGGGCAAACTACCTGCCCTCCAGGACACCTACACCACCCGATGTCACAGGAAGGCCATAAAGATCATCAAGGACAACAACCACCCGAGCCACTGCCTGTTCACCCCGCTATCGTCCAGAAGGCGAGGTCAGTACAGGTGCATCAAAGCTGGGACCGAGAGACTGAAAAACAGCTTCTATCTCAAGGCCATCAGACTGTTAAACAGCCACCACTAACATTGAGTGGCTGCTGCCAACACACTGACTCAACTCCAGCCACTTTAATAATGGGAATTGATGTAAAATATATCACTAGCCACTTTAAACAATGCTACCTAATATAATGTTTACATACCCTACATTATTAATCTCATATGTATACGTATATACTGTACTCTATATCATCTACTGCATCTTTATGTAATACATGTATCACTAGCCACTTTAACTATGCCACTTTGTTTACAAACTCATCTCATATGTATATACTGCACTCAATACCATCTACTGTATCTTTCCTATGCCGCTCTGTACCATCACTCATTCATATATCTTTATGTACATATTCTTTATCTCCTTACACTTGTGTCTATAAGGTAGTAGTTTTGGAATTGTTAGCTAGATTACTCATTGGTTATTACTGCATTGTCGGAACTAGAAGCACAAGCATTTCGCTACACTCACATTAACATCTGCTAACCATGTGTATGTGACAAATAACATTTTATTTTATTTTATTTGAGCCTCATAACTCACGGTGCACCGTCGACTTGAGCTCTTGAACAGGTTTCCAAAGTTTCAGAGCTGTGAGAGCGAGAAATCTTGCTTGTTTGTAGATGACCAAATACTTATTTTCCACCATAAATAGCAAATTAATTAATTAAAAATCCTACAATGTGATTTTCTGGATTTTTTTTCTCATTTTGTCTGTCATAGTTGAAGTGTACCTATGATGATTACAGGCCTCTCTCATCTTTTTAAGTGGGAGAACTTGCACAATTGGTGGCTGACTAAATACGTTTTTTGCCCCACTGTACTAATAATAAGATTATACACGTACTGTTAGCTAGCAAGCCAGCCATTTTAAGTTAGCAAGCTAGCTAACAGTACACTTTAATTTGAAATTAAAATACTTTTTCAAAATTAGAAACGTGTAATATCTGAAAATGTTGCTAGCTCGACTCTCTGACCCGTACAAATCATGGTTGAACACTTCTCCCTTTCACGGATGCCATGGTTGCCCTTAGTATGAAGAAGTAATCTGGAGACGGGTGTTTTCTCTATCTCCTTAGCTATCATACTGTAATTAATTAAATAGTACCGGCAAAACACCAGTCTCAACGTCAACATTGAAGAGGAGACTCCGGGATGCTAGCCTTCTAGGCAGAGTTACAAAGAAAAGCCATATCTCAGACTGGCCAATAAAAATAAAATATTAAGATGGGTAAAAGAACACAGACACTGGACAGAGGAACTCTGCCTTGGCCAGCATCCAGGAGTAACCTCTTCACTGTTGACGTTGAGGCTGGTGTTCTGTGAAGGGACTAGTACACAACGTTGTATGAGATCTTCAGTTTCTTGTAAATTTATCTCATGGAATAGCCTTCATTTCTCAGAACAGGAATAGAAGGACGATTTTCAGAAGAAAGTACTTTGTTTCTCGCCATTTTGAGCCTGTAATTGAACTGATGCTGATTCTCCGGATACTAACAAGGCCAGTTTTATTGCTTCTTTAATCAGTACGTACAACAGTTGTTTTTCAGTGTTTTCTCATGATCAGTTAGCTTTTTTAAATTATTCACTTGGATTAGCTAACACAACGTGCCATTGGAAACACAGGAGTGATGGTTGCTGATAATGGGCCTCTACATGCCTATGTAGATATTCCATTAAAATCTGCCGTTTCCAGCTACAATAGTCATTTACAACATTAACAATGTCTACACTGTATTTCTGATGAATTTTCTGTTATTGTAATGGCCAAAAAATTTGCTTTGCTTTCAAAAACAAGGACATTTCTAAGTGACCCCAAACTTTGGAATGGCCGTGTAAGTATTCAGACCCTTTGCTCAGTACTTTTTTGATACACATTTGGCATCGTTTACAGCCTCGAGTCATCTTGGGTATGACTCTACAAGCTTGGAACACCTGTATGGGGATTTTCTTCCCATTCTTCCCTGCAGATCCTCTCAAGCTCTGTCAGGTTGGATGGGGAGCGTCGCTGCATAGCTATTGTCAGGTCTCTCCAGAAATGTTATATCGGGTTGAAGTCCGGGCTCTGGCTGGGCCACTCAAGGACATTCAGAGACTTGTCCCGAAGCTAGTCCTGCTTTGACTTGGCTGTGTGCTTAGTGTCATTGTCCTGTTGGAAGGTGAACCTTTGCCCCAGGCTGATGTCCTGAGCACTCTGGAGGAGGTTTTCATCAAGGATCTCCCTGTACTTTGCTCCGTTAATCTTTGCCTCAATCCTGACTAGTTTCCCAGTCCCTGCCACTGAAAAACACCCCCACAGCATGATGCTGCCACCTCCATGCTTCACCGTAGGGATAGTGCCAGGTTTCTTTCAGACATGATGCCTGGCATTCAGGCCAAAGAGTTCAATCTTGATTTCATCAGACCAGGTCATCTTGTTTAGGTGCCCTTTACTAAGGAGTGGCTTCCATCTGGCCACTGTACCACAAAGGCCTGATTGGTGGAGTGCTGCAGAGATGGTTGTCTTTCTGGAAGGTTCTCCCATCTCCACAGAGGAACTCTGGAGCAAGCGTGACCAAGGCCCTTCTCCCCCGATTGCTCAGTTCTGCCAAGCAGCCAGGTCTAGGAAGAGTCTTGCTGGCTCCAAACTTCTTCCATTTAAGAATGATGGAGGCCACTGTGTTCTTGGGGACCTTCAGTGCTGCAGAACGCTGTTGGTACCCTTCCCCAGATCTGTGCCTCGACACAATCATGTCTTGGAGCTCTACTGACAATTCCTTCATCCTCATGCCTTGGTTTTTGGTCTGACATGCACTGTCAACTGTGGGGCCTTGTATAGACAGGTGGTGCCTTTCCAAATCATGTCCAATCAATTGAATTTACCACAGGTGAACTCCACTCAAGTTGTAGAAACATCTCAAGGATGATCAATGAAAACCGGATGCACCTGAGCCCAATTTCAAGTCTCATAGTAAAGGGTCTGAATAGTTTTTAATACGTTTGCAAATATTTCTAAAAAACAGTTTTTGCATTGTGACTATGGGGTATTGTGTGTAGATGTATGAATATATATATATTTAAAAAAAATTTAGAACAAGGCTGTAACGTAACAAAATGTAGAAAAAGTAAAGGGGTTTGAATACTTTCCAAACGCTCTGTAGCATAGATTAGTCATATATACCAACCCTCCATCCATCCCTGTATTCCCTATAAACTAAATTCTCAGAGCTCTTCTTCTTGTTGTTGCTAGTGTTTGTCTTTCTGAAGATATATGACAAGAAAGATATCTAAAAAAACACAAAATATATTTTTTATTTAATCGACTAAGCTGTGATTTCCTCACCTCACACGATCTTGTCGAAGGGAACTCTGCTATTACGTTCATGTCAAGTTCATGTTGTCTTTTCCCCACCGGGATGAAACATGTACTTTTCTCTGCAACTTCCCTGGTCATGTCGGGACTTTTTATTTTAGAGTTTTTATTTTATTTCAATGACCGACACCTCCGTATCAGCCTGAGCCTGCTTGACTGTAGAGATGTATTTTTTCAGGTTCTCAAGCCATAGACTTTTCTCTCTGCTACCTCACGGCAAGTGGTACCAGTGCCCCAAGTCTAGAACCAACAGGACCCAGAACAGCTTCTACCCCAAGCAATAAGACAGCTTATCAAATGGCTACACAGACGACCTGCATTGACCCTTTTTTGCACGGACTCTTTGCACACACACACTGGACTCATACCTACATACTTACACACACACACACACGCATATTGATGCCACACACACACACACGTCTTAATATCTGTCTTGTCCCTTTACCCCTACCTATATGAACATAGCTACCTTAATTACCTTGTACCCCTGCACATCGACTCGGTACTGGTACTCCATGTATATAGCCATTTTACTCATTGTTATTCTTTATCCACAGTGTATTTATTCCTTGTGTCACTATTTATCTTACATCTGCATTGTTGGGAAAGGACCCATAAGCAAGCATCACTGTTAGTCTACATCTGTTGTTTAAAAAGCATGTGCATACTGTTATGTTCAGCTCATAACTGTTTTCTTTCTCTTTCAGCCTTCATTTGGCCCAAACATAAACGTCCATGATTGGTTCAGATTTGGTCCGGTCCAGAAGGCTGTGGACTAGAGGTCGACCGATTATGATTTTTCAACGCCGATACCGCTACCGATTATTGGGGGGCCAAAAAAGGATACCGATTAATCGGCCAATTTATTTTATTTTATTTGTAATAATGACAATTACAACAATACTGAATGAACACTTATTTTAACTTAATATAACAAATCAATTTAGCCTCAAATAATGAAACATGTTCTATTTGGTTTAAATAATGCAAAAACAAAGTGTTGGAGAAGAAAGTAAAGGTGCAATATGTGCCATGTAAGAAAGCTAACGTTTAAGTTCCTTTCTCAGAACATGAGAACATATGAAAGCTGGTGGTTCCTTTTAACATGAGTCTTCAATATTCCCAGGTAAAAAGTTTTAGGTTGTAGTTATTATAGGAATTATAGGACTATTTCCCTCTATACCATTTGTATTTCGTTAACCTTTGACTATTGGTTGTTCTTATAGGCACTTTAGTATTGCCAGTGTAACAGTATAGCTTCCGTCCCTCTCCTCGCTCCTCCCTGGGCTCGAACCAGGAACACATCGACAACAGACACCCTCGAAGCAGCGTTACCCATGCAGAGCAAGGGGAACAACCACTCCAAGTCTCAGAGCGAGTGACGTTTGAAACGCTATTAGCGCACACCCCGCTAACTAGCTAGCCATTTCACATCGGTTACACCAGCCTAATCTCGGGAGTTGATAGGCTTGAAGTCAAAAACAGCACAATGCTTGATGCACATTGAAGAGCTGCTGGCAAAACGCACGAAAGTGCTGTTTGAATGAATGCTTACGAGCCTGCTGCTGCCTACCACTGCTCAGTCAGAAATGAATGCTTGTATGCTCAGTCAGATTATATGCAACGCAGGACACACTAGATAAACTAGTAATATCATCAACCATGTGTAGTTAACTAGTGATTATGATTGATTGTTTTTTATAAGATAAGTTTAATGCTAATTAGCAACTTACCTCGGCTTACTGCATTTGCGTAACAGGCAGTCTTATAGCGTTGGACTAGTTAACTGTAATGTTGCAAGATCCCCCGAGTTGACAAAGTGAAAATCTGCCATTCTGCCCCTGAACGAGGCAGTTAACACAGTTCCTAGGTCGTCATTGAAAATAAGAATGTGTTCTTAACTGACTTGCCTAGTTAAATAAAGGTGTAAAAAAAAAACATTCGGCCAAATCGGTGTCCAAAAATACCGATTTCCGATTGTTATGAAAACTTGAAATCGGCCCTAATTAATCGGTCCACCTCTACTGTGGACAGCACAGCACAGTACAGTACAGTAAAGAAAAGTAGAGTATATTTAAGTACAGTACAGTAGAGTACAATACAGTTAAGAAAAGTAGAGTGTAGTACTGTACAGTAGAGTAGAATAGAGTACAGTTCAGTACACAGTAGAGCACACAAGTTGAGTACACTATAATGTACTGCACTGAACTCTACTTTACTGCACTGTACTCTACTGTACTGTACTATACTCTACTCGATGATACGCAATTGAACTCTACTGTTCTGAGCTCTACTGTGCTGTACTTTAATATCCAAACTTGTGAAACATAGACATCTATGAATGGTTCAGATCCTGACCAATCAAATGTGGTCTTTTTTGGTGGCAGAGCACATTAGAATAATAGCCAAATATGCAAAGGAGGATATTGTGAGCCTATTTAGGATACAGCACCATGAAGAGAATGACATTCATATCCATAATTATGCATTTCTGTGTAGTACAGATCAGAAATTATGTAACCGCAATTCGGTTACCGGGTGTATATCCACTTCACTTACTGTAGTTCAATAACCAAAATAGATTTTTTCCAACTCAAAGTGTCATGTCATGTCATAACGGACACCCCATTCTTTCTGCAGACATGAATCTTAATTCGGAGCAGATATTTAACTGAGTTTTTGGAAAATGTGGTCATATAAAAATGCACAGTTCTTCCTGTAAATGTGTTTTTATAAATTATTAAAGTAGTCCTTGTGCATAGATATGTATGGTTTGTTAAACTTTGAAATCAAAGGTTTTTTTTCAGATAATCTAAATCTCAGTGCACTTCCATTGCCCTAATGTATTTACAGTTAGCTGCCCTGGGTAAGGGTATCTCCATGTCCTTGATGATAAAACGAAAAATGAATTAGTAAATGGGCATCATAAATGCAAAATACCTCTGCTGTATAGATGCCAAAGCCTGTTCGGCCTTTAGAGTGTGCAGATAGCATGACAGGAGGGGGCTTGGCCCTGTAGCTAAGAGTCACAGGAGGGACATCTCGTTTGTCAGCATCTATGCCCAGGAGTGGGGGACCTTGCAGCGGAGTCTGCAAAGCACCACACCATCGCTCCTCAGTGTTGTGTTTCATGTGTGTGTGTGTGTCCTTCCCTCCTCACACAAGTCCCACTTCCTGCCCTGCACTGAGCGCCTTCTGTCCCTCCCCAGCTGGCCCGGGCCACCCTCACAATCCCTACTCTGTCTCTGCCTGGGACAGTTACTCCTCCGACCCTCCCTACCCAACCCGCCTCTGTCGCCCATAACAGGTCTCTTTATGGCAGTGCCAGGCTGCGAGAGAGGGCCTCCTCCCCATTCAAAGTCAAATCCCCCAGCCTCACTGTCGCCCAGAGCACCAGCCCTGAGCCTGCCCACATGGCTAACTAGTTCTGTTCTCTCGACCATGAATTAACATCTTGTCCTTTTGGTGGCTGTCAGCTTCCTACAGGAGACCACATAAATACAAAGTCAATGCTGAGTCAATTTCACGCACATGACTTGTTTGACAGATTATTGTTACTCCTGCACACAACACAATGTGATAGAAATATACAGTTGCTGTGGCAGGTGCACAGCTAGGAGTGCCCTAAACCCAGTGGTGTAAAGTACTTAAGTAAAAATATTTTAAAGTACTACTTAAGTCGTTTTGTACTGTACTTTACTTGACTATTTCTATTTTTGACAACTTTTACTTTTACTCCACTGTGTTCCTAAAGAAAATAATGCACTTTTTACTCCATACATTTTCCCTGACAGCCAAAATTACTCGCTACATTTTCAATGCTTAGCAGGATGGGAAAATGGTCCAAATTCATACAGTTCTAAAGAGAACATCCCTGGTCATCCCTACTGCTTCTGATCTGGCAGACTCACTTAACACAAATCCTTTGTAAATTATGAGTATTGAAGTGTGCCCCTGGCTGTCCGTTTATTATTATTTTTTAAGACAATTGTGCCGTCTGGTATATGAGGAAAGTGAAATTATTTATACTTTTACTTTGGTATATTTTAGCAACTACATTTACTTTTGATTCTTATGTATATTTAAAACCAAATGATTTTACTCAAGTTACATTTAACTGGGTGACTATCACTCACCTTAATAGAAAATAACAAGTATCTTTACTTTAAGTATGAGTATTGGGTACTTTTTCCATCACTGTCTAAACCTAGAGTAGAGTGCAGTGCCAACAGAGAGCATAATCTGCTATGCAATAAAAGAGAGAAACATAAGTGAAGTTACATTGCCATCTTGTGGAAAATGCTGGCCTTACACTCTGACTACAATGATTTGTTACGGATTGGTCACAATTATGAATAGATGTACCATAACATTGTATATCTAGATGAATAACGGGGAATTTAGGCAGTGAGAAAACAGGTTTTCAATTGTATGCTGCGTTCAGTTCCTCAGCACTGTTATGAAGGCTTCCATGTTATGTTGTGCTGGATGAGAAACTATGACAGGAGAGATATGTGAGTGTTTCGTAGAATCAAACTATTCCCTTGATAGTCAATCCATCTCCTCTATAGTTTAACATGACTTCTAAAATCAGCAGTTTTATTAATCCATTATACCCAGATGGTATAAATAGCAGCATGTTATTAATTGTAGGCCTGCGTGCGCTTTGTCCTTACTGCACCATTTGTTTTATCAAGCTTCGCAAAGACTGTGACACATATACCAGGTTTCCATTTAACCATTTCATGCGGATGATTTACTTGACGCATTAAAAAAGTCACGATGGAAACAGGGTATCCCAGGTAGCGCAAAACGTTCCTGGAACCTAAACCGACGTTGGATTTAGGTTGGGAAAGGTTGTATATTGGTGTTGCAAAAACAAATGTTGTAACAATGTTTTCTCAACATTCCAAAATAAATGTATTTGAAACATATTCCAACGTTGCCAATAGGTTGAGCTTTGGTACTGTTTGACACGTACGAAAGGGAACTCTTGGCCAAAGTTTCTAAATGTTGTCAGGAGGTTTCAAATATAAATGGATTTGAAACCTATTCCAAGGTAGCCAATAGGTTGGGATTTGGTACTGTTTGACACAAACGAGAATGAACTCTTGGCCAATCTAACATCAACATTGATTACATAATTAAAAGTTAATGTTACATGTTGTCACATATAACAATTACCAAGTGACCCAACGACGTTACTGCAGTGAATTTACTTAAGTACAGTTAGAAAAGAGAGTCGTGTCTGCACTCAAGTGGTCGCGCGTTTCGGCATTCTGCAAACAAGTTGATGGTACTGTGGCCAAGAACTTTGGATGTATGCTTGGGGTCATTGTCCATTTGGAAGACCTATTTGTGACCAAGCTTCCTGACTGATGTCTTGAGACGTTGCTTCAATATATCCACATAATTTTCCTGCCTCATGAAGCGATCTATTTTGTGAAGTACACCAGTCCCTCCTGCAGTAGGCACCCCCACAACATGATTCTGCCACCCCCGTGCTTCATGGTTGGGATGGTATTCTTCGGGATTGCAAGTCTTCCCCTTTTTCCACCAAACATAACAATGGTCATTATGGCCAAACAGTTCTATTTTTGTTTCATCAGACCAGAGGACATTTCTCCAAAAAGTACGATCTTTGTCCCCATGTGAAGTTTCAAACTGTAGTCTGGCTTTTTTTATGGCGGTTTTGGAGCTGTAGCTTCTTCCTTGCTGAGTAGCCTTTCAGATAATGTCGATATAGGACTCGCTTTACTGTGGATATAGATTATTTTGTACCTCTTTCCTCCAGAATTTTCAAAAGGTCCTTTGCTCTTGTTCTGGGATTGATTTGCTGTTTTCGCGCCAAAGTACGTTCAACTCTAGGAGACAGTCTCCTTTCTTAACGGTATGATGGCTGCGTGGTCCCATGGTGTTAATACTTGTGTACTATTGTTTGTACAGATGAACATGGTACCTTCAGTTTTTTGTAAATTGCTCCCACGGATGAACCAGACTTGCGGAGGTCTACAATTTTTTTTCTGTGGTTTTGGCTGATTTCTTTTGATTTTCCCATGATGTCAAGCAAAGAGCCACTGAATTTGAAGGTAGGCTTTTAAATACATCCACAGCCAATTGACTCAAATTAAGTCAATTAGCCTATCAGAAGCTTCTAAAGCCATAACATAATTTTCTGGAATTTTCCAAGCTGTTTAAAGGCACAGTCAACTTAGTGTATGTAAACTTCTGACCCACTGGAATTGTGATACAGTGAAATAATCTGTCTGTAAACAATTGTTGGAGAAATGACTTGTGTCATGCACAAAGTAGATGTCCTAACCAACTTGCCAAAGCTATAGTTTGTTAACTTAGGGATAGGCGTCCCGCTAGCAGGACACCTGTCGACATCATCCTGTAAAATTGGAGGGTGCGCAATTCAAGTAAAATATCGTAATATTATACATTCATGAACATACCATCTTATGTCATTTAAAATCTTAAATTCGTGTTAATCTAACTGCATTGTCCTATTTACAATAGGCTTGACAGCGAAGGCATACCATGCGATTGTATAAGGACGGCGCCACACATCAACATATTTTTCGACCAGCACAGGCTTTATAAACTCACAAATAGCGATGAAATAAATTGCTTACTTTTGAAGATCTTCCTCTGTTTGCAATCCCAAGGGTCCCAGCTACAACATGAATGGTCGTTTTGTTAGATAAAATCCTTCTTTATATCCCAAAAAGTCAATTTAGTTGGCACCATTGATTTCAGTAATCCACTCGTTCAACATGCAGACTAAGAAAAAGCTACCGGTTAACTTTGTCCAAACAAGTCAAACGTTTCTACCCTAAAATGTAAATAAACTATAATATTTTATACGGAAAGTAGTATGTTCCATAGGAAAGTAAAATTAGTAAGCGTGTAGCCTCTTCCTCGCGCACCAAAAGACTGATATTGTCTCTTCACCAAAACTCCAAGTTCTTGCTCGTTTTTCAAGAAACAAGCCTGAAATCTTGAAATAAAGACTGTTGACATCTAGTGAAAGCCATAGGAATTGCAATCTGGGAGCTGGAATTACATAGGACCCATAGCTTCCCAGAGCCTGGGACCTCAACATTTTTTTTTATTATGGTTCTGTTTTCTTCAGATTTCCACCTGTCATTTCAATTCTGTTATAGCCTCAGATGGTATATTAACATTTTTAGGAACTTCAAAGTGGTTTATATCCAATGCTACCAATTATATGCATATCCTGGCTTCTGGGCTTGAGTAACATTTTCACGAAAATAAGAAAAGCGATCAAATGAAATCATTTACCTTTGAAGAACTTCACATGTTTTCACTCAGGAGACTCCTAGTTGGATAGCAAACGTTCCTTTTTTCCAAAAATATTATTATTGTAGGCGAAATAGCTCCGTTTGTTATTCAAAATAATCGATCAAATTGTAGACGGGGCAATCTGTATTCAATACAGCAAGTAAACAAACCATGCTCCTTTTTACATCTTGCGCAACTCTCAATAGTGTAACGTTGTTCCAGGATGTGCTTCTTCTTCGTTGCACAAATGAATAACCTCAACCAAATTCCAAAGACTGGTGACATCCAGTGGAAGTGGTAGGAACTGAAAACAGGTTCCTATGAAATATCCCTTGGCAAAGACAACAGAGGGAACAGTCAGAAGCAAAAAATAAAAAAAATCTGAACAGTTAGTCCTCGTGGTTTTGCCTGCTACATAAGTTCTGTTATAGTCAGACATGATTGAAACCGTTTTAGAAACTTCAGAGTGTTTTCTATCCACATCTACTAATCATATGCATATCATATATTCCTGGCATGAGTAGCAAGAAGTTGAAATTGGGCACGCTATTTATCCAAAAGTGAAAATGTTGCCCCCTATACCGAACAAACGTTACAGTATTGAGAGTTGCGCAAGACGTAAAAAGGAGCATGGTTTGTTTACTTGCTGTATTGAATACAGATTCCTAGTCTACAATTTGATCGATTATTAACGTTTAAAAATACCTAAAGTTGTATTACAAAAGTAGTTTGAAATATTTTGGCAAAGTTTATAGGCAACTTTTGAAATGTTTTGTAGTGACGTTGTGTTTTTGTAAGCTATTTTTTTCTGGATCAAACGCGTTTTATAAATGGACATTTTGGGTATATATGGACGGAATTAATCGACCAAAAGGACCAATTGTGATGTTTATGGGACATATTGGAGTGCCAACAAAAGAAGCATGTTTTATATTTTATTTCAGTGTTTTGTGTAGCGCCTGCAGGGTTGAAATATGCTACCCTCTTTATTGACATTGTGCTATCATCAGATAATAGCTTTTTATGCTGTCGCCGAAAAGTTTTTTAAAATCTGAAATGTTGGCTGGATTCACAACGAGTGTAGCTGTAATTGAGTATCTTACATTGTTATTGAATGAATGTTTGATTTTATATCATTAGTTGAATTTGCCGCGCTGCATTTTCCCTGTTTTTTTCCAAGTGGGATGCAAGCGTCCCCTATACCATAAAAAGTTAAACAAGTCCACAATGTCATCATATTGCCCGTGCTGGCAAAACTCTGGATCACTGCTACTCTAACTTCCGCGATGCATCAAGGCCATCCCCGCCCTCTTTTTGGCAAATCTGACCACCACTCCATTTCGCTCCTCCCTTCCTTTTAGCAAAAACTCAAACTGGATGTACCCGTGCTAAGAACTATTCAACGCTGGTCTGACCAATCAGAATCCACGTTTCAAGATTGTTTTGATCACGTGGCCTGGGACATGTTCCGGGTAACGTAAGAGAATAATCTCGAATTATACGCTGATTCGGTGAGTGAGTTTATAAGGAAGTGCATAGGAGATTACTATTAAAACCTCCCCTAACCAGAAACTGTAGATAGATGGCGCCATTCGCGCAAAACTCCAAAGTGTGAATACAAACAGTGTAGTTATTCCCCCCGTAAGGCAATCAAACAATTGAAATGTCAGTATAGAGACAAAGTGGAGTCACAAATCAACGGCTCAGACACAAGACGTTTGTGGCAGGGTCTACAGACAATCACAGACTACAAAAGAAAACCAGCCACATCACGGACACCGATGTCTTGCTTTCAGACAAGCTAAACACCTTCTTTGCCCGCTTTGAGGATAATATAGTGTAATAGTGTTACATTGTTCCTGTAACCAAGAAGGCAAACGTAACTTTACTAAATTACTATCTCACCGTAGCACTCACTTCTGTCATCATGAAGTGCTTTGAAAGGCTAGTCAGGGATCTTATCTCCACCTTACCTGTCACCCTAGACCCACTTCAATTTGCCCCAATAGGTCCACAGACCACATAACACTGCACACTGCCCTGTCCCATCTGGACAAGAGGATTTGACTATAGCTCAGCATTCAACACCATAGTACCCTCCAAGCTCATCATTAAGCTTGAGGCCCTGGGTCTCAGCCTCGCCCTGCGCAATTAGGTCCTGAACTTTCTGACATGTCGCCTCCAGGTGCTGAAGGTAGGAAACAACATCTCCACTTTGCTAATCCTCAACACGGGGGCCCCACAAGGGGGCGTGCTCAGCCCTCTCCTGTACTCTATTCACCCAACTCAAGCATAGTGTTTGCAGACGATACAACAGTAGTAGGCTTGATTACCAACAACGACGAGACAGGCTACAGGGGAGAATGTGGTGTCAGCAAAACAACCTCTCACTCAACTTCAACAAAACATCGAAGATGATCATGGACTTCAGGAAACAGCAGAGGGAGAAACCCACATTAACGGGACAGCAGTGGAGAAGGAGAGAAGTTCCTTGGTGTACACATCACGGACAAACTGAAATTGTCCACCCACACAGACAGTGTGGTGAAAAAAGCACAACAGCGCCTCTTCAACTTTAAAAGGCTTAAGAAATGTGGCTTGTCACCTAAAACCCTCTGAGAGCACAACTGAGAGCATCCTGTCAGGCTGTATCACTGCCTGGTACGGCAACTGCACCGCCCACAACTGCAAGGCTCTCCAGAGGGCGGTGCGGTTTGCACAACGCATCACCGGGGGCAAACTATCTGCCCTCCAGGACACCTACAGCACCCGATGTACAGGAAGGCCAACAGATCATCAAGGACAACAACCACCCGAGCCACTGCCTGTTCACCCCACTACCTTCCAGAAGGCGAGGTCAGTACAGGTGTATCAAAGCTAGGACCGAGAGACTGAAAAACAGCTTCTATCTCAAGGCCATCAGACTGTTAAACAGCCATCACTAACACAGAGATGCTGCTGCCTACATACAGACTTGAAATCATTGGCCACTTTAATAAATTGATCACTATTCACTTTAATAATGTTTACATATCTTGCATTACTCATCTCATATGTATATACTGTATTTGATACCATCTATTGCATCTTGCCTATGCCGCTCTGTCATTGCTCAAACATATATTTATTTGTATATATTCTTTATATTCCATTCCTTTACTTAGACTTGTGTGTTTTAGGTAGTTGTTGTGGAATTGTTAGATAACCTGTTGGAACTAAAAACACAAGCATTTTGCTACACTCACAATAACATCTGCTAACTATGTCTATGTGACAAATACAATTTGATTTGATTTTGAATGTCATCTATTCATTTACTCATATTATTTCTAAGTGGAAGCCAGATCAGTCATGGAAACGAATTGTTCTCACTCATTTGTCTGTCTGACTGTGGGGATCTTTACCTGAATTATTAGGATTTTCGTGTGATCAAAATAAAACTACTTATTTTGTTCAAATAGAGATATACATTAATACAATTGTGTTATCTTTGAAAAAATGGGCCAGGTTGAAAATAAAACATTACGTTTTCTGCCTGTTGTGTGGCAATGTTTATTGAATTCTTCTGGATTATTTTAAGGCCATAACAAAACTACTAATTTTACAAAACTCGAGATTGAAATAATGGTGTTTCTTTGAAAAGATGGGCCTGGCTGAAAATAAAAAACATGAAAGGATCCACAGATTATCTTTCAGCATATCTCTTTATTAACCTCTAGTGACACCCCATCCCGGATCCGGGGGCGTAATCATCGACTCACACAGTTTAGCCTTTTGTTAATCACCCTGTCATCTCAGATTTTCAAAATATGCTTTACAGCCAAAGCAAGACAAACATTTTGACAACAACCTTGACAACAAGGTTGATGAAATCCGAGCAAGGGTAGCATTCCAGAGGGACATCAGAGACTGTAACGTTCTTTGCTTCACGGAAACGTGGCTTACTGGAGAGACGCTATCCGAAGCGGTGCAGCCAACAGGTTTCTCCACGCATCGCGCAGACAGGAAAAAACATCTTTCTGGTAAAAAGAGGGGCGGGGGCGTATGCCTTATGACTAACGTGACATGGTGTGATGAAAGAAACATACAGGAACTCAAATCCTTCTGTTCACCTGATTTAGAATTCCTCACAATCAAATGTAGACCGCATTATCTACCAAGAGAATTCTCTTCGATTATAATCACAGCCGTATATATCCCCCCCCAAGCAGACACATCGTTGGCTCTGAATGAACTTTATTTGACTCTTTGCAAACTGGAAACCATTTATCCGGAGGCTGCATTCATTGTAGCTGGGGATTTTAACAAGGCTAATCTGAAAACAAGACTCCCCAAATTTTATCAGCATATCGATTGCGCAACCAGGGGTGGAAAGACCTTGGATCATTGTTACTCTAACTTCCGCGACGCATATAAGGCCCTGCCCCGCCCCCCTTTCGGAAAAGCTGACCACGACTCCATTTTGTTGATCCCTGCCTACAGACAGAAACTAAAACAAGAGGCTCCCACGCTGAGGTCTGTCCAACGCTGGTCCGACCAAGCTGACTCCACACTCCAAGACTGCTTCCATCACGTGGACTGGGACATGTTTCGTATTGCGTCAGACAACAACATTGACGAATACGCTGATTCGGTGTGCGAGTTCATTAGAACGTGCGTTGAAGATGTCGTTCCCATAGCAACGATTAAAACATTCCCTAACCAGAAACCGTGGATTGATGGCAGCATTCGTGTGAAACTGAAAGCGCGAACCACTGCTTTTAATCAGGGCAAGGTGTCTGGTAACATGACCGAATACAAACAGTGCAGCTATTCCCTCCGCAAGGCTATCAAACAAGCTAAGCGTCAGTACAGAGACAAAGTAGAATCTCAATTCAACGGCTCAGACACAAGAGGCATGTGGCAGGGTCTACAGTCAATCACGGACTACAGGAAGAAATCCAGCCCAGTCACGGACCAGGATGTCCTGCTCCCAGGCAGACTAAATAACTTTTTTGCCCGCTTTGAGGACAATACAGTGCCACTGACACGGCCTGCAATGAAAACTTGCGGTCTCTCCTTCACTGCAGCCGAGGTGAGTAAGACATTTAAACGTGTTAACCCTCTTAAGGCTGCAGGCCCAGACGGCATCCCCAGCCGCGCCCTCAGAGCATGCGCAGACCAGCTGGCCGGTGTGTTTACGGACATATTCAATCAATCCCTATACCAGTCTGCTGTTCCCACATGCTTCAAGAGGGCCACCATTGTTCCTGTTCCCAAGAAAGCTAAGGTAACTGAGCTAAACGACTACCGCCCCGTAGCACTCACTTCCGTCATCATGAAGTGCTTTGAGAGACTAGTCAAGGACCATATCACCTCCACCCTACCTGACACCCTAGACCCACTCCAATTTGCTTACCGCCCAAATAGGTCCACAGACGATGCAATCTCAACCACACTGCACACTGCCCTAACCCATCTGGACAAGAGGAATACCTATGTGAGAATGCTGTTCATTGACTACAGCTCGGCATTCAACACCATAGTGCCCTCCAAGCTCGTCATCAAGCTCGAGACCCTGGGTCTCGACCCCGCCCTGTGCAACTGGGTACTGGACTTCCTGACGGGCCGCCCCCAGGTGGTGAGGGTAGGCAACAACATCTCCTCCCCGCTGATCCTCAACACTGGGGCCCCACAAGGGTGTGTTCTGAGCCCTCTCCTGTACTCCCTGTTCACCCACGACTGTGTGGCCACGCACGCCTCCAACTCAATCATCAAGTTTGCGGACGACACAATGGTGGTAGGCTTGATTACCAACAACGACGAGACGGCCTACAGGGAGGAGGTGAGGGCCCTCGGAGTGTGGTGTCAGGAAAATAACCTTACACTCAACGTCAACAAAACTAAGGAGATGAATGTGGACTTCAGGAAACAGCAGAGGGAACACTCACCTATCCACATCGATGGAACAGTAGTGGAGAGGGTAGTAAGTTTTAAGTTCCTCGGTGTACACATCACAGACAAACTGAATTGGTCCACCCACACAGACAGCATCGTGAAGAAGGCGCAGCAGCGCCTCTTCAACCACAGGAGGCTGAAGAAATTCGGCTTGTCACCAAAAGCACTCACAAACTTCTACAGATGCACAATCGAGAGCATCCTGTCGGGCTGTATCACCGCCTGGTACGGCAACTGCTCCGCCCACAACTGTAAGGCTCTCCAGAGGGTAGTGAGGTCTGCACAACGCATCACCGGGGGCAAACTACCTGCCCTCCAGGACACCTACACCACCCGATGTCACAGGAAGGCCATAAAGATCATCAAGGACAACAACCACCCGAGCCACTGCCTGTTCACCCCGCTATCATCCAGAAGGCGAGGTCAGTACAGGTGCATCAAAGCTGGGACCGAGAGACTGAAAAACAGATTCTATCTCAAGGCCATCAGACTGTTAAACAGCCACCACTAACATTGAGTGGCTGCTGCCAACACACTGACTCAACTCCAGCCACTTTAATACTTGGAATTGATGTAAAATATATCACTAGCCACTTTAAACAATGCTACTTAATATAATGTTTACATACCCTACATTATTTATCTCATATGTATACGTATATAATGTACTCTATATCATCTACTGCATCTTTATGTAATACATGTATCACTAGCCACTTTAAACTATGCCACTTTGTTTACATACTCATCTCATATGTATATACTGTACTCGATACCATCTACTGCATCTTTCCTATGCCGCTCTGTACCATCACTCATTCATATATCTTTATGTACGTATTCTTTATCCCTTTACACTTGTGTGTATAAGGTAGTAGTTTTGGAATTGTTAGCTAGATTACTCGTTGGTTATTACTGCATTGTCGGAACTAGAAGCACAAGCATTTCGCTACACTCGCATTAGCATCTGCTAACCATGTGTATGTGACAAATAAAATTTGATGTGATTTGATTTGCATGTGAGGACCAATGGGAAAGTAATTATGCTTTGAAAGAAGTAACCTCACTTTTGAGAAAATGGGCCTTTGAATATTTTGGTATCTACTGGAGAGCTGTTCTTTGTCTACACCCATTGAACATCGTTCACACCCTCTTCAGCTTTTTTTTTTGCATTTCTATTAAAGTAAGTGCCTCACTACGTTTTAATAGTTTCTGTATGTGATTTGCATGTGAACTGTACATTCAATTACAAAAAATACCAGTAATCATCTCACCTGTTAGTTGGCGGTGAACAATGTGGTCACTAATGGCAGCGGCGATCAGATGGAAAAATATCTTCTTATACCACTTGGTCCACCTTCCCTGTGGCCGACATGGTTGCTGTACGGACAGTGAAGAGGACATGGACGTCTCGTTTGTCATGCCACTTTACTGCCAGCAGTTGACCGTTCACCTTGAACTCCACCTCCCCTCTCTGCATCTTCCTGAATGCTGGCATCCCCTTCCTGTTCGACCTGACTGTGCCACAGGCCCCTCTGCTGTTGGAGAGCAGATGCTGGAAGAATGTGGAACTGCTGTAACAATAGTCCAGATACAAAGTGTGTCCCTTGCTGAGATGAGGAACCAGCATGGTCATCACCACGGACCCGGTGTGTAAACTTTAATGTCCTCTACAAATCTTGTCTTCACATTGCACATGACAAAGAACTTGACCCCAAACTTGTGCCTTTTGGAGGGAATATATTGATGGAACGCCAGCCTACCTTTCGCTAACATCAGGTACTATGGCACAAAGACCCGACCAAATGCTTATGTCAGGCTGGTAAGAACATGTCTTATTTTGTATAACGGGTAATTTAGGGTGGCAGTATCATTGTTGACGAAATGCAGGCAATCCCAGCATAACTAGGAAGAGGTCTTGGGAAAAGAGGGTGGCAAAGAAGGGAGTTGCAAACATAGGATCTGTGCTCCAGTATTCTCTTAGGGAGTTCTTCTTTACTATCCCCATGGGAAGGACTGTCACCAGGAAGGTATACATTTCACTAATTGTGGTTGTCACCCATTTAACAAGTTTCCACCCCACTCCTGGCTCTCTTTTCTCTTCCAAGGCATATCGATTGGTCTCCTCCACTATGTCTCCCTGTCAAAAACAACTTGAAGCACTCTGTCTCAGATGGGAATGGCAAGGGGTGTTGCACTCCAGACTGGGACTCATCAAAGCAAACTGCAGGGCCTCCATCACCACCAGCATCTTCAAAGGGACCTGGGACTTCGTCAGTGGACAAGGAGTCCTCAGATTCAGGGTTCTCAATGGCTACAAGGTTGGGGGGAGGCAGTTCCTCACTGTCAGAATCTGATTCCTGACTTTCATACTCAAACTCTTTGTCAGAATATTAAAAAATATTGAGAATTTCCGCATTTGTAAGTTGTCACTTTTGAAAGACATTGCTAATGCTACAGCTTAGCTCACTAGCTACATACAGTGGGGAGAAAAAGTATTTAGTCAGCCACCAATTGTGCAAGTTCTCCCACTTAAAAAGATGAGAGGCCTGTAATTTTCATCATAGGTACACTTCAACTATGACAGACAAAATTAGAGAAAAAAATATCCAGAAAATCACATTGTAGGATTTTTAATGATTTTATTTGCAAATTATGGTGGAAAATAAGTATTTGGCCAATAACAAAATTTTATCTCAATACTTTGTTATATACCCTTTGTTGGCAATGACAGAGGTCAAACGTTTTCTGTACGTCTTCACAAGGTTTTCACACACTGTTGCTGGTATTTTGGCCCATTTCTCCATGCAGATCTTCTCTAGAGCAGTGATGTTTTGGGGCTGTTGCTCGGCAACACAGACTTTCAATTCTCTCCAAAGATTTTCTATGGGGTTGAGATCTGGAAACTGGCTAGGCCACTCCAGGACCTTGAAATGCTTCTTACGAAGCCACTCCTTCGTTGCCCGGGCGGTGTGTTTGGGATCATTGTCCTGCTGAAAGACCCAGCCACGTTTCATCTTCAATGCCCTTGCTGATGGAAGGAGGTTTTCACCCAAAATCTCACGATACATGGCCCCATTCATTCTTTCCTTTACACGGATCAGTCGTCCTGGTCCCTTTGCAGAAAAACAGTCCCAAAGCATGATGTTTCCACCCCCTTGCTTCACAGTAGGTATGGTGTTCTTTGGATGCAACTCAGAATTCTTTGTCCTCCAAACACGACGAGTTGAGTTTTTACCAAAAAGTTATATTTTGGTTTCATCTGACCATATGACATTCTCCCAATCTTCTTCTGGATCATTCAAATGCTCTCTAGCAAACTTCAGACGGGCCTGGAGATGTACTGGCTTAAGCAGGGGGACACGTCTTGCACTGCAGGATTTGAGTCCCTGGCGGCGTAGTGTGTTACTGATTGTCGGCTTTGTTACTTTGGTCCCAGCTCTCTGCAGGTCATTCACTAGGTCCCCCCGTGTGGTTCTGGGATTTTTGCTCACCGTTCTTGTGATCATTCTGACCCCACGGGGTGAGATCTGGCGTGGAGCCCCAGATTGAGGGAGATTATCAGTGGTCTTGTATGTCTTCCATTTCCTAATAATTTCTCCCACAGTTGATTTCTTCAAACCAAGCTACTTACCTATTGCAATTTCAGTCTTCCCAGCCTGGTGCAGGTCTACAATTTTGTTTCTGGTGTCCTTTGACAGCTCTTTGTTCTTGGCCATAGTGGAGTTTGGAGTGTGACTGTTTGAGGTTGTGGACAGGTGTCTTTTATACTGATAAGAAGTTCAAACAGGTGCCATTAATACAGGTAACGAGTGGAGGACAGAGGATTCTCTTAAAGAGAAGTTATAGGTCTGTGAGAGCCAGAAATCTTGCTTGTTTGTAGGTGACCAAATACTTATTTTCCAGTATAATTTGTAAATAAATTCATAAAAAATCCTACAATGTGATTTTCTGGATTTTTTCTCTCATTTTTTCTCTCACATGCCTCTCTCATCTTTTTAAGTGTGAGAACTTGCACAATTGGTGGCTGACTAAATACCTTTTTGCCCCACTGTACATAAACAACAACACTGAATGGCTCGGAGTGAGAGGTTACGTGATTGACTGCCGACACGTGCCACTTGTATCAATAAATCACTCTCAGAAAATGTTTGTGTGGTAATCATTTATATATTTACCTTTTTATTCACATTTTCAATTACTGGTGACAAATCATGCATTCCAATTCTTGCATAGATTGTAATGGGCGCATGTTATGTGTGTAAAATACTTTTTGAAGGTTGTGCTGATTATTATGAGCTAATCTAATTCCAGCTGTTCGTGGCGCCATGTATGTTGACATACAATGCATTCTGGGTTTCATGTAATTGTCTGTCGACCAAAGATGTTATAACAAAATTAGTTGAGTAAGGGTTCACTTGTTTTTTTGAGAACTTCTGGAAATGAAAGGTGGGATGTGAACAATGGTAGACGACACACCCTCTTCAACATGCATACTATGAACAGACCAAACTCATCTTGTCTTCTCTTATTATCTTTGGTTTCTGTGAGAGAAAAAAAAAGTATGGCAGCACGCAGAAACTACCCATCATAGGATTCCTTTAGATTTCTAGGCTGTTTTACTCAATTATTTAGATCAATGGTGAGCTCACCCGTGATGTGATTAATTGTAAATAGTTATTTCTATTAGCTAATTAATTTTGTAGTTTGTCAGCAGAGTGTTATACAAATATGACAGCGTGTGTTACATCAATCTCTCCTCAATTAGCGCTAGGACAAATGTAGCCTACATTTCTCCGGTTTGGATGATTGTGTTACGCTGTGCATACTTCTGTGAATATCTGAACATTGCATCCAAAAATAACCTGCTCACATTTTGGACATAACTTTGTAAGGACTGTGTGCAAAATGTTTCTGAAAAAACAGTGTGGCCAGCTCAAATGCTGATTGTTGCGTCATTCGAAACTGGTCATTCTAAATAAGCGTTCTAATCACACCGGTGTGATCGTACGCTCCAGGGACCACTGTAGAATGATCACACCAGTGTGATGGTACGTGTGAAATGGTTAAAAAAAGACTCTCGTCTTATTGAGCCAGAGCACAGAATAACTGATGCCTTTTTGAATGCTCAACACGTGTTGAATATGTCCAGTGTCAGTAAACGTCGGCAACAAAGCGTAATTCCATTGTTGCCTGCAGAACAGTTACACTCAGCAACGCTCTGGATAACATGAAAAAGGCCTAACCAGCTCTGCTAGATTGAGTAAAATTATCAGAGTGTGGTGTTCTCTCATCGTGTCTGGAAGTAGCTAGCCAATGTTAGCCAGTTAGTTTGGGTGCTTGACTGTATTTGTGAGGTCAGAGCTTTCAGAATGACCCTACTTATTTGCCAGTGTCTAGTGTGTACTCTGAACGCGAATCCACAGATAGAGCAATAGGGGGAGAAATGTTTAGCAGGCTGATTTCTCTCCCTTAGATGTCTGGAAGTATCTGGCAAGTTAGTACAGAACTACTGGATCAACCCTTTACTTCTTGACGCTACTCATGCCTTAAGCGGGATAATTGTCATCAGCAACCGCTGAATAGCATAGCGCCACAGTCAAAAAATATTACTAAAAATATTCATATTAATGAAATCACAAGTGCAATATTGCCAAACACAGTTTAGCCTTTTGTTAATCCACCTGTCATCTCAGATTTTGAAATTATGCTTTACAGCGAAAACAATCCAAGCATTTGTGTAAATTTATCGATCGCATGACAAAACATTAAGTACACTTAGCATCAGGTAGCTTGGTCACGAAAATCAGAAAAGCAATCAAATGAATAATTTACCTTTGATGAATCTTCTGATGTTTCACTCACGAGACTCCCAGTTACACAACAAATGTTCCTTTTGTTCCATAAAGATTATTTTTATATCCAAAATACCTCTGTTTGTTTGGCAAATTATGTTCAGAAATCCACAGGAAAGAGCGGCCACGACAACGCAGACAAATTTCAAATAATAACCGTAATGTCCACAGAAACATGTCAAACGTTTTTTATAATCAATCCTCAGGTTGTTTTTAAAATATATAATCGATAATATATCAATTGCAAATGTCTTTATCAGTAGGAGAGGGAAAAATAATAGCTGTCCAAACTCTGTTGCGCGAGCAAAACTCATGTGACCACGTGACGCGATGTTATCTTTCTGGCTCATTTTTCAAAATAAAAGCATGAAACTATGTCTGAAGACTGTTGACACCTCGAGGAAGCGATAGGAAACGGAATCTTGTTGATATCCCTTTAAATGGAGCAAAGGCAAGCTATGGAACATGGAGTTTTTAAAATAGAAGCCACTTCCTGGTTAGATTTTTCTCAGGGTTTCGCCTGCAATATCAGTTATGTTATACTCACAGACAATATTTTGACAGTTTTGGAAACTTTAGAGTGTTTTCTATCCTAATCTGTCTTGTTTTTACTTTTGAGCGCCGTCTCAGATTATTGCATGCGTTTCTTTTAAATCTGACACAGTGGTTGCATTAAGGAGAGGTATATCTATAATTCCATGTGTATAACTTGTATTATCATCTACATTTATGCTGAGTATTTCTGTTGAATGATGTGGCTGTGCAAAATCACTTGATGTTTTTGGAACTAGTGAATCTAACGCGCCAATGTAAACTCAGATTTGTTTGATATAGATATGAACCTTATCAAACAAAACATGCATGTTTTGTGTAACATGAAGTCCTATGAGTGTCATCTGATGAAGATCATTCAAGGTTAGTGATTAATTTTATCTTTATTTCAGCTTTTTGTGAATACTATATTTTGCTGGAAAATGGCTGTACATATTCTTTATCCCCTCACATATTCTGTACATATTCTTTATCCCCTCACACTGTGTACAAGACAGTAGTTTTGGAATTGTTAGTTAGATTACTTGTTGGTTATTACTGCATTGTCGGAACTAGAAGCACAAGCATTTCGCTACACTCGCATTAACATCTGCTAACCATGTGTATGTGACAAATAAAATTTGATTTGATTTGATTTGATTTGAACATTTGTGTAAATTTATCGATAGCCTAGCATAGCATTATGTCCAGCTAGCAGCAGGTAACTTGGTCACGAAAATCAGAAAAGCAATCAAATTAAATCGGTTACCTTTGATGAGCTTCGTATGTTTTCACTCAAGAGACTCCCAGTTAGATTGCCAATGTTCCTTTTTTCAAAAAATATTATTTTTGTAGGCGAAATAGCTCCGTTTGTTCTTCACGTTTGGCTGAGAAATCGACCGGAAATTTCGGTCACGACAACGGCGAAAAATATTCCACATTAGCTCCATAATATCGACAGAAACATGGCAAACGTTGTTTATAATCAATCCTCAAGGTGTTTTTCAAATATCTATTCGATAATATATCCACCGGGACAATTGGTTATCCAGTAGGACCGATTGGAAAAATGGTTACCTCTGTATTTTACGCGAGAATCACTCTGAGAGCCATCAGGTGACCACTTACACAATGTAGCCGCTTACGGGTATTCTTCAACATAAAGGCGTAAAACTACGTCACAATGCTGGAGACACCTTGGGGAATACGTAGAAAAGGGAATCTGGTTGATAGCCCATCCACTGCTCAGTAGGGACGCATTGGAACGCAGTGCTTTCAAAACATGAGGCACTTCCTGATTGGATTTTGTTCTCAGGCTTTCGCCTGCAATATCAGTTCTGTTATCTATCCTAAGCTGTCAATTATATGCATATTCTAGCATCTTGTCCTGACAAATATCCCGTGTACTTTGGGAACGTTATTTTCCAAAAATGAAAATACTGCCCCCTAGGCACAAAAGGTTAACATGACAGCTGGCTGTCACCTCTTTGACTTCGCTGTGATACTGTAGGCATACTTATGTTACATTTCTGAGTCTACTCAGGTAGAATTTAGTCAGATTATCCATTCAGGTAGCATTTAGTCAGGTTTCCAGTGTCCACAGCATCACTATTGATTATTCTCTACCCCCAGTGTATTTGGTGTACCATGGTCTTAGCCATGCTCACACTAACCCTCATCTTTTCTCTTTCACTGTCTCCCCTGTAACTTAAAAAAAAATGAAATGTAGCGTTTTTAATTGTGGCAGCAGCTAATGAATTATGAGAGAAATGCCAGTGGAAACACTTGTATGGGAAAATATTGATCTAATAACCAGGGGAACAATTTTGATTTTAAAAGTGGGGGGGACATAATTATTATTCATTTTTTTATTATTATTCATTTTTTAAACAGTCCAAGCAGCCTACCTGACCACTCGGAGGCATCGGTCCTAAAGCACACCGTTGCCTCGTTTTGTATTACATTCCAATGATAAAACTGGGGGGGATGCAATTTCAGAATGTGCGGGCACATGTCCCCCCGCCCCCGTATGAAAGTTGCATCCCTGATAATAACCATCATATCGAGGTAAACTTGGAGTCAAATGATGATATGTTGTGTGGTCCTCCCACTACGACTCAGGAAACCATGTAGTTTATTGGGCTACAGATTAAATAAATGATGATGAACTTCACAGGGTGGTGACAGTGCATTTGTTGAGATTAATGCTTGATACTCCTTTAACTATCAAGTGTCTTAGTCTGGTGACATGATGATCGATGCTTGGCTGCCATTTGAAAAATAAAAATAATATTGATTATACATAATAGTCTCATAATCTGTAAACTGTTGGCTGGAGCGCACATACCAAGACCAGAGTGGGCACATTTGCTATAAAACGCAACAGTTTTTGTGACAAACCAACAGTAGTGTTGGAAATGTAATGGTTACCCATTTATTTTATGTGCACTACGTCATCACGCACATACATTTATCCACAATAAGTCAATTTGATGGAAACATCTCTGTTAGGAAAAAAATAAAATAATATTCGCATGAAAAGCTGGCACAAATTATATACAGAAAACCCACAATAGCTACTACTCATTGGGTGACAGGAATATTGCATTTCTTTTAAAAGGTGTGTCAACAGAAAAGCAGCTTTCTAATGACACCTGAAACATACTAGAATAACTACTGTATGAGTTGGATCAATACAATTATACTTCCATGGCTTGTATGTTTTAACCCTTTACTTACTCCAGGAAAAGCAACATTGCACTGATAGTCTAGCCTGAGACACTAGGGGTCAGTATTGCATTTTGATTGGATGTGAAACACTGCAGTAAGATTCAGTCAGGTCTGGTGTTTTTTTTTCTTTCTGCCCCAGGTGTTCAGTTATTTGGAGTTCTCATACTAGCAGTGTACCCACTCACTCCCTGCATCACATATCTTTGCCATAACCTGTTCAGCTCACAAAGTTACAATAGACACATGAATAGCAAACAATGCTCACCCATGGGAGGATGGGGAGTGGGTCCTCACCAAGGGTGTAGGAGCCAGGAGACAGAGCGACAGGCCCCCTGCCCCCGGGGGGACATGCCGCCCCCAAACATTTTATAAGCAGGGGGAAAAAATTGTTTTAACCAAGGAAGACTGTTTAACACCACATTCCAGCCAGTCTATTCCACAAGTTACCACCGTTACCATCTCCACTATAAAAAGCATCTAGACATTATCTCACATTTGTGACCAACCGCCTTGATTCGGTCTTATGTAGCAACATTTGAAATGGGGTTTTTCACATTGGATAAAAGCAGAGACACAGAGCTATAAAATGGAATATCATAAGCTACAAAGTAGAATCGCAATTCAACGGCTCAGACACAAGAGGTATGTGGCAGGGTCTACAGTCAATCACGGATTACAAAAAGAAAACCAGCCCAGTCACAGACCAGGATGCCTTGCTCCCAGGCAGAATAAATCACTTTTTTTGCCCGCTTTGAGGACAATACAGTGCCACTGACATGGCCCGCAACCAAAACATGCGGACTCTCCTTCACTGCAGCCGAGGTGAGTAAAACATTTACATGTGTTAACCCTTGCAAGGCTGCAGGCAAAGAAGGCATCCCCAGCCGCGCCCTCAGAGCATGCGCAGACCAGCTGGCTGGTGTGTTTACGGACATATTCAATCAATCCTTATCCCAGTCTGCTGTTCCCACATGCTTCAAGAGGGCCACCATTGTTCCTGTTCCCAAGAAAGCTAAGGTAACTGAGCTAAATGACTACCGCCCCGTAGCACTCACTTCGTCATCATGAAGTGCTTTGAGAGACTAGTCAAGGACCATATCACCTCCACCCTACCTGACACCCTAGACCCACTCCAATTTGCTTACCGCCAAAATAGGTCCACAGACGATGCAATCTCAACCACACTGCACACTGCCCTAACCCATCTGGACAAGAGGAATACCTATGTGAGAATGGTGTTCATCGACTACAGCTCAGCATTTAACACCATAGTACCCTCCTAACTCATCATCAAGCTCGAGACCCTGGGTCTCGACCCCGCCCTGTGCAACTGGGTACTGGACTTCCTGACGGGCCACCCCCAGGTGATGAGGGTAGGTAACAACATCTCCACCCCGCTGATCCTCAACACTGGGGCCCCACAAGGGTGTGTTCTGAGCCCTCTCCTGTACTCCCTGTTCACCCACGACTGTGTGGCCACGCACGCCTCCAACTCAATCATCAAGTTTGCGGACGACACAATGGTGGTAGGCTTGATTACCAACAACGACGAGACGGCCTACAGGGAGGAGGTGAGGGCCCTCGGAGTGTGGTGTCAGGAAAATAACCTTACACTCAACGTCAACAAAACTAAGGAGATGAATGTGGACTTCAGGAAACAGCAGAGGGAACACTCACCTATCCACATCGATGGAACAGTAGTGGAGAGGGTAGTAAGTTTTAAGTTCCTCGGTGTACACATCACAGACAAACTGAATTGGTCCACCCACACAGACAGCATCGTGAAGAAGGCGCAGCAGCGCCTCTTCAACCACAGGAGGCTGAAGAAATTCGGCTTGTCACCAAAAGCACTCACAAACTTCTACAGATGCACAATCGAGAGCATCCTGTCGGGCTGTATCACCGCCTGGTACGGCAACTGCTCCGCCCACAACTGTAAGGCTCTCCAGAGGGTAGTGAGGTCTGCACAACGCATCACCGGGGGCAAACTACCTGCCCTCCAGGACACCTACACCACCCGATGTCACAGGAAGGCCATAAAGATCATCAAGGACAACAACCACCCGAGCCACTGCCTGTTCACCCCGCTATCATCCAGAAGGCGAGGTCAGTACAGGTGCATCAAAGCTGGGACCGAGAGACTGAAAAACAGATTCTATCTCAAGGCCATCAGACTGTTAAACAGCCACCACTAACATTGAGTGGCTGCTGCCAACACACTGACTCAACTCCAGCCACTTTAATACTTGGAATTGATGTAAAATATATCACTAGCCACTTTAAACAATGCTACTTAATATAATGTTTACATACCCTACATTATTTATCTCATATGTATACGTATATAATGTACTCTATATCATCTACTGCATCTTTATGTAATACATGTATCACTAGCCACTTTAAACTATGCCACTTTGTTTACATACTCATCTCATATGTATATACTGTACTCGATACCATCTACTGCATCTTTCCTATGCCGCTCTGTACCATCACTCATTCATATATCTTTATGTACGTATTCTTTATCCCTTTACACTTGTGTGTATAAGGTAGTAGTTTTGGAATTGTTAGCTAGATTACTCGTTGGTTATTACTGCATTGTCGGAACTAGAAGCACAAGCATTTCGCTACACTCGCATTAGCATCTGCTAACCATGTGTATGTGACAAATAAAATTTGATGTGATTTGATTTGCATGTGAGGACCAATGGGAAAGTAATTATGCTTTGAAAGAAGTAACCTCACTTTTGAGAAAATGGGCCTTTGAATATTTTGGTATCTACTGGAGAGCTGTTCTTTGTCTACACCCATTGAACATCGTTCACACCCTCTTCAGCTTTTTTTTTTGCATTTCTATTAAAGTAAGTGCCTCACTACGTTTTAATAGTTTCTGTATGTGATTTGCATGTGAACTGTACATTCAATTACAAAAAATACCAGTAATCATCTCACCTGTTAGTTGGCGGTGAACAATGTGGTCACTAATGGCAGCGGCGATCAGATGGAAAAATATCTTCTTATACCACTTGGTCCACCTTCCCTGTGGCCGACATGGTTGCTGTACGGACAGTGAAGAGGACATGGACGTCTCGTTTGTCATGCCACTTTACTGCCAGCAGTTGACCGTTCACCTTGAACTCCACCTCCCCTCTCTGCATCTTCCTGAATGCTGGCATCCCCTTCCTGTTCGACCTGACTGTGCCACAGGCCCCTCTGCTGTTGGAGAGCAGATGCTGGAAGAATGTGGAACTGCTGTAACAATAGTCCAGATACAAAGTGTGTCCCTTGCTGAGATGAGGAACCAGCATGGTCATCACCACGGACCCGGTGTGTAAACTTTAATGTCCTCTACAAATCTTGTCTTCACATTGCACATGACAAAGAACTTGACCCCAAACTTGTGCCTTTTGGAGGGAATATATTGATGGAACGCCAGCCTACCTTTCGCTAACATCAGGTACTATGGCACAAAGACCCGACCAAATGCTTATGTCAGGCTGGTAAGAACATGTCTTATTTTGTATAACGGGTAATTTAGGGTGGCAGTATCATTGTTGACGAAATGCAGGCAATCCCAGCATAACTAGGAAGAGGTCTTGGGAAAAGAGGGTGGCAAAGAAGGGAGTTGCAAACATAGGATCTGTGCTCCAGTATTCTCTTAGGGAGTTCTTCTTTACTATCCCCATGGGAAGGACTGTCACCAGGAAGGTATACATTTCACTAATTGTGGTTGTCACCCATTTAACAAGTTTCCACCCCACTCCTGGCTCTCTTTTCTCTTCCAAGGCATATCGATTGGTCTCCTCCACTATGTCTCCCTGTCAAAAACAACTTGAAGCACTCTGTCTCAGATGGGAATGGCAAGGGGTGTTGCACTCCAGACTGGGACTCATCAAAGCAAACTGCAGGGCCTCCATCACCACCAGCATCTTCAAAGGGACCTGGGACTTCGTCAGTGGACAAGGAGTCCTCAGATTCAGGGTTCTCAATGGCTACAAGGTTGGGGGGAGGCAGTTCCTCACTGTCAGAATCTGATTCCTGACTTTCATACTCAAACTCTTTGTCAGAATATTAAAAAATATTGAGAATTTCCGCATTTGTAAGTTGTCTCTTTTGAAAGACATTGCTAATGCTACAGCTTAGCTCACTAGCTACATACAGTGGGGAGAAAAAGTATTTAGTCAGCCACCAATTGTGCAAGTTCTCCCACTTAAAAAGATGAGAGGCCTGTAATTTTCATCATAGGTACACTTCAACTATGACAGACAAAATTAGAGAAAAAAATATCCAGAAAATCACATTGTAGGATTTTTAATGATTTTATTTGCAAATTATGGTGGAAAATAAGTATTTGGCCAATAACAAAATTTTACCTCAATACTTTGTTATATACCCTTTGTTGGCAATGACAGAGGTCAAACGTTTTCTGTACGTCTTCACAAGGTTTTCACACACTGTTGCTGGTATTTTGGCCCATTTCTCCATGCAGATCTTCTCTAGAGCAGTGATGTTTTGGGGCTGTTGCTCGGCAACACAGACTTTCAATTCTCTCCAAAGATTTTCTATGGGGTTGAGATCTGGAAACTGGCTAGGCCACTCCAGGACCTTGAAATGCTTCTTACGAAGCCACTCCTTCGTTGCCCGGGCGGTGTGTTTGGGATCATTGTCCTGCTGAAAGACCCAGCCACGTTTCATCTTCAATGCCCTTGCTGATGGAAGGAGGTTTTCACCCAAAATCTCACGATACATGGCCCCATTCATTCTTTCCTTTACACGGATCAGTCGTCCTGGTCCCTTTGCAGAAAAACAGTCCCAAAGCATGATGTTTCCACCCCCTTGCTTCACAGTAGGTATGGTGTTCTTTGGATGCAACTCAGAATTCTTTGTCCTCCAAACACGACGAGTTGAGTTTTTACCAAAAAGTTATATTTTGGTTTCATCTGACCATATGACATTCTCCCAATCTTCTTCTGGATCATTCAAATGCTCTCTAGCAAACTTCAGACGGGCCTGGAGATGTACTGGCTTAAGCAGGGGGACACGTCTTGCACTGCAGGATTTGAGTCCCTGGCGGCGTAGTGTGTTACTGATTGTCGGCTTTGTTACTTTGGTCCCAGCTCTCTGCAGGTCATTCACTAGGTCCCCCCGTGTGGTTCTGGGATTTTTGCTCACCGTTCTTGTGATCATTCTGACCCCACGGGGTGAGATCTGGCGTGGAGCCCCAGATTGAGGGAGATTATCAGTGGTCTTGTATGTCTTCCATTTCCTAATAATTTCTCCCACAGTTGATTTCTTCAAACCAAGCTACTTACCTATTGCAATTTCAGTCTTCCCAGCCTGGTGCAGGTCTACAATTTTGTTTCTGGTGTCCTTTGACAGCTCTTTGTTCTTGGCCATAGTGGAGTTTGGAGTGTGACTGTTTGAGGTTGTGGACAGGTGTCTTTTATACTGATAAGAAGTTCAAACAGGTGCCATTAATACAGGTAACGAGTGGAGGACAGAGGATTCTCTTAAAGAGAAGTTATAGGTCTGTGAGAGCCAGAAATCTTGCTTGTTTGTAGGTGACCAAATACTTATTTTCCAGTATAATTTGTAAATAAATTCATAAAAAATCCTACAATGTGATTTTCTGGATTTTTTCTCTCATTTTTTCTCTCACATGCCTCTCTCATCTTTTTAAGTGTGAGAACTTGCACAATTGGTGGCTGACTAAATACCTTTTTGCCCCACTGTACATAAACAACAACACTGAATGGCTCGGAGTGAGAGGTTACGTGATTGACTGCCGACACGTGCCACTTGTATCAATAAATCACTCTCAGAAAATGTTTGTGTGGTAATCATTTATATATTTACCTTTTTATTCACATTTTCAATTACTGGTGACAAATCATGCATTCCAATTCTTGCATAGATTGTAATGGGCGCATGTTATGTGTGTAAAATACTTTTTGAAGGTTGTGCTGATTATGATGAGCTAATCTAATTCCAGCTGTTCGTGGCGCCATGTATGTTGACATACAATGCATTCTGGGTTTCATGTAATTGTCTGTCGACCAAAGATGTTATAACAAAATTAGTTGAGTAAGGGTTCACTTGTTTTTTTGAGAACTTCTGGAAATGAAAGGTGGGATGTGAACAATGGTAGACGACACACCCTCTTCAACATGCATACTATGAACAGACCAAACTCATCTTGTCTTCTCTTATTATCTTTGGTTTCTGTGAGAGAAAAAAAAAGTATGGCAGCACGCAGAAACTACCCATCATAGGATTCCTTTAGATTTCTAGGCTGTTTTACTCAATTATTTAGATCAATGGTGAGCTCACCCGTGATGTGATTAATTGTAAATAGTTATTTCTATTAGCTAATTAATTTTGTAGTTTGTCAGCAGAGTGTTATACAAATATGACAGCGTGTGTTACATCAATCTCTCCTCAATTAGCGCTAGGACAAATGTAGCCTACATTTCTCCGGTTTGGATGATTGTGTTACGCTGTGCATACTTCTGTGAATATCTGAACATTGCATCCAAAAATAACCTGCTCACATTTTGGACATAACTTTGTAAGGACTGTGTGCAAAATGTTTCTGAAAAAACAGTGTGGCCAGCTCAAATGCTGATTGTTGCGTCATTCGAAACTGGTCATTCTAAATAAGCGTTCTAATCACACCGGTGTGATCGTACGCTCCAGGGACCACTGTAGAATGATCACACCAGTGTGATGGTACGTGTGAAATGGTTAAAAAAAGACTCTCGTCTTATTGAGCCAGAGCACAGAATAACTGATGCCTTTTTGAATGCTCAACACGTGTTGAATATGTCCAGTGTCAGTAAACGTCGGCAACAAAGCGTAATTCCATTGTTGCCTGCAGAACAGTTACACTCAGCAACGCTCTGGATAACATGAAAAAGGCCTAACCAGCTCTGCTAGATTGAGTAAAATTATCAGAGTGTGGTGTTCTCTCATCGTGTCTGGAAGTAGCTAGCCAATGTTAGCCAGTTAGTTTGGGTGCTTGACTGTATTTGTGAGGTCAGAGCTTTCAGAATGACCCTACTTATTTGCCAGTGTCTAGTGTGTACTCTGAACGCGAATCCACAGATAGAGCAATAGGGGGAGAAATGTTTAGCAGGCTGATTTCTCTCCCTTAGATGTCTGGAAGTATCTGGCAAGTTAGTACAGAACTACTGGATCAACCCTTTACTTCTTGACGCTACTCATGCCTTAAGCGGGATAATTGTCATCAGCAACCGCTGAATAGCATAGCGCCACAGTCAAAAAATATTACTAAAAATATTCATATTAATGAAATCACAAGTGCAATATTGCCAAACACAGTTTAGCCTTTTGTTAATCCACCTGTCATCTCAGATTTTGAAATTATGCTTTACAGCGAAAACAATCCAAGCATTTGTGTAAATTTATCGATCGCATGACAAAACATTAAGTACACTTAGCATCAGGTAGCTTGGTCACGAAAATCAGAAAAGCAATCAAATGAATAATTTACCTTTGATGAATCTTCTGATGTTTCACTCACGAGACTCCCAGTTACACAACAAATGTTCCTTTTGTTCCATAAAGATTATTTTTATATCCAAAATACCTCTGTTTGTTTGGCAAATTATGTTCAGAAATCCACAGGAAAGAGCGGCCACGACAACGCAGACAAATTTCAAATAATAACCGTAATGTCCACAGAAACATGTCAAACGTTTTTTATAATCAATCCTCAGGTTGTTTTTAAAATATATAATCGATAATATATCAATTGCAAATGTCTTTATCAGTAGGAGAGGGAAAAATAATAGCTGTCCAAACTCTGTTGCGCGAGCAAAACTCATGTGACCACGTGACGCGATGTTATCTTTCTGGCTCATTTTTCAAAATAAAAGCATGAAACTATGTCTGAAGACTGTTGACACCTCGAGGAAGCGATAGGAAACGGAATCTTGTTGATATCCCTTTAAATGGAGCAAAGGCAAGCTATGGAACATGGAGTTTTTAAAATAGAAGCCACTTCCTGGTTAGATTTTTCTCAGGGTTTCGCCTGCAATATCAGTTATGTTATACTCACAGACAATATTTTGACAGTTTTGGAAACTTTAGAGTGTTTTCTATCCTAATCTGTCTTGTTTTTACTTTTGAGCGCCGTCTCAGATTATTGCATGCGTTTCTTTTAAATCTGACACAGTGGTTGCATTAAGGAGAGGTATATCTATAATTCCATGTGTATAACTTGTATTATCATCTACATTTATGCTGAGTATTTCTGTTGAATGATGTGGCTGTGCAAAATCACTTGATGTTTTTGGAACTAGTGAATCTAACGCGCCAATGTAAACTCAGATTTGTTTGATATAGATATGAACCTTATCAAACAAAACATGCATGTTTTGTGTAACATGAAGTCCTATGAGTGTCATCTGATGAAGATCATTCAAGGTTAGTGATTAATTTTATCTTTATTTCAGCTTTTTGTGAATACTATATTTTGCTGGAAAATGGCTGTGCTTATTGTGGTTTGGTGGAGACCTAACATAATCGTTTGTAGTGCTTTCGCTGAAAAGCCTATTTGAAATTGGACACTTTGGTGGGATTAACAACGAGAAAAGCTTTAAAATGATAAGACACATATGTATGTTTTAGGAATTGTAATTATGAGATTTCTGTGGTTTGAATTTGGCGCCCTCTATTTTCACTGGTAGTTGTCATATCGATCCCGGTACCGGGATTGCAGCCATAACAGGTCAATGTTACTTTATAGCCTTTTTGCTATTTTACACAGCATTTTAAATCAAATAGCTAGCTATGTTTTTAAGAGAGAGCTTTTCAATTGGCATATCTCCCCCAGTTATCAGTCACAGGTGTGGACTGGATTAGGTGTGAGCAGTGCAGGCGGTGTGCTCAAAGGAACACCCCTTTTGACCAAGAGTGCATAAAGACTTGGAACAGAAATCAACCTTTAGAACAGAAAAGTGTGGAGTGGTGGCTACACATGAAATGGTTGGGACTTTGGACCTCAACGAGGTGAAGAAAATGAACTCACCTACCAGACCAGGACACAGCCGAGTGTGTAGAGTGGTTTGGAACTGACTATCTACCCAAGGTGTAGAGAGGAGAACTCCCCTGTCAGACAATTACTGGTACAGCTAAGTAGCTGTCCTGAAGAATGAACACCCATGGAGACCGGACAACTAAGAAGAAGGACATTGTAACCTCTGTTAGACAACTGGGCTGCGGAATGACCGAACCAAACCCTTTCCAAGAAGGCTTAGTTCGACAGAGATAAAACTCACAAATAAATACATTAATGATTACTTATTCCAAATGGGCGGCGGTTCGTGTGCAAACTAAACTCAGCAAAAAAAGAAACGTCCTCTCACTGTCAACTGCGTTTATTTTCAGCAAACTTAACATGTGTAAATATTTGTATGAACATAACAAGATTCAACAACTATGGTCACTTTGACAGAATGTACTTAAAGGACTCTCAGACCATGAGAAACAAGATTCTCTGGTCTGATGAAACCAAGATTGAACTCTTGGCCTGAAAGCCAAGTGTCACGTCTGGAGAAAACCAGGCACCGCTCATCACCTGGCCAATACCATCCCTACGGTGAAGTATGGTGGTGGCAGCATAATGCTCTGGGGATGTTTTTCAACGGCAGAGACTGGGAGACTAGTCAGGATAAAGGGAAAGATGAACGGAGCAAAGTACAGAGAGAGATCCTTGATGAAAACCTGCTCCAGAGCACTCAGAACCTGCTGTATAATGCAAAAGTGGCTTCAGGACAAGTCTCTGAATGTCCTTGAGTGGCCCAGCCAGAGCCTGGACTTGAACGTGATCGAATATCTGGAGAGACCTAAAAATAGCTGTGCAGCGACACTCCCCATCCAAGTTGACAGAGCTCAAGAGGATCTGCAGAAAAAAATGGAAGAAACTCCTAAAAATACAGGTGTGCAAAGCTGTTTCTCAAACTAGACATTCTAATGTACTTGTCTTCTTGCTCAGTTGTGCACTGGGACCTCCCACTCCTCTTTCTATTCTGGTTAGAGCCAGTTTGCGCAGGACTGTGAAGGGAGTAGTACACAGCGTTGTACGAGATCTTCAGTTTCTTGGCAATTTCTCGCATGCATTAGCCTTCATTAACCTGTTGGATCTCTAGGGGCGCTATTTCATTTTTGGATAAAAAACGTTCCCGTTTTAAGCGCGATATTTTGTCACGAAAAGATGCTCGACTATGCATATTCTTGATAGTTTTTGAAAGAAAACACTCTGAAGTTTCAGAATCTGCAAAGATATTGTCTGTAAGTGCCCCAGAACTCATTCTACAGGCGAAACCAAGATGATGCGTCAAGCAGGAAATGAGCAGAATCTCTGAAGCTCTGTTTTCCATTGTCTCCTTATATGGCTGTGATTGCGCAAGGAATGAGCCTACACTTTCTATCGTTTCCCCAAGGTGTTTACAGCATTGTGACGTATTTGTAGGCATATCATTGGAAGATTGACCATAAGAGACTACATTTTCCAAGTGTCCGCCTGGTGTCCTGCGTGGATTTCGGTGCGCAAACGCCAGCTGCTTGTACTTTTCCATTTGATTGAGGGGAGAAACCATGCTTCCACGAACAATATATCATTGAAGAGATATGTGAAAAACACCTTGAGGATTGATTCTAAACAACGTTTGCCATGTTTTCAGTCGATATTATGGAGTTAATTTGGAAAAAAGTTCGCGTTTTGAGGACTGAATTTTCGTTTTTTTTTTGGTAGCCAAATGTGATGTACAAAACGGAGCTATGTCTAATACACAAAGAATCTTTTTTGGAAAAACTGAGCATCTGCTATCTAACTGAGTGTCTCCTCATTGAAAACATCCAAAGTTCTTCAAAGGTAAATTATTTTATTTGAAGGCTTTTATGTTTTTGTTGAAATCTTGCGCGCTGGATGCTAACGCTAATGCTAACGCTAAATGCTACGCTAGCTAGCCACTTTTACACAAATGATTGTTTTCCTATGGTTGAGAAGCATATTTTGAAAATCTGAGATGACAGTGTTGTTTACAAAAGGCTAAGCTTGAGAGATGGCATATTTATTTAATTTCATTTGCGATTTTCATGAATAGTTAACGTTGCGTTATGGTAATGAGCTTAGGTCTGTAAATAGAATCCCGGATCCGGGTTTGGTCGACGCAACAGGTTAAACAGAACAAGAATAGACTTACAGGTTTCAGAAGAAAGTTATTTGATTGTTATTGCTTCTTTAATGGGTACAACAGTTTTCAGATGTGCTAACATAATTGCAAAAGGGTTTTCTCATGATCAATTAGCCTTTTAAAATGATCAACTTTGATTAGCTAACACAACGTGCCATTGGAACACCCCTCCTGTCTCAGCCTCCAGTATTTATGCTGCAGTAGTTTATGTGTCGGGGGGCTAGGGTCAGTTTGTTATATCTGGAGTACTTCTCCTGTCCTATTCGGTGTCCTGTGTGAATCTAAGTGTGCGTTCTCTAATTCTCTCCTTCTCTCTTTCTCTCTCTCGGAGGACCTGAGCCCTAGGACCATGCCCCAGGACTACCTGACATGATGACTCCTTGCTGTCCCCAGTCCACCTGGCTGTGCTGCTGCTCCAGTTTCAACTATTCTGCCTTATTATTATTCGACCAGGCTGGTCATTTATGAACATTTTAACATCTTGGCCATGTTCTGTTATAATCTCCACCCGGCACAGCCAGAAAAGGACTGGCCATCCCACATATGCTCTCTCTAATTCTCTCTTTCTTTCTCTCTCTCGGAGGACCTGAGCCATAGGACCATGCCCCAGGAATACCTGACATGATGACTCCTTGCTGTCCCCAGTCCACCTGACTGTGCTGCTGCTCCAGTTTCAACTGTTCTGCCTTATTATTATTCGACCATGCTGGTCATTTATGAACATTTGAACATCTTGACCATGTTTTGTTATAATCTCCACCCGGCACAGCCAGAAGAGGACTGGCCACCCCACATAGCCTGGTTCCTCTCTAGGTTTCTTCCTAGGTTTTGGCCTTTCTAGGGAGTTTTTCCTAGCCACCGTGCTTCTACACCTGCATTGCTTGCTGTTTGGGGTTTTAGGCTGGGTTTCTGTACAGCACTTTGAGATATCAGCTGATGTACGAAGGGCTATATAAATAAATTTGATTTGATTTGAGGAGTGATGGTTGCTGATAATGGGCCTCTGCAGATATTCCATAAAAAATCTGCCGTTTTTTTTGTTGCTTTGTCTTTATGGGTTATTGTGTGTATATTGAGGGAAAACAACAATTGCATCCATTTTAGAATAAGTAACGTAAACAATGTGGAAAAAGTGAATGGGTCCAATTATTTTCCGAATGCACTGTATATGTTGGCACCTCAAAGGGGGGAAGGGCATACTGGCCCTTAAATCATTGCCCTTTGTTCCGTCAGGCTACTTGAAGAAGATGTACGTCACCCTCCAGGCCCATGACACAGCATACAGTGGCTTGATAGGGAGATGACAATTGCAAGTGGTGTATATTCTATTTTTCTTGGCAAATGTAACTTGCAACATGGCCTTTTAGGGGAGAAAGATTAAATCAGTTCAATCAGTTCTCAACATTTGAGGACTGATTGGTCATAAGAGGAATTACAATTTTGAAGTGGTTTCTAAACCGGCAGAGGCTGCAAAGTACAAGGGTTGAAATGTCTTTGTGACTTAACACCTGGATTTGGTTTTATGTAGCGACATTATAATTTCAGTTTTGTACATTGGATAAAAGACTCAGAGCTTCAAAATGGTATATCATACTTGGCATTTTTGAGGAACAATGGGAAAGTAAATCTGCTTTGAAAGTTGATACACTTGATAAACTTACTTTTGAGAAAAGGACCTTTAAATGTTTTGGTACCTACTAGAGAGCTTTCCTTTGTATACACCCATTCAGCATTGTTCACATCCTCTTAAGCCAACCCCACCCATCTCTTTAAGCATTCACGTGAGGTCATGTGCTAAAGACTCAAATTGGTAGTAGCCTACAATAAGGAAAAATTCCAGGTAAACAGAAAGCATAAATATTAGATGACGCTTACACAAATACACTTGTCTAAATTGATGGGCCATGTGAAAGAAATGCTATAACCCCCAGCCACATCCAGTGGTGGAAAAAGTACTTAATTGTTATAGTTGAGTAAAATTATAACAACACCAGGCTCCAGAGCATTGAATCTGTAAAACGGGGAATAACAAAACATTACAAGCCTGCACAACATCAATTCACTTTCCAAGTTTAGATAAGAATACCCTCGTACAAACAAAATTATTTTTAACCTGAAGTGCTGGCACAGCTTGATCTGTGGCAGCGGCCTGAAGTATAGAGTTACAGTAGGTGTTGTTGCCAGCCATAGCTTTACACCAGCACCGTACCATCTTCTAGTCCAACCAGCTGTGTGATGTTGACCCCTGTCACAGTGCTGTCCTTCACAACACCAGCAATCTCAGACAAAGTGTCCACTCTGGTCTTTATGAAGCGCTGCTTGATGAGGCTGAAGCACAAAACATGGGCAAAATTGGTGTGGCCTGTGATCAGGAAGTGGAGGTCCAGATTGTGGTGGCGCTTGTGCATGGTCCACCAGGCACAATAACAGAGCACAAACCTGTTCTTGTTTTGGCCATCACAATTCAGGTCAACACGTGTTTTCCCAACTCCGTAATTGGTGAAGAAATGGTGCATGAAATTGATGACTGCGCTGCTTCGGCCAGCTCTATTTTTGATGACTGTATGACTTGTGGATTAGAGTCAGGCCATAGCTTGTTCTACTGATTAATGCTGAAAGACAAATATTTTTGCATTATTATATAATAGATGTGAAATGGCATTCTGAGATAAGATCACTATACACACTTCATACAGGTAATGTTAGCTACTGTAGCAAGCCTGCCATCTAACATCACAGCATGCTTTAACTAGCAATCCAAACTGACTGTCATAGCTAGCTAAAGTTCACCATTTTTGCTAGCTAACATTATGCTATAACTAGCAATGGGAAATGGCATTCTGAGAATACATCACTAACGTTCCACACACTTCATAGACATAAGTTAATGTCAGTTAGCAAGCCAGCTACCTTAGCTAGCTAACAGCAAGCTTTAACTTGGGATCTTGTGTTTAGACATCTCACGTTAACGTTAGCTAGTTAAAAAATGAACCATAATCCCAATCCATAGGGTAACATTACTAACAATACAAACCGATTGTCATAGCGAGCTAAAGTTAACCAATACGTTCAATGTTAATTAGCTAACATTAGGCTATTACTAGCAATGCGAAATGGCATTCTGAGAGAACATCACTAACGTTACACGCACTTCAAACACATAAGTTAATGTTAGCAGGCAAGCCAGCCACCTAACATCAGCTAATGTTAGCTAGCTTACATACAGCAAGCTTTAATTTGGGATCTTTTGTTAAGACATGTCACGTTAACGTTCGCTAGCTAGCTAAAAAATAAACTATAATCCCAATCCATAGAGTTACATTAATAGCAATACAAATCGATTGTCATAGCAAGCTAAAGTTAACCAAATGACGTTAGGTTCATTGTTTTTTAGCAAGCCAGCCATCTAACCAGCTGGCTAGCTAACAGCAAGCTTTATCTTGCAATGAAAACAACTTTCTGACCAAATTAGAAATGTATAATATCTGAATCTGTAGCTAGATTATTACCTGTATACATAGATGAAAGCTTCACGGTCGACAGCAACCCATTTTATAAGACATCCTGTTATGTTTCCGTTTAGTTCGCACAGATTGTTTGGCCTGTTGTGTTCCACTGATTTCAAAATGTGTTATGAAATGAAAGTCAGCATTGAATGACACGATCATCATCCAGAAAGTAGTCCATCACAACTTTTTCCCACTGACCTTTGTCGACAGTGCCTGCAAAATTCATGGCGCAGTGTTGTTGAGAGCAGTAGCAACATATGTGCAGCTCTCCATGGCTAACATAATATCTTTAAAAAACAGCAGTAGAAACGATTATTTACCCATTACGAGCAGCTACTTTTAGAGACACAAGATGCAACACCGACCTATCCAAACTCATCTTCAGCAGGTCCAGCCCACTCATTATCTCAGCCATAGCGGGAAGGTTGCTTACTTTTTCTGCGGCTAAACCAGCTGGTCTCATAATTTAACAATTTTATTCATATTTACAGATGACTTTCAAGTTTGATATTAATGCACATGAAAGTTCACATGTTCGAGAAGGCAATTCTGCAAAAAAACACATTTTCTTTCTCCCGTGAAGTCACATTTAGACCCAGTGTGGAAGTAGAGACGTGACTGCACCTTCAAACATGGTTACATGGTGTTTGACTAAAGGCCTTTGTAGACTGTGTGACGGATTATGTCCAAAAACGTAGTCCAATAGGATTCTGATAGAGGTGACACAAAATCCTATAGAATTGTGAGAATCCTATTGGAAAATTACAAATCATGTAGGAATTTTTGACTAGGGTGGAAGACAGAGCTGTGGACTTAATTAATTTCAAACATGACAAAATCATATCCAAAGATTAATTTAAAATTATGCTATCTTCAGCAATTCACCTTCTATCAGATGAGGATTGAATAAACCTTGGGAGTGAGCTCCAAAGCTAACCCACTGCTTGTGTAAATCAAATATTAATAATTCAGTAGTTTGTGAACGCAATGTGCAGGCATCTATAAAACAGGAATTAGGCCGTGGCTATCTGAGCCCCCCTGTTGAACACACACAAATTATGGTGGGTGTAAACAACAGGAAGATTTACCCATTGTTTCTATGTCACAAGGGATTTTTCTTTTCAGTCTTGTACAGTGGGGCAAAAAAGTATTTAGTCAGCCACCAATTGTGCAAGTTCTCCCACTTAAAAAGATGAGAGAGGCCTCTAATTTTCATCATAGGTACACTTCAACTATGACAGACAAAATTAGAAGAAAAAATCCAGAAAATCACATGAATTTATTTGCAAATTATGGTGGAAAATAAGTATTTGGACACTTATAAACAAGCAAGATTTATGGCTCTCACAGACCTGTAACTTCTTCTTTAAGAGGCTACTCTGTCCTCCACTCGCTACCTGTATTAATGGCACCTGTTTGAACTTGTTATCAGTATAAAAGACACCTGTCCACAACCTCAAACAGTCACACTCCAAACTCCACTATGGCCAAGACCAAAGAGCTGTCAAAGGACACCAGAAACAAGCTTGGATTGCTTTCGCTGTAAAGCATAATTTCAAAATCTGAGACGATAGGTGGATTAACAAAAGGCTAAGCTGTGTTTTGCAATATTGCACTTGTGATTTCATGAATATGTATATTTAGCAAAGCAAAGCTATTCAGAGGTTGCTGATGACAATTGTCCCGCTTAATCTATTGTGACTAGGGGGCAGTATTTTCATTTTTGGAAAAATAACGTTCCCGTAGTAAACGGTATATTTTGTCAGGACAAGATGCTAGAATATGCATATCATTGACAGCTTAGGATAGAAAACACTCTAAAGTCCAAAACTGTAAAAATATTGTCTCTATAACAGAACTGATATTGCAGGCGAAAGCCTGAGAAAAATCCAATCCGGAAGTGACTCGTGTTTTGAATGCTCTGCGTTCCGATGCGTCCTATTGAGCAGTGAATGGGCTATCAATCAGTTTCCCTTTTCTACGTATTCCCCAAGGTGTCTACAGCATTGTGACGTAGTTTCACGCCTTTATGTTGAAGAATACCCGTAAGGGGCTACATTGCGCAAGTGGTCACCTAATGGCTCTCAGAGTGATTCTTGCGTAAAATATAGAGGTAGCCATTTTTCCTCTCGCTCCTACTGAAAAACCAATTGTCCCGGTTGATATATTATCGAATAGATATTTGAAAAACACCTTGAGGATTGATTATAAACAATGTTTGAGATGTTTCTGTCGATATTATGGAGCTAATTTGGAATAGTTTTCGGCGTTGTCGTGACCGGTCGGTTTCTCAGCCAAACGTGAAGAACAAACAGAGCTATTTCGCCTACAAAAAAAATATTTTTGGAAAAAAGGAACATTTGCTATCTAACTGGGAGTCTCGTGAGTGAAAACATCCGAAGCTCATCAATGGTAAACGATTTAATTTGATTGCTTTTCTGATTTTCGTGACCAAGTTACCTCCTGCTAGCTGGACATAATGCTATGCTAGGCTATCGATAAACTTACACAAATGCTTGTCTTGCTTTGGCTGTAAAGCATATTTTGAAAATCTGAGATGACAGGGTGATTAACAAAAGGCTAAGCTGTGTTTCAATATGTTTCACTTGTGATTTTCATGAATAGGAATATTTTCTAGTAATATTTATGTCCGTTGCGTTATGCTAATTAGTGTCAGATGATGACAATGCAATGATCCCGTTCACAGGATGGGAGTTACAACAAGTTAACTACCTTATTTTCTCAACAGCAGTCTCTCTCCTTCACTTCATGCCTCTCCCCCTGATCCCTAAATCCCCTAGGTTATATCAGCTGTGTTGGTGAACCCCTCCTGCATCTGAACTGGCTGACACAGAGGGTACAGCATGATCATAGGTGAGAGGTCACTTGGTCGGGTCAACAGGAAGTATTATTAAAGAGATGCTTTAGATTGAAATACAAATAGAGATGTAGTAGTCCCAGAGTTAATGATCCATGCATTTCTCCTCCTGATGATTATGATGACTGACCATGTTACAACAAAAAAACAAAGATCAATCATGCTCTCTCTCTATCCATGTGTCTCTCGTCTGCAGGTATGTTTTGATGAGAGATGAAGCCAGTCCCATCATCGCCACCTCACCCGCTCTTAACTGGATCTAAGCCATAAGAAGTTTTAAGTTGTTGAATGTTGCATTTATATGTATGTATCTTGTATATTTAAATACGGGCACCAGAATGGAAATCAATGTGCTTTTAAAGCAAAGTCAATCAGGGGAAGATAAACATTGCATAGAACACGTATCTCTGCTCCACCAAGTATGATGCCTGGGATATATAGATTTTGATGTATTGTTCAGCTAATGTTATGTCAACCTACATAAAATTACATGGGCTTGGTGGACCCGCAGATAAGTGGTATGATTCATTGGTGTTATTCATACATATTTTCAGTAGGAATTTGACATTTCTTCTTGAACAGTAATGACATAATGTATTCAAATCTCAATATTTTCCCCCTGTTGGATCGTAATTAAAAAGCAGTGACGGGAGAGCTGCTAAGGAGGCCAGCAGTGGGGGAAAACCCAGCCCGTTTTCATCATCCCTTTTGTGTTGTATGGTGAAATCAACAGAGAACACATGCACCTGAGGAATGAGACAGGAGACAGGAGACACTTCCTCCTATTCATGTGAAGCATTAGATTCCCCCCCTCCCCCACTCCACCCTCAGCCAGCTGTGACAGGCACCCTAATAATAGGAAAGATTGATGCTGTAACACACACATATAAACAAAATTCACATGATTTGTCTTTTTCCCCTCAGAGGATCCATGTACTTGTGTGTCTTCTCTGAAATCTCATAAAAGATCGTTATATTTTTCAATTATGAACTGAATAGTATTGGCAGCTTTGTTCACTGTGAGGAATAAAGTCACTATTATTACACATTGCACATTAGTGTGACCCATTTCAAGAGGCTAGGCGTAAGTTGCACGTCACTATTTCACAGGAGAAGCATTTGATATAAAGATACAACCTTAGCTATGGAGAACTGCGAAAGTGTTGCTACTGCTCTCAACTACAGTTGAAGTTGGAAGTTTACATACACTTAGGTTGGAGTCATTAAAACAAATTTTTCAATCACTCCACAAATGTCTTGTTAAAACCTCTTATGGCTGCAATCGCGTTAATGGGATAATTTTCATCAACAACCGCTGAATTGCATAGCGCCACATTCAGATAATATTACTAAAAATATTTATATTCATGAAATCACAAGTGCAATCTAGCAAAACACAGCTTAGCCTTTTGTTAATCCACTTGTCGTGTCAGATTTTGTATATATGCTTTACAGCGAAAGCAATCCAAGCGTTTGTGTAAATTTAGCGATCGGTCGACAAAACATTATGAGCACCTAGCATCAAGTAGCTTGGTCACGAAAATCAGAAAATAAATCAAATTAATCGTTTACCTTTGATCTTCGGATGTTTTCATTCACGAGACTCCCAGTTACATAATAAATGTTCCTTTTGTTCCATAAAGATTATTTTTATATCCAAAATACCTCTGTTTGTTTGGCGCATTATGTTCAGAAATCCACAGGCAAGAGCGTTCACGACAACGCAGACAAATTCCAAATAGTATCGGTAATATCCACAGAAACATGTCAAACGTTTTTTATAATCAATCCTCATGTTGTTTTTAAAATATATCAACTGCAACTGTCTTTTTCAGTAGGAGGCTGCCCAATGGCTGCCCAAACTCTGTTGCGCATACAAAACGCTGCTGGCACCCGGCCATACAATGATGCGATGTTATCTTTCTCGCTCATTTTTCAAAATAAAAGCCTGAAACTATGTATAAAGACAGTTGACACCTTGAGGAAGCGATAGTAAAGGGAATCTGGTTGATATCCCTTTAAATGGAGCAAAGGCAGGCTATGGAACATGGAGTTTTCAAAATAGAAGCCACTTCCTGGTTTGATTTTCCTCAGGGTTTCGCCTGCAATATCAGTTCTGTTATACTCACAGACAATATTTTGACAGTTTTGGAAAATGTATAGTATTTTCTATCCAATACTAATAATAACATGCATATATTAGCAACTGAGACTGAGGAGCAGGACGTTTACTTTGGGCAACTTATTCATCCAAGCTACTCAATACTGCCCCCCAGCCATAAGAAGTTAATAAACTAGAGTTCTGGCAAGTCGGTTAGGACATCTACTTTGTGCATGAAATAAGTAATTTTTCCAACAATTGTTTACGGACAAATTATTTCACAATTCCAATGGGTCAGAAGTTTACGTACACTTAGTTGACTGTGCCTTTAAAGAGCTTGGAAAATTGCAGAAAATGATATCATGGCTTTAGAAGCTTCTGATAGGCTAATTGACATCATTTGAGTCAATTGGAGGTGAACCTGTGGATGTATTTCAAGGCCTACCTTCAAACTCAGTGGCTCTTTACTTGACATAATTGGAAAATCAAAAGAAATCAACCAAAATCTCAGAAATAAAATTGTAGACCTCTACAAGTCTGGTTCATCCTTCGAAGCAATTTCCAAATGCCCAAAGGTACCACGTTTATCTGTACAAACAATAGTACGCAAGTATAAACACCATGGGACCACGCAGCCATAATACCACTCAGCAAGGGACGCGTTCGGTCTCCTAGACATGAATGTACTTTGGTGCGAAAAGTGCAGATCAATCCCAGAACAACAGCAAAGTACTTTGTAAAGATGCTGGAGGAAACAGGTGCAAAAGTATCTATATCCACAGTAAAACGAGTCCTATATCGACATAATCTGAAAGGCTGCTCAGCAAGGAAGAAGCCACTGCTACAAATCCGCCATAAAAAAAGCCAGACTACGGTTTGCAACTGCACATGGGGACAAAGGTCATACTTTTTGGAGAAATGTCCTCTGGTCTGGCGAAACAAAAATAGAACTGTTTTGCCAAAATGATCATCGTTATGTTTGGTGGAAAAAGGGGGAGGCTTGCAAGCTGAAGAACACCATCCCAACCGTGAAGCACGGGGGTGACAGCATCATTTTTTGGGGTGCTTTGCTGCAGGAGGGACTGGTGTACTTCACAAAATAGATGGCTTCATGAGGAAAGAAAATCATGTGGAAATATTTAATTAACATCTCAAGACATCAGTCAGGAAGTTAAATGGGTCTTCCAAATGGACAATGACCGCAAGCATACTTCCAAAGTTGTGACAAAATTGCCTAAGGACAAAATAGTCAAGGTATTGTAGTGGCCATCACAAAGCCCTGACCTCAATCCTATAGGAAATGTGTGGGCAGAGCTGAAAAAGTGTGCGCGTGTAAGGAGGCCTATGAACCTGACGAAGTTACACTAGCTCTGTCAGGAGGAATGGGCCAAAATTCACTCAACTTATTGTGGGAAGCTTGGGGAAGGCTACCCGAAATGTTTGGCCCAAGTTAAACAATTTAAAGGCAATGCTTCCAAATACTAATTGAGTGTATGTAAACTTTTGGCCCACTGGGAATGTGATGAAAGAAATAAAAGCTGAAATATATAATTCTCTCTTATATTATTCTGACATTTCACATTCTTAAATTAAAGTGGTCATCCTTATTGACCTAAAACAGGGGATTTTTACTATGGTTAAATGTCAGGAATTGTGAAAAACTGAGTTTAAATGTAGTTGGCTAAGGTGTATGTAAACCTCCGACTTCAACTGTAAGTGTCTTATATTGGCTGAAAGCTTATATTCTTGTTAATTTAACTGCACTCTCCAGTTTACAGTAGCTATTACTTAGAAAAAATGCCATGCTATTGTTTTAGGAGAGCTCCTAACAACAAAAAACCTTTTTAGGTTTTATAAATTCATCTCTGAAGGTGAAATGTGTTCATACATTCTGAACTCTTGCTCTAATTTTGTTAGATAAAATCCTGTTTCATATCCTAAAAAGGTCCATACAGCATGCACGATCGATTTTTGCATTTCCACTCGTTCAATTTGATAAGAAAGGAATCTGTGAAGATCTCACCCTAAACGTAGTCTCAAAGAGTCAAATCACATCCTAGAAGGTAACAAGTCTTCACTTTATCATTATGGGTGTGGTATATCCTATAGGAAACCATATTTGGTCAGAGAGTGACGCCTTCAATGCACGCCGATGATGTGGATGGTCATCACTTGAATGACTGTATCTGTCAAATAAGCACCAATCTGGGTCAAACAAAGCCAGCTAGATTGCCAATGAGCTGGGCTTTATGTGAGTATCCGGAAACCATGTAAATGTCGTAAAATGTAGCTACTAACCTTGTATGACATCATGCCTTTTCATTTTGGACAAAAATAAGGATATTCAGAGTTATGAATTTATGAAAACTAGTTGTTTTGCAAATCTTGAACTTACAATATGGCTACTTATACTTGGAAAGTGAAATCAAAAGTATACAGATTTGATGATATTGATGATATTCATGCCGAAAAATGTAATATGAATGCTAATATATCCTTCACGATTTGCCCAAATGTACCTGGGGACTAAACACTTAGTCTTGTAGTTCACTCATACTTCAAGTTATCCATCTGAAACTTAGCACATACACTGCTGCCATCTTGTGAACACTATTGGAATTACCAGAGTGATGGCTAGAACTTGGACCTTTCTCTTGCATTTGAAAGATGGTGGTATTTTTTCTACCAGATCTATTGTGTTATATTCTCCTACATTCAATTTACATTTCCACTATCGTCAAAGTGTTTCCATTCAAATGGTAACAAGAATATGCATATCCTTCCATCAGGGCCTGAGCTACAGGGAGTTAGATTTGGGTATATCATTTAGGTGAACATTTTAAAAAGGGGGCTGTCCCTATTAATTTCTTAAGGTATAGGGGGCAGCATTTTCACTTTTGGATAAATAGCATGCCCAATTTCAACTTCCTGCTACTCATCCCAAGAATATAAGATATGCATATTGAAATCTTGATTTGTATATAATTTTATTTGAATTTTCCACGCTGCATTTTCCCTGGCTTTTGGCCAAGTGGGACGCAAGCGTCCCCTATACCATATGGAGTTAAAACACTGCTACTCCAAGTCCTTCCCTCGCCCTCCCTTCGGCAAATCAGATCATTATTACATTTTGCTCATCCCTTCCTTTAGGCAGAATCTCAAACAGGAATTACCCGTGCTAAGGTCTATTCAACGCTGGTCTGACCAATCGGAATCCATACATTAAGATTGTTTTTGATCACGCAGACTGGGATATGTTGCGGGTACTCTCTGAGAATAACATTGACCTATACAGTGACACGGTGCCTGAGTTTACCAGGAAGTGTATAGCAGATGCTGTTCCCACTGCGACTATTAAAACCTACCCAAATCAAAAATCGTGGAGAGATAGCAGCATTCACTCAAAACTGAAAGCGGCCACCACCGCATTTAACCATGGCAAGGGGACTGGGAATATGGTCAAATACAAACAGTGTAGTTATTCCCTCCATAAGGCAATCAAACAGGCAAAACGTCAGTACAGAAACAAAGTGGAGTCGCAATTCAACGGCTCAAACACGAGAAGTATGTGGCAGGGTCTACAGACAATCACAGATTACAAAGGAAAAACCAGCCACGTTGCTGACACCAACGTCTTGCACCCGGACAAGCTAAAAATATTCTTCGCCCACTTTGAGGATAACACAGAGCCACCGACGCCGCCCGCTCACAAGGACTGTGTTCTCTCATTCTCCGTGGCCGATGTTAGTAAGACATTTAAATGTCTTAACCCTCATAAGGCTGCTGGCCCAGCCCTGTCCTCAGAGCACGCACAGACTTAGCTGGCTGTGTTTACGGACATATTCAATCTCTCCCTGTCTCAGTCTGCTGTCCCCACTTGCTTCAAGATGTCCACCATTGTTTCTGTACCCAAGAAAGCAAAGGTGAACCAAATGACTAACACCACATAGCACTTCCTTCTGTCATCATGAAGTGCTTTGAGAGGCTAGTTAAGGATCATATCACCTTACCTTACCTGACACCCTAGACCCACTCAATTTGCATACCACCCCAATAGATCCCCAGACGATGCAATCGCTATTGCACTGCACACTACCCTATAACATCTGGAGAAGAGGAATACCTATGTAAGAATGCTGTTCATTGACTATAGCTCAGCCTTCAACACCATAGTACAATCCAAGCTCATCATTAAGCTCAGGGCCCTGGGTCTGAACCCTGCCCTGTGCAACTGGGTCCTGGACTTCTTGACGGGCCACTCTCAGGTGGTGAAGGTAGGAAACACCAATCCACATCGACTGGACCGCAGTAGAGAAGGTGAAAAGCTTCAAGTTCCTCAGCTTACTCATCACCAACGATCTGAAATGGTCCACCCACACAGACAGTATGGTGAAGAAGGCGCATCAGTGTCTCTTCAACCTAAAGAAGCTGAAGACATTTGGCTTGGCCCCTAAGACCCTCACAAACCTTTACAGATGCACAATTGAGAGCATACTGTCGGGCTGTATCTCCGCATGGTACGGCAATTGCACTGCCTGCAACCGCAGGGCTCTCCAGAGGTGGTATGTTCTGCCCAACAGATAACCGGACACCCGGACACCTACAGCATCCAATGTCATCATAACAGTAGAGCTGCTACTGCTGGTGCTGAAATCTGAGTCAGAATTTAGCTGCTGTGTAGCTTGTTTACTCCTCAGCATCGTGGAGTACCTGATGACTTGCCAACGTCGAGAGTGTGCTTTTTATCACTGATTCGCCTCCATTGTTCTATAATTATATTCCAAATACATCTTAATTCGTCTTTCTACACGTACATGTGTGTGATGTATACTCCCCCACCAAAGTGAAGAAAGAGAACCCCCTTTCACCTCATTACCGGCAAACCATTACCCACCTTGAAGAATCACAGCCATTACTTTGTAAGTCAGCCTCAAGAAAAGCAACAAAGCAACAGAAATACATATTCATATCATAATGCTTTGTAGTTGAAAAATAAGAGATAATTGATGTAGAGGGAAATGTAAGGTGAAAAGCATTCCCTCATGACATTCATTAAATGTGACCTATCATGTGTTTCGAAAAATCAATCTTTAATAATGTAGAACTTTTTGTTTGAACATCATTCAACAATTGAACTGAGAAATAGGTATTTACAAGAAACCTTCATTCTGAAAATTCTGCAGTGAAGCATTAAATAAAACATAATTCACTATAGGTCAATGAGAGTTACACATTGTTTGGTAGACATCATATTTATCACACTGTGATACTGACAAACTCATCAAAAAATAAACATCCTCTCACTGTCAACTGCGTTTATTTTCAGCAAACTTAACTTCTTTGGGGTAGGGGGCAGTATTGTCACGTCCGGATGAAAAGCGTGCCCAGAGTAAACTGCCTGCTCCTCATGCCCAGATGCTAGGATATGCATATTATTAGTAGATTTGGATAGAAAACACGCTGAAGTTTCTAAAACTGTTTGAATGATGTCTGTGAGTATAACAGAACTCATATGGCAGGCAAAAACTTGAGAAAAAATCCAACAAGGAGGTGGGAAATCTGAGGTTTGTAGGTTTTCAAGTCTTAGCCTATCCAGTGTCTGTGGGGTGATGTTGCACTTCCTAAGGTTTCCACTAGATGTCAACAGTCTTTAGAAGCTTTTTTCAGGCTTCTACTGTGAAGTGGGAGAGAATGAGAGCTGATTGAGTCATGGGTCTGAAAGAAGGCCATGTGCTCAGTCTGGTGCGCACCCGTGAGAGTTAGCTCCGTTCCCTTTCATTTCTAAAGACAAAGGAATTCTCCGGTTGAACCATTATTGAAGATATATGATAAAAACATCCTAAAGATTGATTATATACATCGTTTGACATGTTTCTACTAACTGTAATATAACTTTTTTGACTTTGTCTGGACCTAGTGCATGCGCATTTGGATTACTGTACTAAATGCGCAAACAAAAAGTAGGTATTTGGACATAAATGATGGACTTTATCGAACAAAACTAACATGTATTGTGGAACTGGGATTCCTGGGAGTGCATTCTGATGAAGATCATCAAAGCTAAGTGAATATTTATAATGCTATTTCTGACTTTGGTTGACTCCATAACATGGCGCGTATCTGTATTGCTTGTTTTGGTCTCTGAGCACTGTACTCAGATTATTCCATGGTGAGCTCTTTCCATAAAGCTTTTTTGAAATCTGACACAGTGGTTGCATTAAGGAGAAGTATGACATATATACCGCCCAGTGATGCTTCTCCCTGACTTTGCTGTCTCAATGTGAACAATGGTGGCATTAGGTTGGGATTGTTAGTAGGACACCCCCCAATCTAAATCTTCTGTGTAGGGAAAAGTGCCAAATACAACCCTGACATACAGTGCCTTGCGAAAGTATTCGGCCCCCTTGAACTTTGCGACCTTTTGTCACATTTCAGGCTTCAAACATAAAGATATAAAACTGTATTTTTTTATGAAGAATCAACAACAAGTGGGACACAATCATGAAGTGGAACGACATTTATTGGATATTTAAAACTTTTTTAACAAATCAAAAACTGAAAAATTGGGCGTGCAAAATTATTCAGCCCCTTTACTTTCAGTGCAGCAAACTCTCTCCAGAAGTTCAGTGAGGATCTCTGAATGATCCAATGTTGACCTAAATGACTAATGATGATAAATACAATCCACCTGTGTGTAGTCAAGTCTCCGTATAAATGCACCTGCACTGTGATAGTCTCAGAGGTCCGTCAAAAGCGCAGAGAGCATCATGAAGAACAAGGAACACACCAGGCAGGTCCGAGATACTGTTGAAGAAGTTTAAAGCCGGATTTGGATACAAAAAGATTTCCCAAGCTTTAAACATCCCAAGGAGCACTGTGCAAGCGATAATATTGAAATGGAAGGAGTATCAGACCACTGCAAATCTACCAAGACCTGGCCGTCCCTCTAAACTTTCAGCTCATACAAGGAGAAGACTGATCAGAGATGCAGCCAAGAGGCCCATGATCACTCTGGATGAACTGCAGAGATCTACAGCTGAGGTGGGAGACTCTGTCCATAGGACAACAATCAGTCATATATTGCACAAATCTGGCCTTTATGGAAGAGTGTCAAGAACAAAGCCATTTCTTAAAGATATCCATAAAAAGTGTTGTTTAAAGTTTGCCACAAGCCACTTGGGAGACACACCAAACATGTGGAAGAAGGTGCTCTGGTCAGATGAAACCAAAATTGAATTTTTTGGCAACAATGCAAGACGTTATGTTTGGCGTAAAAGCAACACAGCTCATCACCCTGAACACACTATCCCCACTGTCAAACATGGTGGTGGCAGCATCATGGTTTGGGCCTGCTTTTCTTCAGCAGGGACAGGGAAGATGGTTAAAATTGATGGGAAGATGGATGGAGCCAAATATAGGACCATTCTGGAAGAAAACCTGATGGAGTCTGCAAAAGACCTGAGACTGGGACGGAGATTTGTCTTCCAACAAGACAATGATCCAAAACATAAAGCAAAATCTACAATGGAATGGTTCAAAAATAAACATATCCAGGTGTTAGAATGGCCAAGTCAAAGTCCAGACCTGAATCCAATCGAGAATCTGTGGAAAGAACTGAAAACTGCTGTTCACAAATGCTCTCCATCCAACCTCACTGAGCTCAAGCTGTTTTGCAATTAGGAATGGGAAAAAATGTCAGTCTCTCGATGTGCAAAACTGATAGAGACACACCCCAAGCGACTTACAGCTGTAATCGCAGCAAAAGGTGACGCTACAAAGTATTAACTTAAGGGGGCTGAATAATTTTGCACGCCCAATTTTTCAGTTTTTGATTTGTTAAAAAAGTTTGAAATATCCAATAAATGTCGTTCCACTTCATGATTGTGTCCCACTTGTTGTTGATTCTTCACAAAAAAATACAGTTTTATATCTTTATGTTTGAAGCCTGAAATGTGGCAAAAGGTCACAAAGTTCAAGGGGGCCGAATACTTTCGCAAGGCACTGTAGAGAGAGGCAGATATAGAGAGTGAACGTTGTAGCCTGCCCTGCATTCCTTCCCTTGGAAAAGGCAGGGTCAATCCCATTATATATGCCCTCAGGTGCATTGAATCCTGCTGTATCAATCTGAATATGTAAGAAAAAAGTATAGTAACATTTCTATATTATAAAATGTGTTACAAAATGTGACTATTTGTGGAATTGTTCATATATAACAATATAAATTGTGCTGTAATGATTATAAATCATTCTGAAAGTGTCTTCCTGGACACTGACTTGCTGAAACCAACCCTGTTTTATTCAATAGGATTCCCAATCTATACAGTCCAAAGCAAGTACTAACAACCATTTTAGTCAATTAGATAACCGCATAGCCACTTATGTAATTTTAATATGTCTGACATCACTTAACTTTATAAGAGTAATTATCCACATGCATTAGACCTTGAATGCAGCACATCTGGTTGATGATCCCCTGTGGATGAAGGTAGTGTGTGGGGTAGGACAGACAACGATGTTTAGAGCCCAGTTAATACCTGGTTTTAAAATGTGTCCTTTGTCCAGATCTTTCCCACATTCTGATTTTGCCCAGATTGTTAGATGGTACAGAGAATCAAAAGACACATTGTGATCAGATCTCCCTGCCCACCTTCAGAGGTAGTCAGGGACCCGTTTTGTCTAGATATCCTACAAGTCTAGACGGAGCTGATTGTGGACTACAGAAACCTGAGAGCCGAGCACACCCCTATTCACATCGATGGGGCTGTAGTGGAGCGGATTGAGAGCTTCAAGTTCCTCTGTGTACACATCCCTATAGAATTATCAAGGTCCACACACTCAAACATAGTCATGAAGAGGGCACGACAATGCCTCTTCCCCCTCAGGAGGCTGAAAAGATTTGACATTTGCCCTCAGATCCTCAAAAAGTTATACCGCTGCACCATTGAGAGCATCATTGACTGGCTGCATCACTGCTTGGTATGGCAACTGTTTGGCATCCAACTGCAAGACTCTACAGAGGGTGGTGCGTCCAGCCCAGCACATCACTGTGGCCAAGATCCCTGCCATCCAGGACCTCTATACCAGGCGGTGTCAGAGGAAGAAAATTTGTCAAAGACTCCAGCCACCCAAGTCATACATAGACTGTTCTCTCTGCTACTGCACAGCAAGCAGTACCGATGCCTGGAACAAATCATAGCTTCTACCCCAAGCCATAAGACTGCTAAATAGTTAGTTAAATAGTTAACCAAATAGCTCATCACATACGCTGCTACCACTGTTTATTATCTATCACTTTATTTCTAATTTATTCCTAGTTATATGTACATCTCTACCTCAATTACCCATGCACATTGACTCGGTACTGGTACCTGTGTATGTAGCAAAGTTTTCGTTACTCATTGTGTATTTATTATTACTTTTATTATTTCTCTATGTTCTTTCTCTCTGCGTTGTTGGGTAGGGCCTGTAAGGAAGCATTTCATAACAAAAAAAATTGATTTGATGTGGACAGTGACTTGTTGAGGCTAGGGGGCAGCATTTTCACTTTTGGATAAAAGGCTTGCCCAGAGTAAATGGCCTCCTACTCTTTCCCAGATGGGAATATATGCATATTACTGGTGGATAGAAAACACTCTGAAGTTTACAAAACTGTTTGAATTGTGTCTGTGAGTATAACAGAACTCATATGGCAGACAAAAACCTGAGAAGAAATCCAAACATGAAGTGAGAACTCAATTTAGAAAACAGTGCCATTGGATGTCCACCTTAGATATGGATGAGCATGCACTTCCTAGGGCTTTCACAAGATCGTCTTTAGATTATGGTTGTATGATTCTACTATAAAGGTGGGGCTCATAATAGCTCTTTGAGTGGGTGGTCTGGCAGAAAGCCTCGGTCTCATTACGCACGGTCAGGAGAGAGTGTCCTCCCGTTCCTATGCTTTTCTTCAGACAATTAAATTCTCCGGTTGGAACCTTATTGCTGATTAATGTTTAAAACATCCTAAATATGGATTGCATACATCATTTGACTTGTTTCTACGACCTGTAACGGAACTTTTTGAGTTTTGTCTGGAGGAGTTGCTCATGCTTTTTGAGGATTGAATGCTGGGCTGAACAAGCTAACAACAAGTGGCTAAATTATGGGCTTTTTGGACCTTTATGGAACAAATCAGTCATTTATTGTCGAACTGGGATTCCTGGAACTGCCTTCTGATGAAGATATTCAAAGGTAAGTGAATATTTACAGTGTTTTTTTTTAGCTTCTGTTGACGCCAAAATGGCGGCTATTTCTTTGGGTACTGAGCGCCGTTCTCAGATTATTCTTTCTCCGTAATTTTTTTTTTTTTTTTTTTTAAATCTGACACAGCGGTTGCATAGAGGATACATTTATCTTTAATTCTGTGAATAACACTTGCATCTTTTATCAATGTTTATTGTGAGTATTGCTGCAAAATCACCGGATGTTTTGGAATCAAAACATTACTGCACGTAACGCGCCAATGTAAACTGAGATTTTGTATATATATATATATATATATATATATATATATATATATATGCACATTATCGAACAAAACACACAATACATGTATAACATGATGTCCTATTAGTGTCATGTGATGGAGATAATCAAAGGTTAGTGATTCATTTTATCTATATTTATGCTTTTGTGACTGTGAAAAATCGCTGTGTGTGTTTTTGAATTTGGTGGTCATCTAACATATGTTGTGTTTTCGCTGTAAAACATTTTGAAAATCGGACACGATGGGTAGATTAACAAGATGTTTATCTTTCATTTGCTGTATTGGACTTGTTAATGTGTGAAAGTTAAATATTTCTAAATAACATTTTTTTTTCAGCTGAATGGGAGGGGTTTTCCCTTTAGGGAACTCTTTGTCCCCCCATAACCCCAACAGGTTTTAAATCCTAATGTTTCCACCTTCTAAAATCATTGACAGGTAGCATCATTGACTTATGCATACTTATGTCTCTTAAAAGATATATTATTTGGACAGAATATTTTATAAATAATTTGCATACAGGGAAATCTGGTCACAATTCGGATACAGTGGACAGATAGGAGAAACATTTTTAGAATGTGTAGATGTAATTGCTAATATGTGGGCACAATCAGAATGTGGACAAGATCAGGACAAAGGACAAATGTTAAAACCAGGTATAAATGGGCTTTTTAGTTATCTGGACTGGTCACCAGTGGGCAAGACAGCTTGAAATTGCATCATTTTAATTATAAAATTACATTGTTGGGTCAAAAGTGATGCTAAATGCTACATCTGTCCATGTGACAAAAGACCAGCAAAATGCATTCACATTTCATATAGATCCATCCGGCCTTAACAAAGTGACACAACAATCTTATTTTGCAAGTTGGTCAGAGTAGTACTGTGAAGCCTGCCTCTCAGTATTAAATAATTCTAGCAGCACTTAGGATAAAAAAGAAAGATTAACACAATAGACCAATGCTATTTTATCAGCTAAGACAGTTTCATATGATTACTTGAATTAAGATGATGAGTTCATGGCCATGAGAAAATGAGAAAATGTACAGTACACATACCACACTGTACAAGTGCATGCACACACGAACACTTAAATGTAATGTGTATTTTTGCAAGAAAGTTTGCTGAAGTGTGATGCATGAAAAAGCAAAAAAAGCTGAACTGTCAACTACCACAGCTGGAAGGAAAAAAACTAAAGGAATACATACAATCACACACACAACCCCCTTTTACTACAGTACCAGCAACAGTACCAGCAACATTTCACCTCTTAAGGATCTCTACAGATCGGTGTCCCAGCCACAGGATGGTTGAGCTAATGTGCGCTAATTGCGATTAGCATGAGGTTGTAAGTAACAAGAACATTTCCCAGGACATATACACATCTGATATTGGCAGAAAGCTTGAATTGCTGCTAATTTAACTGCAATGTCCAATTTACAGTAGAATACCATGCTATTGTTTGAGGATAGTGCACAGTTGTGAACTTAAAAAGTTATTAATATTCCAATTAGTCACATTTGGGCAGTCTTGATACAACATTTTGAACAGATATGAAATGGTGCATTGGATCAGTCTAAAGCTTTGCACATACACTGCTGTCATCTAGTGGCCAAAATCTCAATTGCACCTGGGCTGGAAAAATACATCACGGCCTTTCACTTGCATTTCAAAGATGGTACAAAAAATCTTTAGTTTTTTTCTTTTTATTATATTTTACCAGATCTAATGTGTTATATTCTCCTACATTCATTTCACATTTGCACAAACTTCATAGTGTTTCCTTTCAAATGGTATCAAGAATATGCATATCCTTACTTCAGGTCCTGAGCGTCTATCCCACATGTCTAAACATGAAAATGTACGTTCACTTCTCTTCACCGTTTGAATCATTAGCCGTGTACAATCCCTAACATCGTGCTCTGCAGAGTAAACAAGTTTTTTCTCATGTCGCTGCTCAGTGAGGTACACAACAGGCTTCTCATTGGGGACACACTGCACAAAGAAATATCAGCAGGGAGGGCCAAACAGATAGCATTTATCCTCACTCATCTCTAAATAACTTCACACGTTGTCTTGGAAACTACCAGATATTGAAAATAAAATGGAAATTAATTGCATATCGTGGGAAGGACATCTATGGAGATTGAATCTGTGTCCTATATGTGATGCAGATAGGAATGATATATACAGTGCATTCGGAAAGTATTCAGACCCCTTGAGTTTTTCCACATTTTTTTTACGTTACAACTTTATTCTAAAATATATTAAATCATTTTTTTGCCCTCATCAATCCACACACAATCCCCATAATGACAAAGCATAAACAGGTTAAGACATTATTGCAAATTTATTAAAAAGAAAAACTAAAATATCAGTTTTACTTAAGTATTCAGACCGTTTACTCAGTACTTTGTTGAAGTACCTTTTGGCAGCGATAACATCTTCGAGTCTTCTCTGGTATGACGCTACAAGCTTGACACCTGTTATTTTGGGGAGTGTCTACCAGTGTCTACCAGCGATGCTCCACAGCTATTTTCAGGTCTCTCCAGAGATGTTTAATCGAGTTCAAGTCCGGGCTCTAGCTGGCCCACTCAAGGACATTGAGGCTTTGTCCCGAAGCCACTGATGAGTTGTTTTGGCTGTGTGTTTAGGGTCGTTGTCCTGTTGGAAGGTGAACCTTCATCCCAGCCTGAGGTCCTGAGTGTTCTGGAGCAGGTTTTAATTAAGCATCTCTGTGTACTTTGCTCCATTCATCTTTCCCTCGGTCCTGACTAGTCTCCCAGTCCCTGCCGCTGAAAAACATCCCCACAGCATGTTGCTGCCACCACCATGCTTCCCCATAGGGATGGTGCCAGGTTTCTTCCAGACGTGACGCTTGGCATTCAGGCCAAAGAGTTCCATCTTTGTTTCATTAGAGCAGACAATCTTGTTTCTCATGGTCTGAGAGTCCTTTAGGTGCCTCTTGGCAAACTCCAAGTGGGCTGTCATATGCCTTTTACTGAGGAGTACCTTTCATCTGGCCACTACCAAAAAGGCCTGATTGGTGGAGTGCTGCAGAGATAGTTTTCCTTCTGGGAGGTTCTCAAATCTCCACAGAGGAACTCTCGAGCTCTGTCAGAGTGACCATCGGGTTCTTGGTCACCTCCCTGACCAAGGTCCATCTCCACCGATGGCTCAGTTTTGCTGGGCGGCCATCTCTAGGAAGAGTCTTGGTGGTTCCAAACTCCACTGTGTTTTGGGGGAACTTCAATGCTGCAGACAATTTTTGGTACCCTTCCCCGGATTTGTGCCTCGATACAATCCTGCATTTGAGCTCTACGGACAATTCCGTTGACCTCGTTGTTTGTTTTTTCCAAAGGGTCAAAGGGTCTGAATACATATAAATAAGGTATATCTGTTTAGTAATTTAAAAATATTTGCTAAAATTTCTAAAACCCTTTTTCCACTTTGTCATTATGGGGTATTTTGTGTAGATTGATGAGGGGGAAAACATTTAATCAATTTTAGAATAAGGCTGCAACGTAACAAAATATGAAAAAAGTCAATGGGTCTGAATACTTTCTGAATGCACTGTAGATAGTACATAACACTGTACATGAAACTGACTCTTTCCAAGGTAGAATTATTACCCTGCATTAATTAGGGTTAACAATCATACTGAAGGGTTTTTAAAGTGAGATTTATCATTAGACCGCTGTGCATGTCAGACTGCAATGAGAAGCAGAACTTGCCCGGCTTAAAGATAGCCTCGAGATGTAGTATACTTTATGCAGCATCCCTAGCCGCATTCTCAATCTCTCCCTATCCCAGTCTGCTGTCCCCACTTGCTTAGAGATGTCCACCATTGTTCCTGTACCCAAGAAAGCAAAGGTAACTAAATGACTGTCATCATGAAGTGCTTTGAGAGGCTAGTTAAAATCCTCCAAGCCTCTTATGCTGTAGCCTTCTCCCGACCAACACTTTGTATAGTGCAATATTTTCCATTCCATCCTAATAGAAACCTTGAGGGTTTGTTTTTCTCCGGGAATAGAAACCTCATAATATTAATCAAATTAATCCCATGTACTATGTTATTACCAAAAAGGTTTTCAATTCTCTAGTAATGCCAATATGGGAGACTATCAAATGCTTCTCAAAGATGCCCTCTGGTGGTCAAACTAGCACTAACTTACATTAAGGTAAAAAATGGCTGACAATTAAATAACGTGACATAGAATGCTGCAGCAGCCCGCAAGGTGTGCTGAAGTATGACGCAACTTTTAAAGGAGATACCACTGTATATCACCGGAAGGTGAACATATAGGACTTGTATATAAAGTCTTATTGCTGAGAACTAGGCATTGGCTAAGTATTCATTTTTGTATGCACATGCCTCTCTCTATTATACAGGCCTGATGGGCCCAATCACTGTTATTATACATGACCCTTCTCACCACTCATAATGAGTAAGCTTTCTCATTGTCAAACTGTTCCACACTCTTTTTTTATTCCCTCAGACTGAATAATTACAATTCAATTTATATTGACCTATTGATTTAATAAGCCTTTTGGATCTGGTTTGATGGAAGGTAATTCCATTCTTTCCATTTAAGGATTCTCTCTCCACTTTCTTGATTTCATTGTGTCCAGGGATGGCAGGTAGCCTTGCAGTTCAGAGCGTTGGGCCAGTAACGGAAAGGTTGCTGGTTTCAATCCCTGAGGTGGCAAGGTGGAAAAATCCGCCTTTCTGCCATTGAGCTAGGCAGTTAACCCAGAACAACAACTCCTCCCCGGGCACTGTGGATGTAGATTAAGCCATACCCCTGCTAGGCCCCAGCCCCCTGGTTGGGTTAAATGCAGATGACACACTTCAATTGTGCAACTAACTACAGTATGTATCCCCTTCTCATATATCTTTGCCCTGAAGATATGTCGACTGAATTTTTTTTGTTCTTAATTAAATCTAAAGAACTTGATGACCAGGATGATAATGGCATGTAGCCTAGTGGTTAGAGTGTTGGACTAGTAACTGAAAGGTTGCAAGATTGAGTCCCTGAGCTGACAGGTAAAAATCTGTTGTTCTGACCTTAAACAAGGCAGTTAACCCACTGTTACTAGGCTGTCATTGAAAATAAGAATTTGTTCTTAACTGACCTGCCTAGTTAAATAAAGGTAAAAAATAACCAAACCCTTCATCACATGTATTGGTCTAATGAACACAAGGGGGGTAGAGGGTGCATAAAATCCATGGTTAAAGAACTATTACTTGCTCCTGGATACGCCCTTAGATGAAAAACAAGTGTAAAGTTGTAGACTCTAATTGTCCAAGGCAGGTGAAAGCAGGCTTATCCTGTAAAATAACTTAAGCATTTTCTCCAACAATACACGTGGCTGATTTCATTGGTGTGTAGCTCCTCAGCCATTTTTCAAGATTTACCTACAAGTGATATTGCTCAGAAACTTGGTTCACTGTAACAGCAGCAGTACATTTCCGGAGCAGTGATCCAGATCCCAATATTTCCCCAAGTCAAGTAAATATATCACTTCCTTACTAAGATTTGCATCGTTTTTTTTCTATTACTAAACATAATGTATAGAGTGCGGTGTATCGGGAGACATTATTTTTCACCATCAACAAAGTGTCATCAAACAACAAAGTGTGATTCATTGGGATTAAAGATTTATACAAGTTTACAAATCAAAGAGAATATAAACTATTCTGTACCCAATGAAAATATTAAAAAAGGGACTGTGACTGAAGCAGGAATAGTAACTGAGGATCTGGTAGAGCAAGGCGAAAATGATCATTGTTCCCTTGTGACAACTAAGTTTAATGCAGAATGCATGACCCAGGAGATTTAGCTAGTCAAATAGTTGCCAAATATGAATGATGTGATAAGAGAACATGCATTAAGTTGTACTACTTGGGCTTTTAAATCAGCAATTTGCAAGCACTGTTCAATTTGACAAGATAGGAATTCTCATTAAATGGACTAGGGCCTGGCCACATCAAGAAGTTGACTTACCAACTAATCGAAAACTAATCGAAAATTAAAAACATGAACCCCATGGTGAGTTTATCATAGGCAGAGGCTTATTCTCACAAAACATTGAATTATAAGCTGATACCAGCCTGTAGTAACACGTAAATTCACTTATTTTACCACTGATGATCATGCTACCAAAGCTGAAGACATACATACATTATTCACACAGTAATTCCCCTATAGGTTGACACTTCTCTGAAATGCTGAATTCCAAGAAGGGTCTCAGTTATCTAATAAGACGTCACCTGGGATCAGCCACAGAATTAGACTCGGCCCCTCACAAGACGGTGTATGCATTTCAACCGTGCTGCATGCCAGTAAAAGCACTTCACACTACTGTATGTGCATGTCAAGCCAACAAAATACAGTGTATTCCCACTACACCCCAACAAAGGGAGCAAAGGAACAGAGGCAACCAAGCTGCAAGTACCCATCCAATTAGTCTGCCCATATGTTTGGTGCCAGTAACAGTAACTGTCAAATGCCCAGCAAACCTCCCATTTATAGGGTATTTCAGGGTTATTACCTGATTTAAGACGGCGCCCTTTGATGTTGCTGATTTGAGTATGGTTGTGGATGGTACTTCCAGTGAGAATGCTAACGTCTGAATTCTAAGTAAGTATATGCAATATCTAGAGGCTGTCACGCCCTGGTCTTAGTATTTTGTGTTTTCTTTATTATTTTGGTCAGGCCAGGGTGTGACATGGGTTATTTATGGGGTGTGTTTTGTCTTGGGTTTTTTTGTAGGTCATGGGATTGTGGTTAGTGGGGTTGTCTAGAATAGTCTATGGCTGCCTGGAGTGCTTCTCAATCAGAGGCAGCTGTTTATCGTTGTCTCTGATTGGGAACCATATTTAGGCAGCCATATTCTTTGAGTGTTTCGTGGGTGATTGTTCCTGTCTCAGTGTTTGTTTGCACCAGATAAGGCTGTTTAGGTTTTCACGTTACCTTTATTGTTTTGTATTGTTTGTGTTTATCTTTTATTTAAACATGTATCGAAATAACCACGCTGCATTTTGGTCCGCCTCTCCTTCACCGGAAGAAAACCCTAACAGAATCACCCACCACAAAAGGACCAAGCGGCGTGGTGACAGGCAGCAGGAGCAGCGCAAGGAGGAATGGACATGGGAGGACGTTTTGGACGGCAAGGGTTGTTACACTTGGGGGGAGATCCTGGCTGGAAGAGATTGTCTCCCATGGGAACAGGTGGAGGCACTTAGGAGAGCAGAGGCAGCCGGAGAGAGGAGCCGGCGATGCGAGGGAACACGGTTGGCAAGGAAGCCCGAAAGTCAGTCCCCAACATTTCTTGGGGGTAGGCACACAGGGAGTATGTCGACGCCAGGTAGGAGACCTGCGCCAACTTCCTGTGCTTACCGGGGGGCTAGAGAGACCGGGCAGGCACCGTGTTATGCTGTGGAGCTCATGATGTCTCCAGTGCGGGTGCATAGCCCGGTGCGGTACAAACCAGCTCCTCGTATCGGCCGGGCTAGAGTAAGCATTGAGCCAAGTGTCATGAAGCCGGCTCTACGCATCTGGTCTCCAGTGCGTCTCCTTGGGCCGGCTTACATGGCACCAGCCTTGCGCACGGTGTTCCCGGTTCGCCTGCATAGCCCAGTGCGGGCTATTCCACCTCGCCGCACTGGCAGAGCGACCGGGAGCATTCAACTGGGTAAGGTTTGGCAGGCTCGGTGCTCAAGAGCTCCAGTGCGCCTGCACGGTCCGGTCTATCCAGTACCACCTCCACGCACCAGCCCTCCGGTGGCAGCTCCCCGCACCAGGCTTCCTGTGCGTGTCCTGTGCATGCCCTGGTCTTAGTATTTTGTGTTTTCTTTATTATTTTGGTCAGGCCAGGGTGTGACATGGGTTATTTATGGGGTGTGTTTTGTCTTGGGTTTTTTTGTAGGTCATGGGATTGTGGTTAGTGGGGTTGTCTAGAATAGTCTATGGCTGCCTGGAGTGCTTCTCAACCAGTACCAACAGTGCCAGCACCACACATTAGGCCTACAGTGCGCCTCGCCTGTCCAGCGCTGCCAGAGCCTTCCTCCTCTCCAGCGCTGACAGAGTCTCCCGCCTATCTAGCGCTGCCAGAGCCTTCAGACTCCTGTCGGAGTCTCCCGCCTGTCCAGCGCTGCCGGAGTCTCCCGCCTGTTCAGCGCTGCCAGAGCTGTCAGTCTGCAAGGAGCTGCCAGTCTGCAAGGAGCCGCCAGAGCTGCCAGTCTGCAAGGAGCAGCCAGAGATGCCGGTCTGTATGGAGCAGCCAGAGCCGCCAGTCAGCATGGAGCAGCCAGAGCCGCCAGTCAGCATGGAGCAGCTGGAGCCGCCAGTCAGCATGGAGCAGCCGGAGCCGCCAGTCAGCATGGAGCAGCCGGAGCCGCCAGTCAGCATGGAGCAGCCAGAGCCGCCAGTCTGCCAGGATCTGCCAGTCAGCCAGGATCTTCCATTCAGCCAGGATCTGCCAGAACCGCCAGTCAGCCAGGATCTGCCGGAACCGCCAGTCAGCCAGGATCTGCCAGAACCACCAGCCAGCCAGGATCTGCCAGAGCCATCAACCTGCCTGAGCTTCCCCTCAGTCCCGAGCTTCCCCTCAGTCCCGAGCTTCCCCTCAGTCCCGAGCTGTCCCTCAGTCCAGTGGGCCCTTGGTGAGTGTTACTAGGCCAAGGTCGGCGGCGAGGGTCGCATATCTAAGGATGCGTATAAAGCGGACTAAGACTTTGTTGAAGTGGGGTACACGTCCCGCGCCGGAGCCGCCACCGTGGACAGACGCCCACCCGGTCCCTCCCCTATGGGTTTAGGTGTGCGGCCAGGAGTCCGCACCTTGGGGGGGGGGGGGGGGGGGTTCTGTCACGCCCTGGTCTTAGTATTTTGTGTTTTCTGTATTATTTTGGTCAGGCGAGGGTTATTTATGTGGTGTGTTTTGTCTTGGGGTTTTTTGTAGATCATGGGATTGTGGTTAGTGGGGTTGTCTAGAATAGTCTATGGCTGCCTGGAGTGGTTCTCAATCAGAGGCAGGTGTTTATCGTTGTCTCTGATTGGGAACCATATTTAGGCAGCCATATTCTTTGAGTGTTTCATGGGTGATTGTTCCTGTCTCCATGTTTGTTTGCACCAGAGAAGGCTGTTTAGGTTTTCACGTTACGTTTGTTTTGTATTGTTCGTGTTTATCTTTTATTTAAACATGTATCGAAATAACCATGCTGCATTTTAGTCCGCCTCTCCTTCACCAGAAGAAAACCCTAACAGAGGCACAGGGCTATTTAATCTGTAATGTGTATATTCTGAAGATCTTACTGGTTCACTCATCCAATTTGCTCAGGTAGTGTCAGTTCAATGTACAGTATGTACTTGTTTTCCCTATGTAACATTTGCGCTGGGAGTCGGGAAGCAAGTTCAGGGAGTGCATAATTTAATCAACAAATGAAAGAAACAAACAACAGACAGACAGGAAACTGAAACAGAAACAATGACGCCTGGGGAAGGAACCAAAAGGGACTGACATATATAGGTCACGTAATCAAGGAGGTGATGGAATCCATGTGAGTCTGATGACTCTGTAGATTATTCTTATATTTAAATCTGTTACATGTGCTAGTGCTTTGATAGGAAATAGAAGTAACTCTTTGGACTTTCAAACCATAGCATTGGTAAGTGAAAAGAGGAAAGCGATATTATTACATGATGTAAGGATCTGGGTGTAGCTGGTGCAGAGGAGTCAGGCGCAGGACAGCAGAGATGAGTAACAAGGAACTTTACTCAAAATATTAAAATACATGAAGTAACACCAGGCCCACAAACAACGGACCGAACTTACAATAAACAAACACGCACAAAAACCATGGGGAAAAAAGAGGGTTAAATAATGAACATGTAATAGGGGAATTGAAACCAGGTGTGTAAAACAAAGACAAAACAAATGGAAAATGAAAAGTGGATCGGCGATGGCTAGAAGGCCAGTGACGTCGAACGCTGCCCGAACAAGGAGAGGACAAGGAGTGTGTGGTGGCGTTATAGATGTTTTATTACATAAAGTGGTAACACTTTATTTGGGTAGTCCATATGTTCTTCAGTAGCATTTCAACAAACTATTTACCAACCCTTACCCCTATTCTAAACCTAACTCTAACTGTAACATTAGCAAGCAGTTGCTTATTATCAGATAATTTCAAATAAAGTGTGACCATGAAATTCATGTATAGATTGTATATGGACATTTTATGGAAATACTTTGCAATATACCCCTGGTCTTGGACCTCATCTGTAGTTGAATTGCCATAAAGTCATGGCTTCAACAACTTACAGCACGTAATTATATGAGTAATATGACATTTATAATGCAGCCAGCACTCTCATCGGTTCCAACCACATACCTTTACTGAATTGCCTGACAATGTTTCTTGTCAAGTTGAGTGACATGCCAAGAATGAATGCATAATTCTATGTCATTGTTTTATGTAAAGCACATCCCAGCCAAGAACATGAAGACCTACTTTACACGCTAACCAGAAACTGAAACAGGGACGGTGAGATCCATGATGTGTTTCATCCAATAACAAACAATGTAGTGTAGTTAGATCTTTAATAGGAATATAACTGAAAGCAAATGCGAAAGGCATTCTCCTGTGAAATGTATCCTGAGCCGTGTCATTATCTCTGCCATTACTCAGTTGCAGTGACATTGTTTGCCTTTCCAGAATTCTGATGATACTGCAAGTGTACTGCCTTAATAGCTCTATTATGCAGAAGCAACCGTTTGGGTCAAGCAACAAATGCTTTTGATGTTCATTGTTAAATCTAGTGAGCTGTACTGTTCCGATAGAGGTGTAGGACAATAAGATAAATAATGAAGGGACACAGTAGATAAACGACAAAGCGTACTATTCACCATTATGTTCTAGCCGTATGGTACTTTTAGTTCAAAGGCTGACATTGATGACTGGATAAATGGAAGCATACCGGAACAGTCAAATAAACTTTTTTTTTGTTTTTTTTTTTGATATGATTATACAACAGTGAGTACCCATTGAAAACGACAATAAAAAAACAGGAACTGTTACTGAAATTATATTCTACTCACAGCATACCTATCAGCATAGAAATGACTATTGGGAGTTCCAAGTTTTATTAGGCATATTTAAAGTATACACGTGGTATACACAGTCCAACGAAATGCTTACATGCAACTACAATAAGAAATAATAGAAGATTAAAATACAAACAAAGTAAATTGCATAATGGAATATAATAAAACATTTAGGATACTTATAGTACAGGAAGGCACAATAAAATAAATATCTCCCCAATTTCAATCTTGTCTCATCACTACAACTCCACAATGGGCTCGGGAGAGACGAAGGTGGAGGCATCCGTCCTCCGAAACATGACCCTCCTAACCATGCTCCTTAACGCCCGCCAGATTAACCCAGAAGCCAGCCACACCAATGTGTCAGTGGAAGCACCCGGCCCTCCACAAGAAGTCGCTAGGACGTGATGAGCCAAGTAAAGTCACCCCGGCCAAACCCTCCCCTAACCCAGACAACGCTGGAACAATTGTGTGCCATCCAATGGGACTCCCGGGCCACGACCGGTTGTGGCACAGCCCAAGAATGAACCCGGGTCTGTAGTAATGCCTCTGGCACTGCGATGCAGTGTCTTAGACCCCTGCGCCACCTGGGAGGACTGACACAATTTCTAGACCGATATTTAAACTTGTTTTGGGGAAGGGGGGATTGGTGGGCAAGTGTTTAAATTGTGCAGTATCTAGGAATAATAATAAGCATATGGTAGCAGCAGTTGTGGTGTGTGTGTGTGTGTGTGTGCGCGCCTCTCTGATGTGGACATACATGGCTAAGGCTGAGATATAAGTGGGTGGGGTTATATCCTGCCTGTTTGGCCCTGTCCTGGGGTATCGTCAGATGGGGCCACAGTGTCTCCCCACCCCTCCTGTCTCAGCCTCCAGCATTTATGTTGCAGTAGTTTGTGTCGGGGGGCTAGGGTCAGTCATATCTGTATCTGTTATATCTGTAGTATTTCCCCTGTCTTATCCGGTGTCCTGTGTGAATTTAAGTATGCTCTCTATAATTCTCTTTCTTTCTTTCTCTCTGTCTCTCTCAGAGGACCTGAGCTCTAGGACCATGCCTCAGGACTACCTGGCCTGATGACTGCTTGCTGTCCTGTTCACCGGACGTGCTACCTGTCTCAGAACTGCTGTTTTCAACTCTAGAGACAGCAGGAGCAGTAGAGATACTCTGAATGATCGGCTATGAAAAGCCAACTGACATTTACTCCTGAGGTGCTGACCTGTTGCACCCTCGACATCTACTGTGATTATTATTATTTGACCCTGCTGGTCATCTATGAACATTTGAACTTCTGTTATAATCTCCACCCGGCACAGCCAGAAAAGAACTGGCCACCCCTCGGGCTCCGAGGGGTGGCCAGTGGTTCCTCTCTAGGTTTTTCCTAGCCATCGTGCTTCTACACCTGCATTGCTTGCTGCTTGGGGTTTTAGGCTGGGTTTCTGTACAGCACTTTGAGATATCAGCTGATGTAAGAAGGGCTTTATAAATACATTTGATTTGATATTCCTATTTTGTATGCTTAAGATAAACTGTACATACAGTATACCACTAACATGGTTTCCCAAATGATATCGTTGGGCGTCCATGTATCTCAGAGAAGACTTTCAGAGGTACATGGCCGGAATGGGATCCCATATCACACAATGGTATAATGATTATTATGATCATGGCTGCTCATTGACTCATTGAAAATCTCCAAAGCCTGCCAAAATGTTTTCATTCAACTAATATAATTAGTGTTAATGAGTTGAAAGTAATTTGATAATTGAAACAAAGTAATTTGCACCCTGTAAATGGTTTCTCACCACTCAGGGTGAGTCTTGGAGGCCCTTGCGCTAACTGACCTTGGAGGTTTAGATAGGTGAAATTATTCACACGGTTTTGAAGTATATGCAAGAGAGTTCTTCAGTACACAACAGTCTGCCATAACACAGTTGACACCCCCAATACAACATAAACAATGTGACAGGAAATGCATTGCAATCCTATGAAAACTTTGATTGAATTCTGGCAAGAGAGAGAGGGAGAGAGGGGCGGGACAATGCAAGGACAGAGAGAAGGTTCAGGGTCAAGTGTTGGAGGTTCCATTACTGATCAATATTGTGCACTTACAGTACACAATCAGTACACTTCACCACCAGCCTCTGATCAATCAATGTTTCTAATTAATGAAATGTTTTGCTCAGCACAGATCAACACATTTTTTGTTGTTGTTGCTATGTCTCAGTTTGATGGAATAAGATTAGGCTGGGCTAATGTAATTGACCAATGGGGCTGCAATTGAGTTCAGCACTGATAATCATTAAGCCCCACATGTTAGCTTTTAATTATTCTTCTTACAGTATTCAAGGGCTTAGACCAGAGCCCTTCATGATAATGAAAAGAGCCGTGAATAGATGACTGACCCGTAAGTGCTGCATCTGCACTCCCCATCCACAGAGCAGGTAAGGTAACCCAGGATGATGTATCACCCACTGACTGTGCTAGGGTTAAGTATGATTATTCAATGAGCTGGTAATTCAAATTAAAACCGTTTCATTCTCTGAATCCCAACCATAATGGCTTGCTTCTAACGCAATTAGCAGAAGCAGTTAAACGCATGGGATTATCACATGACCTGAAGGCATGCCTTCACTTGCATGCATTTAACCACAGAACAGATTACATGTGTCGACCATGGGAGGGTATAGGAGGGAGGGCGTAGATTACTTTATCAGGTAATTCATCTCTGTAATAAAAAATTAAAAATAATAATATTTGTAATATTGTAAATGCAATAGCATGTTCCCTGTCCCTGTGAGGGCTGTCGCCACATTAAAGATTCACGTAAGTCCTCAGAGTACAAGATGCGCTATCTCTTAGGGAGGGGAGACCTCTCTGGCAGTCTTGCTACCCTGGTCAGGAGCCAATCACTTTACACAGAGAGTCAAATGCTATAAAGGCTTTTATGCTTATGCTTTCTGAATCATCGGTCAAGCTTGATGTGGAGAGTCAAGCATCCCTTCGCAATGAATTATCCAGAAACTGTACGTGAACATGCTTGTATTCGTGGGATGATTTAGTGGGATGAGGTACTTCAGCCCAAGAGAGTCTGACTATGGCCGATGTGCAGCATAGTTACACTTAGTGTTTGTTGTCACCAAGCCAAGTACTGTGTGGAAACTTTTCATACCTGATTCTTCTAGAGAGTGAAAGTCAGAGGGTAGAAATTGAGGCAGATTGATTTCGTCCATGCACCATAAGTGTCACAACTACTCTGTAGTTACATTATAATTAAATAGAAAATTAACTTTTTAGCTTTGACTGTCACTTTTTCATGTCTTTTACTGTGAACTTGGACTATAAAACTCAAAGATGGTCTATCCGTGGAAGGATTTTAGTTCCAAATACACATCTCCCCAGTAGAGGGATCTCTATGGAAGCTTAGATTTAAAGATATTTTACAGCAAGAAGAAAATGTTACAGCAAGCATTTTGAACTGAATGGTTTCAGTTGCCTTTTCTATTTAACCTGGATCTGGAACACTCTTGGCATTGGCCTTTTGTTGACACTCCCCTGATGGCCCCATCGGCATGAAACCAATTGTGTTGAAAGGCTGTCAGTGGACAATGCTTTAGAATTGTTCAATGTAACCTAAGGCAGGTTCAGGAGTTCAGACCTCTCAAGCAGAATTGCTATAACTTCCCGTATAAACATAAAACCATCATAAATCAAGGGATTACAAAAGATTGTGTGAGGTCCATTAAATGGAATCAGTAAGTAGCAGGTCTCATACTTTATGGCCGATAGTGGCTCTAGCTGTAAGGGCCTGTCACGCCCTGTTCTGTTTCACCTGTCCTTGTGATTGTCTCCACCCCCTCCAGGTGTCGCTTATTTTCCCTGGTGTATTTATCCTTGTGTTTCCTGTCTCTCTGTGCCAGTTCGTCTTGTATGTCTTTCAAGTCAACCAGCGTGTTTTCCCATACTCCTGGTCCTATTCTCTTTTTGCTAGTCCTCCCAGTTTTGCCTGGTTTCTGGACTCCGTACACTCCTGCCTGCCCTGACCTCGAGCCTGCCTGCCACTCTGTACCTCCTGGACTCTGAACTGGTTTTGACCTTTTGCCTGTCCACGACCATTCTCTTCCTTATTCCCTTTTGGATTGATTAATACATATCAGACTCAAACCATCTGCCTCCCGTGTCTGCATCTGGGTCTTGTCTTGTGCCCTTATAGGGCCAGGGGATTGGAAATTGCCTTTGTCTCACTATGTGTAGGAAATAAGTGGTGTGGCAAGACATTTGTGCTTGAGTGGAATACCCTGGGTGTCCAAAGAGAAATACCCTGGGTGTCCAAAGAGTGGAATATTTAACGTGGAGATGTTCCTATGCCTATTGTAAAGCCATTAGTGTGAATCAGGGCATCATAGATGTATCACCAGCAATGCAGTGGGGACACCCTCTTATGAAAAACTCAATGGCTGTTTGATATTCTGGAGCTAGCTGTCACTCTCGTAAAGCCTTTAAAAGGAAAACATTACAAATTCAGGTAAAAAAAAAAACATTCCAATTTTGGACACGTGGAATTTGTTTTTTATTTTTTCACACGTCAAAATTCTACATGTTGTTTATCCCTTGTGAATTCATTCCACACATGTTTATTTTCTACCACTCCATCTGGTCTGCCACTCAGAGACTGACCAGGATCAACCCTGCTTAGCTTCAGAGGCACTCCAGCAGTGGGATGCAGGGTGCTATGTTGCTGGAATAAATGTGACAAAACTTGCAAATGGGAAAAAGACAGCAAAAGTGAAGGCCTTGGTAACGTAACAAAAGATAGGGAAAATTGCAAGAGGGAGGGGTTTTATTTAATCTCATTATCATGAAAACAATTCACTGACAAATACCTTTGGCCAACCAGTTATAATTCATTTGTAACTGGTTGTTCTGTTTTGCTCTCAATATCATTATTTTAGTTCACAATATTAAGAATTTTGTTCTCTACCTCAGACGTTTTGCTTGATATTAAGTGGCACAGAGTAACTCACTCACTAGAGCACTATTACTCTATTAAAAAGGTGTTTAAAACAACAATCCTTGAATTGAAACAATAACAATGTGGCCCACACTACAGTTTTTGTAAAAAGCAGATGGATGGGGCTGAAGAAATACAAACTCTCAAATCCATAAACAATGCTATGGATACAAGGACTGACCATCCATGATATCAACATTATAGTTTTAAGCATATAGGTTATAAGGTGGTTGTTCATATTATTGTGACTAACGTTTTTTTGGAGTGAGGGGGTTCAGATCACAGACATGGAATAACATTAAAATAGCTACCACCCATTTACTCAACTCTGCACCTTAGAGGCTGCTGCCCTATGTACAGTTGAAGTCAGAAGTTTACATACACTTAAGTTGGAGTCATTAAAACTCGTTTTTCAGCCACTCCACCAATTACTTGTTAACAAACTATAGTTTTGGCAAGTTGGTTAGGACATCTACTTTGTGTGTGACACAAGTACCTTTTCCAACAATTGTTTTCAGATTATTTAACTTACAATTCATTAGATCACAATTCCAATGGGTCAGAGGTTTACATACAGTACAAAAAGCTTGGAAAATTCCAGAAAATGATGTCATCATGGCTTTAGAAGCTTCTGATAGGCTAATTGACAACATATGAGTCAATTGGAGGTATACCTGTGGACGTATTTCAAGGCCTACCTTCTAACTCAGTGCCTCTTTGCTGGAGATCATGGTAAAATCAAAAGAAATCAGCCAAGACCTCAGAAAAAAAGATTGTAGACCTCCACAAGTGTAACGGCTTTCTTCGGTTGAAGTAGAGTCGGACCAAAATGCAGCGTGGCTATTGCGATCCATGTTTATTTAAGGACACTAAGGACAATCACCCACGAAACACTCAAAGAATATGGCTGCCTAAATATGGTTCCCAATCAGAGACAACGATAAACACCTGCCTCTGATTGAGAACCACTTCAGACAGCCATAGACTTAACTAGAACACCCCACTAAGCTACAATCCCAATACCAACACACCACATACAAAAACCCATGCCACACCCTGGCCATATAAATGAAGACAAACACAAAATACTTTGACCAGGGCGTGACAACAAGTCTGGTTCATCCTTGGGAGCAATTTCCAAACGCCTGAAGGTACCACATTCACCTGTACAAACAAACAGTCAACTTAGTGTATGTAAACTTCTGACCCACTGGAATTGTGATACAGCGAGTTATAAGTGAAATAATGTGTCTGTAAACAATTGTTGTAAAAATGACTGGTGCCATGCACAAAGTAGATGTCCTAATCGACTTGCCAAAACTATAGTTTGTTAACAATACATTTGTGGAGTGATTTAAAAACGAGTTTTAATGACTCCAACCTAAGTGTATGTAAACGTCCGACTTCAACTTTATATATGCTTATTTTGGGGTATTTGAACCATTAACTTGTGTCCCGAAAGGTTTATAAAATAAAAAGTGTTAATGCTTGACAGACAATGACACTTTGCAAATTGCAATTGTTACCAATTTGGGGTCAAAGCCCCAGATGGCGTTTTAAGGGTTATAAATATGTTGTTGCTTTTAGGGTTAAAGATTGGTGCAACATGATGTATTCAAAGTGCTATTCAGAGTATATTCAGTTAGTTTTGGTTATGAATAAAAATAGTATATTCAGAATGTGTTAGCTATAGCCTCATTCAATGCCAAAAGCTGTTATTATTTGTTTGCATCATTTTTTTTATGTGCATCACTAAAGCTTTTTTGATCATAGATCCAATTGTACAGACAGAGATAGGGAGTGATTTGGCTCTGTTTAGAGATGTTCAATGTTCCTAGGGAATATGAGTGTCCCAGATAGTCCCAGATATTCTTGTCTATTCTCTGGTGTCTGAGAGCAACAGGGCGAGGCGCTGTGAATGACAGCAAACAGGGTGGAACTTCCTCGAAGTACAAAACTGTCATGCCACCTCTTTGGCACTGTTTTCCCACTGCTCCACAGATTCATTGGGAAAGGCAGCACCTTGTCTTCCAAACATATGGCACTGTCAACACAAACTAATGTTGGGACTTGTCATATTGCCCATAGTTATTTTTTCCCTGTCCCTCTTCAGAGGAATGGAGAACAACAGTGCTGGGAGTGGCAACAGTTAAGACTTGCATCTACTAATCTAGACATAGAATCCTCTTGGCAAACCCTGATGGTTTCTGTGTGGAAGTTGGACTTGCCAGTAGTGGAGGAATAGCATGCTCCCTTGGCGCTCCGTTGCATAAATCAGCCCCATGCAGCCCCGGCCCTGAGGACACACAGAGGTTATCTGCCAGTGTGGATTAATGGATCATCAGCCATCGTGACCTTTTGCCCCGTCTGGCTGGACAACGGCAGACATTCTACTATCCCTCCCTCCAGACAGATGGTGAAATCCAATCAAACCGACAGAATCAGAGAGGTTCAATGGCAAAAAGCAATGCTGAATGCTACATAAATATCACGCTTCAGGGAAGACCCAGATGCAGACAGTGTTGAGGAAACAAAAGTTGATTATAAGATCAAGGGGCAGGCAAAACGACAGGTCAAGGGCAGTCAGAGGTCAGCTAACCGTGTCAGAGTCCAAAAGGTACAGAAACACAGGCAGTCTCAGGGTCAGTCTGGTCTGTAGGGTACAACCCTGTCTTTGCTACATGATCACATTTCAATTTCTCTGTGCAAATCAATACTAATACAGCTCAGACCAATTCTTCAACACTGAACAATAAATAGGTGGAATATTTTAATAGGGATACAATGATCAATGGTACGCACTTCAAAATTGGATTGCTGTGTAATGAAGTGGGGAGTAATGAAAAACACAGCATGCTGTCTTTTTACTTACGAATTACTTATTGTGCAAAATATACAGAAGGCATTTTAAGTGGGTGTATTAAGATAAATAAAGTATGCAAAGGTGGAATGAAAATGCAATGCTTACTATATTAACTAATATATTATTTGGAATATCTATCAAACTAATTGAATGTTCAATGCAGATTTGCACACACTAGACGAAGTGATTGATTGGAAGAAAACAATGCCTTTATCATGCGCATAGACCTTACCATAGTGTCCACAGCCCCACATCTTTAATAATCATACATTTTAATAATTATTCCTCTCCAAGGTGTGTTTGTGGGTATCTATTAACATTTCTGCTTATTAAGGTGCAAACACCTTAATGGTTATGGTTCAGTACAGCCTCAGAGAAAGGCAAAGGAAAAACCACTGCTATATGAAATGTGACAGCTGGTAGAGTGATTTTTCAAATCTTTGAGGCATACTTTTCAAATGATTCCACTGGGTCTGAGAGGGAGGGAATTTATGGTGCTTTGAAATTACCCTGAGAAGAGTTTATACATTTGATATTCTCATGAACCACCAAATCGCTCTCATTCCCCCACCCATATGTACATGCATGAAAAATAGTATTGTACATGTTACAATAGCAAAGATTTGAAGACATTTTAGCAAATTTAGATACCCACATGCTCATAAGCACATGCTGTTTAGTGAAGTGGAACTAATATAAATTGTATTATTGATAGAAACATGCTGTCTTTTCTTTAGTCAGGAATTAGGAATGAATAAACCATTGCATCGAGGGGGCTTTTTATCTAATAGTATGAATCTACCACCATACAGCACATATATAGAATCAATCTGCTTCACCATAATTGTGACCAATTACTACAATATTTTTCTCAAAATGACACATAACATTACTAGAGGGATTGTATGAAGCCCTGGCTAGACATACTCCTGATCTTTCTTATTACTGATTCATTGTCAGGTTCTGTCCAACAGTTTGACACACATTATCAATGATGAAAAATAGGTCCTGTCATGCAAGGCCAATACATACAGATTATTATACTGCTTGATTAAAACCTATTTGGGCTGAGATCCCGCTAACGGGATCGATATGACAACAGCCAGTGAAAGTTCAGGGCGCCAAATTCAAACAACAGAAATCTCATAATTAAAATTCCTCAAACATACATGTATTTCACACCATTTTAAAGATACACTTCTTGGTAATCCCACCACAGTGTCCGATTTCAAATAGGCTTTACGGCGAAAGCACCACAAACGATTATGTAAGGTCAGAGCCAAGTCACAGAAAAACACAGCCATTTTCCAGCCAAAGAGGAAACACAAAAATCAGAAATAGAGATAGAATTAATCACTAACCTTTGATGATCTTCATCAGATGACACTCATAGAACTTCATGTTACACAATATATGTATGTTTTGTTTGATAATATTCATATTTATATAAAAAAAAATATCAGTATACATTGGCACGTTATGTTCAGTAGTTCCAAAAACATCCTGTGATTTTGCAGAGAGCCACATCAATTTACAGAAAAACTCATCATAAATGTTGATGAAAATACAAGTGTTATACAGGGACCTTTAGATACAGTTCTCCTTAATGCAAACGCTGTGTCAGATTTGTTTTTAAAGATTACGGAAAAAGCAAAGTACGGCACTCAGAGACCAAGCGCGTTCAGTTCACAAATCAAAATTCATGACGCGCGTTCACTAGGAGCAGACGAAAAGTCAAAAAGTTCCGTTACAGTCCGTAGAAACATGTCAAACGAAGTATAGAATCAATCTTTAGGATGTTTTTAACATAAATCTTCATAAATGTTCTAACCGGAGAATTCTTTTGTCTGTAGAAATGCAATGGAACAGAGCTCGCTCTCACGTGAACGAGCGTCACAAGTTCATGGCACTCCGCCAGAGCCCTGACTCATTCCCCTCTCATTCGCCCCCACCTCACAGAATAAAACAAGGTTCTAAAGACTGTTGACATCTAGTGGAAGCGCAACATGACCAATATCCCACTGTATCTTCAATGGGGAATGAGTTGAAAAATGACCAACCTCAGATTTCCCACTTCCTGGTTGTATTTTCTCTCAGGTTTGTGCCTGCCATATGAGTTCTGTTATACTCACAGACATCATTAAAACAGTTTTAGAAACGTCAGAGTGTTTTATATCCAAATATACTAATAATATGCATATATTAGCAACTGGGACTGAGTAGCAGGCAGTTTACTCTGGGCACTTTATTCATCCAAGCTACTCAATACTGCCCCCAGCAATAAGAAGTTAAATTGACTGATTTGTTGATTCTGGATCATTAATACATTATTAACTCATATTTAGAATTTGGCAGCAGTGCTCCATGCATTGATATTCAAAATGCTTGTGTTGTCCGTTGTCCAATGTGCTATGGTGCCAGCAGCCAGACCCTGATATCTGTAAGCGATGATGAGGTTTGGTGGACAGCTGTTTGGCGATACCACACAGGAATCATTTTCATGGGAGTGAATTTTTGCGATAGCATCTTTTAATGACAGGAAGACACTTCTCTAATGGCAATTTGAGGACAGTTGAACAGGCCTTCCTAAGCTGGCCGACTATATTTAGTCTGTAGTAGCGCTGAGGGGGGAGTCATTTTTGTACTACAGTGTTATGTCTGTCCTTTGCGTACATCACAGGCTGACAACGTGAGCGGAGGTGTTGCTGGGCCATTGGCAGATGCTTAACGCACTGATTATGTTCCAGAAACAGGCGTTGCAGATCAGGCCTCTTTGTCCTTCAGTCCACACAGCTGCACTGTCTAATGGTCTCCCTCTTCCCTCGGCATCTGACTGACACACCACGCACTCACCTCCCCACTGCACAGCATACTCACTTCACACAAACACAAAGATTTGCTGGTTTTCAATAGAAACTGATTATCAAGTCTATTGTTTGTGATGTATTGTGATTTTTTTCCCTCAAATTAAAGTCAGCGCTGTATATTTTAAAGTGTTGTGATTAAGCTGATTATAAGGTTCCTAAGTGATCATTTTGAAAATGACAGCAAGTACAACACAAAGCCAAAGTTGAGCTTGAGTGACAGCGGTGGCGTGTTTGTGGTCCTAAACTGGGTTAAATCCTCTTTTCAGTTGATGCTTCTGGAGCCAACAGGTACACGTGGGAGTTTGGCTCCAAAAGTTCCCTTTCTCCCAAGCTCATTGTTCTGCTCTTTAATTGGTGGAGGATAAAGAGCTTTATGCAAATTAAGTGATTGTGATGCTTTTTTATTTTCGAGTCATAGCATGAAACAGAATTAAATCATCAAAGCTCATTCACCTGAAATTTGTATGTACGAATATATCCATTATATCTATAGCCACAGTGCAGGCCCTCCATAGAGGCTCAACATATGGTATCTCATTCTATATACTCTATATATTCTATATATAGTCCAAACCAACATCACATGACAGTGCCTTCACCTCTCCATGTATTCCAGATCTGAATATTCTTGGTGCCACCAGACATCATGTAAATGCATAAAGACAGTATTGATAAGCGATCAATAAGAGACCATTAAGCTGGGCAGAGATTCCTGCACTGATGGTGAACCAGGAAGACCTACATGTTTAAAAGTAATTTCCATAAGAAAAGAAGTCAAGTCATCCCAATTTTTGGTTAGACCAATCAGTAAACCAGAGCATGTGTGTTGAGAGATTTCCCAATCACTGAAGTAGTAGACAGGTGTGACAACAACCTGACCTTACAGACAATAGAAACATAAAACTATCAAATGGACCAGTGACACTGGGTTAATAAAGCCTATACTATACCTATACAATTAACACCGGGTTTCAAACATCCAGTGAGGTCCATCCCTGGTGTTTTATTGTTACTGCTGCTGGAGACCGTAATCTTTTAGTGCTTTGAATCAGAGGTCCCACCTATTTCATTCATCTTTTACATTGCCATATTATAATTAGTGATCCCTCCGTTGCTTTTTTATGAGCCATCCTCTTATTATTCCCTCTGTGTCCTCAAAGCATTGCAGTAATGTATGCTTGACAACTCGTGCAACCACATCTTTTTTTCATAATGTTGAGGATTCTGCATTCAGGAGATATATTAGGCTGTTATCTTACCATCAGCAAACACATCGTTAGTGAAGTATTGCTACAGTGAATATATGATGCCCAAGTACAAATTGATGAGCAGCAATGGCTGTGGGCTCAGGGAGGAACATTATTATTGCTCTGATTGTGCAGCAAAGGAAAGGAAAATATTACTTTATGGAGGTGAAGCCTCTGTTGTTCTAGCTTGAAGAATTGTAGAAGAAAAAATGAAATAAAAGACAGGATGAGATGATAATAGTTGAAAGCGGAGCTAACATTATTTGTATTGATGCAAACAAATTAGACATCTGATTGGGGTGACAGTGTTGTGTAGTGGCCAGGAGTCTGGCTGAGCCACAGCATGTGAGAAGAGAGACAACACAAGGTCAGTCACAGTGCCAAGGCATTCTGGGGGTCTAGCACTGTATCTCAGGCCAGTCGGACAGAACCCAACACAGAGGTGTCAGCCACAACTGATAGTGGGGAGATATGGACTTCTGTTATGCAAAAGAGTCTGTCACTGACTGAATTGATGTGACAGTAACACAGCGTTTCTGTCACACCCTGATTGGTTTCACCTGTCTTGTGCTTGTCTCCACCCCCCACCAAGTGTCTCCTATTTTTTCCCATTATCCCCTGTGTAATTATACCTGCGTTTTCTGTTTGTCTGTTACCAGTTCATCTTGTTTTGTCAGGTCTTACCAGCATGTTTCCTGTTTCTCCTGCTCTGAAGTTTTGTTTTCTAGTCTTCACAGTTTTGACCTTTCTGCCTATCCTGACCCTGAGCCAGCCTGCTGTTCTATCCCTGATTGACTTTGCCTTGGATTAAGAACCTCTGCCTGCCTTTGACCTGCCTTTTGCCTGCCCCTGTATATTCAATAAACCTCTGAACCTGCCTCATGTGTCTGCATCTGGGTCTCATCCTGAGTCATGATATTTTCTCAAACTCAGTCCTGGGGACATCTTGGGGTCTCCAGGACCGAGTTTGGGAAAAGCTGCAGTAACATAGTATTGCATTCTACATACAAAGCAACTGCCATGCTGTTAGTTCAATGGTATTACTGAATGTGCACGATAACAAACTCTGAGATTAGATGCATCTTCCTCTTCTCACATTCACAGATACAAGTGAACATAGAAAATCAACCAGAAGATGCAGTGACTCTACTATTAGTATATTGGGTAAATCACTCTGTGAGATGTGCTTGTTTTTCAGTGGTTTTATATGTATGCATGTCTAGTTGTTGTCTGTTAGTAGCATGCTGCCGATCAGGGTCTAACAAGGGCACAACTCTTCGGGAGCCTATACAGCATATGTACTATATTGAATTACCTGGGCATGAAATTAACATTTCAGTGTAAGTTAGCATTCATTTCAACCACTATGAATTGCCAACAAAATCACTACCAAATTTTTATAAGAATACAGCCTTGTCAACTAACCCAAAGATCTTTAGCAGCTGCAGCAAAGCGTTAAATGCAGGTTGTAGAAGCCCATTTCTATGGGCAGGAGCTATGCTGTGTGTTACTAGCAACGGCTTCTCTACTTGGTTGTTAGCTAGCCACTGGCAGGGGGCCAGTGTGCCCCATTGTAAGATCTCAGCTCCTGAGGTGATTTCACCCTTCACTGGGCCTTGAAAGCTTTTTATAAGTACATCACCACAACTGCATTAATCAGTACCCATATTGATTTGGTGTTTTGTGTTAGACAGGAAAGAAAGAGGCATTAATTATTAAATGTATAATTAAGTAGATTTAAACCTATGAATGCTGGAAACCCAAATTGGGTATTAAGTCATGCCAGACAAGTGTTAAGAACAAGCACAAAATATATTCTGTACACTTGTTCCAACATTGATGAGAAATCACAGGCAATTTCATAAACCAACACCTAAGCATACACTTTACATTTAGGCCAAAGGAGATAAAACAACCTACCTGAGAGGAGCAGGCAATTTTCCATATGCTGAATCTGGTGCTGCTGTCCTGCTTGAGATAAGTAAATCACGCTGGGAGATGATCCACGCCTGTGGTATGATGATCAGTCAGTCAGAACAGTCGGTCAGAACCCCAGCCTGGTTCTCAGCAACTGGACACTCTGAAGAACCACTGCTTCGTTATGGCCTCACCAGATAAGTAATTGGATATGTGAAAGTTCCCAGAACATTCCTTAGTTTGATGCAAATGTTCTCATAAGACAAAAACTGTCCAGTTGTGCTGACGATTATACAATGTGTGTATAAAACATTCATCTGTTCTTTAAATGTTCCCAGAATGTTTCATTGGGTAATTTGAAAGGTCTGCTGGAAATATTGTTGGGACTTCACAAAATACATGAGAATAGAAAGGTTCAGAACTTTGGTGAAACATAAAAAGAAATATGGCAATTAGAAATCAAAACTGCTTGGTTTTCAGAGATAGATGGGAGGGGTTGAGGGTAGCTGGGTGGGACAAATTTGTTTTATAATAAGTGTGTAATGCATATAGTATATGGCAATTATTTGGAATCACATGACAATTTACTGTACAACATAGATTTACACTATTTTGTTGATAATCCACTGCACCCCTGGGATGGGATTAACGGAAATAATAAACGGTTACTTTTACTCTGACTTCCAGGTTGTTGTCTTTGTCTTTCAAATCTAAATAAGTACATTCTATTATTTCTTACTCTACCAATCTTCTTTATGTACTGTAAAGTTATTTCAAAGACATTTACTTTTATTTTCCCTACAAACTTTTTTGTCACGTTCTGACCCTAGTTCTTGTGTTATTTGTTTGTTTTAGTTGGTCAGGACGTGAGTTGGGTGGGCATTCTATGTTTTGTGTTTCTAGGTTGGTTTTTCTGTGTTCGGCCTAGTATGGTTCTCAATCAGAGGCAGGTGTCGTTAGTTGTCTCTGATTGAGAATCATACTTAGGTAGCCTGGGTTTCACTGTTGTTTTGTGGGTGATTGTTTCCATGTCTGTGTTTGTTCACCACACGGTACTGTTTTGGTTTTGTTCACGTTTATTGTTTTGTATTGGTGTTCATGTTGAGTTTTTCAAAAAACCATGGACACTTACCACGCTGCGCATTGGTCCTCCGATCCTTCTCACTTCTCCTCCTCAGAAGAAGAGGAGGAGGAAAACCCTTACATTTTTAAATGAAACTGGTTTACTTTATTTATCATAATTTTCTTTAAATACATTTTGGTCTTTAATGCAGGGCCGACATACAAGTTTTACTTTTTCCCCCTTCCACTTGCCTCTTCCATTTTTGTTAATGCTGCAATTAGTTGGTTGTAATTTGGGGTAGAGCAGACATTTCCATATATTTTTGTTAGCTGCATTTGTGACATAACTCCACCACTCCTATTTATCAAATCATTTACAAAGATTATACTTTTTATTCTTGTATATATATTTCTTTATCAATTGTTGTATTTGAGTTTAACCATACTATTTGTTGCATTATTTGTTCTGTCTTTCTGGTGGATTAAACTGAAATTGCAACCAACTTTGTGTGGCTTGTTCAAAAAAATTGCGATATTTGGGAGATGATTTAATTTTCAAATAACCAAAAGGTTGTAATCTGAATAAAGAGAAAAAGATGATTCTTGAACATGGGGTGAGACATTCTTACTAATCTGCTAGAGAACCAGTTTGGATTTAAGTATAACTTTTCTATGACTGAGGCCTTTAGCTATACTGTAGGGCTAATGCTTTAACATTTAATAATTTCCGTCCCCCTAATTCATATTCATTATATAAATAGGCCTGTTTAATTTTGTCTGGAAGTTCCAAATAAATATATAATATATTTTGCTCATATAATTAAAAAAACAGGTTGCAGGGTGTAGGCAAGGCTTTAGGCAAATAGGTCAACTGGGAAATGACAAAATCAGGGTGATTTTTCCACAAATAGGTATGTTTCTATCCATGATATCAAGATCTTATGTACTGTATTGTTGCAAACTTTCTATTAAAATGTGTTGTAGTGAGATCACATCTTTCTTTCGGGATATGAATACCAAATATATCCACTTCACATCAGACCGTTTTATTGGTAAACTACACATTAATGCAAAAGTTGTATTTTTTTGTGATCCATTATGCAATATAGCACATTTATCGTAATTTGGTTGTAATCCAGATGGGTTAGAAAAGGTATCTAGTTTCCTACAAATTTGATTTCAGAAATCATGTTAAATTACTGCCTGGCAGATTGCGTTGAGTTATAGATAAGACAGAGCCATAGTTTGGATCATAATTTAAGGATTTCAGTACAAAGGGAAATCCACTATAAACATAAGGATCGCGGTGGCACAGCAGACTAAGTAGCCTACAGGGCTTGAAGTTGACATATCACAGGTTCAAATCTACTTGATAAACCTTAAAAAAAAACTAGAGCTATGTTTGTACAGTACCCTACTTAAATAAGATGATTGAAATGCCATTTCCTTAAAAGTTTTGCAACTTCATATTGCAGAAGTGTTTTCAAAACTACTTCCATTATTGTTGAAGTATGTTTTAGAACAATTCTGGATCATGTCATAACCTTAAAGAATAACTTTATAAGAGTCTCGCAGGAATGTTTCTTGTTATAGGTGTTAGTAATAATATCGCCATCAACATCTATTGCTCCAACATTTTATTGCTGAAGTATGTTCAGGGAAAATTATTAGGAATATTCCCTTCTCGTTCCTATGGGTGTTTTGAATAACATAGCACAACATTTCTGTAATGTTTCCTCAGAACCACTTCTATTGCTCCCACATTCTGTAATGGCATTATTTTCTAAGAACATTACCGGAACATTGCACTCTCACATTCCCTGGCAAACTAATGATAACCTTAGGGGAATGTTCTGTGGTAGTTTTTACAGATGTTCTGAACATGATTGTTGTGAATTTTATGAGAACTTTCCAAGGATATTTCATTTCAAAAACTTTCTTAGAAATAACTATTTGGTGATCAAAAACATCTTTTGACTGTTTGTGGGATGTTATCATCCTAATGTTAGCACAAACCCTAACTAGAACTTAATGTTTGGGAATTTTAGCTAATGTTCTGAAAATTTCCAGGTTTGATGGGCTGTCTTTTGTTATCAATAAACATAATTGGTTGTTATCGTCCATTTACACTATTCAAGCTGTACTCGCCTAGCCATGCTAGCTTTGCCCTTATGTGGGTGCTAACAAGCTAGCAGGCCAGCTAGGTAGTATTAAATATCAACAGCCTTTGACAGCGACTCAAGTAGGGGTTGGAAGCTATGGTGAGCTTCGATTGATCACTCACATCGCAATATCGTGTAGGAATGGAATAAAGTTCCGCTTTCCCCAACTTTAGTCCCGCCCTGTTCATCTACCTCGCCCATGCCACTTATCTTGCTTTCCTTCCAATGAAAGTGAATGGCTTCAAATGTTTCACTGCACAATGCCGCTTCCAGTGTAAATGCATTGTTAAAAATTTTAAATGTCAGATTTGATTTGTGGAAAAATGTATCAACCCATACTGTAACGGTTCTCTTGGGTTGAAGTAGAGGTGGACCAAAATGCAGCGTGGTGGTTATTCATGTTCTTTAATTTATAAAGACACTACACATGAAATAACTAACAAAAACAACAAACGTGAGAAAACCTAAAACAGTCCTATCTGGTGCAAACACAAAGACAGAAACAATCACCCACAAACACACAGTGAAACCCAGGCTACCTAAGTATGATTCTCAATCAGAGACAACTAATGACACCTGCCTCTGATTGAGAACCATACTAGGCCGAAACATAGAAATACCCCAAAACATAGAAAAACAAACATAGACTGCCCAACCAACTCACGCCCTGACCATACTAAATACAGTGCCTTGCGAAAGTATTCGGCCCCCTTGAACTTTGCAACCTTTTGCCACATTTCAGGCTTCAAACATAAAGATATAAAACTGTATTTTTTTTGTGAAGAATCAACAACAAGTGGGACACAATCATGAAGTGGAACGACATTTATTGGATATTTCAAACTTTTTTAACAAATCAAAAACTGAAAAATTGGGCGTGCAAAATTATTCAGCCCCCTTAAGTTAATACTTTGTAGCGCCACCTTTTGCTGCAATTACAGCTGTAAGTCGCTTGGGGTATGTCTCTATCAGTTTTGCACATCGAGAGACTGAATTTTTTTCCCATTCCTACTTGCAAAACTCCTCGAGCTCAGTGAGGTTGGATGGAGAGCATTTGTGAACAGCAGTTTTCAGTTCTTTCCACAGATTCTCAAATTGGATTCAGGTCTGGACTTTGACTTGGCCATTCTAACACCTGGATATGTTTATTTTTGAACCATTTTGCTTTATGTTTTGGATCATTGCCTTGTTGGAAGACAAATCTCCATCCCAGTCTCAGGTCTTTTGCAGACTCCATCAGGTTTTCTTCCAGAATGGTCCTGTATTTGGCTCTATCCATCTTCCCATCAATTTTAACCATCTTCCCTGTCCCTGCTGAAGAAAAGCAGGCCCAAACCATGATGCTGCCACCACCATGTTTGACAGTGTGGATAGTGTGTTCAGGGTGATGAGCTGTGTTGCTTTTATGCCAAACATAACGTTTTGCATTGTTGCCAAAAGGTTCAATTTTGGTTTCATCTGACCAGAGCACCTTCTTCCACATGTTTGGTGTGTCTCCCAGGTGGCTTGTGGCAAACTTTAAACGACACTTTTTATGGATATCTTTAAGAAATGGCTTTCTTCTTGCCACTCTTCCATAAAGGCCAGATTTGTGCAATATATGACTGATTGTTGTCCTATGGACAGAGTCTCCCACCTCAGCTGTAGGACAGGTCTTGGTAGATTTGCAGTGGTCTGATACTCCTTCCATTTCAATATTATCGCTTGCACAGTGCTCCTTGGGATGTTTAAAGCTTGGGAAATCTTTTTGTATCCAAATCCGGCTTTAAACTTCTTCACAACAGTATCTCGGACCTGCCTGGTGTGTTCCTTGTTCTTCATGATGCTCTCTGCGCTTTTGACGGACCTCTGAGACTATCACAGTGCAGGTGCATTTATACGGAGACTTGACTACACACAGGTGGATTGTATTTATCATCATTAGTCATTTAGGTCAACATTGGATCATTCAGAGATCCTCACTGAACTTCTGGAGAGAGTTTGCTGCACTGAAAGTAAAGGGGCTGAATAATTTTGCACGCCCAATTTTTCAGTTTTTGATTTGTTAAAAAAGTTTGAAATATCCAATAAATATCGTTCCACTCCATGATTGCCATTTGATTCTTCACAAAAAAATGCAGTTTTATATATTTATGTTTGAAGCCTGAAATGTGGCAAAAGGTCGCAAAGTTCAAGGGGGCCGAATACTTTCGCAAGGCACTGTAAATACAAAACAAAGGAAATTAAGGTCAGAACATGACAGTACCCCCCCCCCCCCCAAAGGTGCGGACTCCGGCCGCAAAACCTTAACCTATAGGGGAGGGTCTGGGTGGGCGTCTGTCCGCGGTGGCGGCTCTGGTGCTGGACGTGGCCCCCACTTCACCATTGTCTTAGTCCGCTTTATTGTTTGCTTCCGTGGCCTCCTAACCACGGCGACCCTTCTCAGACAGAGGGGCGGCAGCTCGGGACAGAGGTGCAGCTGCTCGGGACAGAGGGGCTCCGGCGCCTCTGGGCTGAGGGGCTCCGGCGCCTCTGGGCTGAGGGGCTCTGGCAGATCCTGGCAGTTCTGGCAGATCCTGGCTGACTGGCGGATCCTGGCTGAACGGCGGATCCTGGCTGAACGGCGGATCCTGGCTGAATAGCGGATCCTGGCTGACTGGCGGATCTGGAAGATCCTGGCTGACTGGCGGCTCTGGCTACTCCTTACAGACTGGCAGCTCTGGCGGCTCCTTGCAGACTGGCAGCTCTGGCGGCATCCTGCAGACTGGCAGCTCTGGCAGCTCCGGCTGCTCCTTGCAGACTGGCAGCTCCTTGCAGACTGGCAGCTCCTTGCAGACTGGAGACTCCGGCAGCGCTGTAGAGGCGGAAGGCTCTGGCAGCGCTAAATAGGCGGGAGACTCCGGCAGCGCTGTAGAGGAGGAAGGCTCTGACTGCGCTGAACAGGCGGGAGACTCCAGCAGCGCTGTAGAGGAGGAAGGCTCTGGCAGCGCTAGATAGGCGGGAGACTCTGTCAGCGCTGGAGAGGAGGAAGGCTCTGGCAGCGCTGGAGAGGCGGGAGACTCCGACATTACTGGAGAGGAGGAAGGCTCCGGCAGCGCTGGACAGGCGGGAGACCCTGTAAGGATGAGCCGGAGGGCTGGTGCGTGGAGGTGGTGACGGATAGACCGGACTGTGCAGGCGCACTGGAGCTCTTGAGCACCGAGCCTGCCCAACAATACCCGGTTGAATGGTCCCGGTCGCCCTGCCAGTGCGGCGAGGTGGAATAGCCCGCACTGGGCTATGCAGGCGAACCGGTGACACCGTGCGCAAGGCTGATGCCATGTAAGCCGGCCCAAGGAGACGCATTGGAGACCAGATGTGTAGAGCCGGCTTCATGGCACTTGGCTCGATGCCCACTCTAGCCCGGCCGATACGCGGAGCTGGAATGTACCGCACCGGGCTATGCACCCGCACTGGAGACACCGTGCGCCCAACACGGTGCCTGCCCGGTCTCTCTAGCCCCCCGGTAAGCACAGGAAGTTTGCACAGGTCTCCTACCTGGCGTAAACATACTCCCTGTGAGCCTCCCCCCCAATAAATTTTTGGGGCTGACTCTCGGGCTTCCATCCGCGTCGCCGTGCTGCCTCCTAATACCAGCGTACCTCCGCTTTCGCCGCCTCCAGTTCTTCTTTGGGGCGGCGATATTCTCCAGGCTGTGCCCAGGGTCCTTTACCATCCAAATCTTCCTTCCATGTCCATTCCTACTCGCGCTGCTCCTGCTGCCGCTTCTCCTGCCGCACCTTGGGACGGCGACACTCCCCTGGTTTTGCCCAGAGTCCTCTCCCATCAAGGATTTCTTCCCAGGTCCAGAAGTTTTTATCGCGCTGCTCCTGCTGCTGCCCGTTACCACGCCGCTTGGTCCTGTTGTGGTGGGTGATTCTGTAACGGTCTTCTTGTGGTGAAGTAGAGGCGGACCAAAAAGCAGCGTGATTAGATTGATTCATGTTTAATAACAAAAAGGATAAGCACGAACACTACAAAACAACAAACGTGGAAAACCAAAAACAGCCCTGTCTGTTTTTGAGAGACAGGAACAATCACCCACAAAAACACTGTGAAACCCAGGCTACCTAAGTATGATTCTCAATCAGAGACAACTAATGACACCTGCCTCTGATTGAGAACCATACTAGGCCGAAACATAGAAATACCCCAAAACATTGAAAAACAAACAGACTTCCCACCCAACTCACGCCCTGACCATACTAAATAAATACAAAACAAAGGAAATAACGGTCAGAACGTGACACATACAAAGATGAATTATAATCCACATAGGAATTCACATGTTCTGTTGCAGCAGAATTATTTTCCTGTTGTAAGAAACTGGTCAAATTAAGATCCTACACTTCTCGGACGCATCTCCGTTAATGTTAGCTGAACATTCCAGTAATGTTTTCTCAGAACCAATTTAATCCAGACATAATTGCTGAAGAATGTTTAGGGAACATTATTGGAACAATCATGTCACATAACTTTAGAGTGCATTGTGGGAATATTCCCTGCTTGTTGTTACGGTATGGGTGCTTTTAATGACATCTCCCTCCACATTATCAGAACATTCCCATTGCTCTCACATTTTCTTGTGGCAGTATGTTCTAAAAACATTACTTGTACATTGTATTATAACTGTACATTACCTGAAAACCTAATGAGAACATTTGGAGAATGTTCTGTGCTGGTTGTTACCGATGTTGAGGAGAACATTCCAAGAATATTTCATTAAAAACATTTTATGTCAACAAAAATAGTCTGAATGTATTTGGGATGTTAACATCCTAATGGTAGAGAAAACCCTTACTTAATGGGTCTCTTCTCAGATGATATGTGATGATCACTCAGGAGATTAATGGCTTCCATTCATTAATCTGGTGAATTATTTCCCTTGAATTTCCCTTGAATTTAATTATTAAGTAAAACTTTCTCCAAAATGTTCAGTGGGCCCCAGAAAGTGACAGGTAGCCAATCCAACCAGCCCACATAGAGCGCACTGTGACATTATCAAAGGTCATGTCAAATCAATGAGTGTTGACAAAATTCAGCTTGGTCCCTGTTAGGTTTGCAGATTGGCTATAAACACCTCCAGATGGTATTTGCTTGTGTGAGCATCTTCTGAAAGTCTTCCTCTCCCCGGAGGGTTCTGAGCATTGATTGGGTTTGAAAACTACAAAGGAAAAGACTTCAAATGCATCCTTTTAGAAAGCGAGACCTGCGTGACATTGTGATCACATTGTATTTCAATAATGTACACCCTCTTTAATTTGACTATTTATTTATTTAAATGGCAATTTGATAACTCACAAGTGTACTGTAGTATACATTCAACTCTGGTAGGCAATGTCATCATAAAATGCTCAGTTTGCCCTTTCATGTCATTCCACAGTAAGTTGTTGTTTTGTTTTCCTTACCCAATTGCACTTCTTGTCACAGTAACTTTTAACACAGTACATGGCTGCAAACCTTTCTGCTAACTCACTGCAGAATTTTGAAGTCAAAGTAGATACTTTCAAAATTATATGTTCCATGTTTTATACATAATTTGATTGTAACCTCTAATGTGAGACAGGAGATATTAAAGCATAGTCCTTCTGTTGAATATGGAACACTGCATCATTTAGTGTTTACATAGAGAAACAAGTCTGTGATATACTTAAAGCTCATATTATGAATAATGTCTGTCTCTTCACAAATAAATATTTTTTTTTATCTCCCTGTTGATACGGTAAAGGTTATTTGTCTACCTTCCTTATCTCTCATTGTGATGGCAATCTCACAACCAGAGGCATCTTATGCCATCTCCTCAGGCATAATATGAATTAATTATGTCAGAAGGGGTCTAAATACCTACATGGCCCATAATAAAAAATGTAAAAATGTACTTATATAACTTGGCATACAAGTAGTGGCATTGTCAACTCTCTTTGCAATGATCATCAGATGCTTGTGGAGCTTGTGTCAAGTTTAATTATTGCTCCTACTTGAGACGCAGATGTCTCAAGTAGACACCTGGAAATGCAAATGCGCTACGCTAAATGCTAAATGTACTCGTTAAAACTCAAACCTTAATCAAAATTCACATGCAGGGTATTGAATTAAAGCTACACTCGTTGTGAACCTAGCCAACAAGTCAGATTTTTAAAATGCTTTTCGGCGAAAGCATGAGAAGCTATTATCTGATTGCATGCAACACCTCAAAATGCCTGAATGCGACGTAAACAAAGACTTTGCTTATCCGGCGCTACACAAAACGCAGAAATAAAATATAAAACATTCATTACCTTTGACGAGCTTCTTTCTTGGCACTCCTATATGCCCCATAAACATCACTATTGGGTCTTTTTTTCGTTTAAATCGGTCCATATATACCCAAAATAGCTTTCTATGGAAGCTGTGTCATTCAGAAAAAAACATTGTTTTTAAACGCTGCGTCATTTTTTAAAATTAAAAAAGTCGACGATAAACTTTCACAAAACACTTCGAAATACTTTTGTAATCCAACTTTAGGTATTAGTAAACGTTTATAATCTATCAAAATGATTACAGGGCGATGTATATTCAATAGCTCCTCGTCTGCAAATCAATGGCTGCCAATGTGCACATTCAAAACATCCTGGTGGAGAAAGGAAGAAACGGAATCCAGTTAGTTGGATTTACCAAGAAAAAACTCCATTGAAAATGACGACAATGGCGACATCGTGTGGAATCTGTAGGAATTGCATGCAGGTCGATAATACATGTTGTGCCCTTTTAACAACCCATGAAAGTGACGCATGGAAATAATTTTTAGCTTTCAGAGAGCAGTTTTTCTTGCGCTTTTCAATGAAACACACGATCTGTTATAGTCACAGCCGTGATTTAACCAGTTTTAGAAACTTCAGAGTGTTTTCTATCTACACATACTAATCATATGCATATACTATATTCCTGGCATGAGTAGCAGGACGCTGAAAAGTTGCGCGATTTTTAACAGAATGTTCGAAAAAGGAGGGGGTAGAAGTAAGAGGTTTTAACGACAGATGGTGCGCCAGCGATGTGCGGTAAAAAGAGTGGACTGGTGGGCATGGTTCGGGAGAAGATGCGGGAAGAGAACTGTGCAGGTGAGCTAACTGTTTACCACTGCATCATACATCAGGAAGCACTGTGTGCCAAAGCCCTAAAGATGGAACATGTTATGACCACAGTAACACAGGTAGTTAACTTTATAAGAGCCAAAGGTCTAAATCACCGCCAGTTTAAATCTTTTCTGGAGGAGTGTGGTTCGGAATACGCAGACGTGCCGTATCACACAGAGGTGAGATGGCTAAGCAGAGGAAAAGTACTGAACAGATGTTTCGAGCTACGTGAGGAAATATGTCAATTCCTGGAAACCAAAGGGAAGGATACAGCAGAGCTCCGGGAGCAAAAGTTCCTGTGTGAGCTGGCCTTTCTCTGTGACATCTCGAGCCATCTCGATGCGCTGAACCTGCAGCTTCAGGGGCGGGGGCGCATCATCACAGACATGTACGCTGCAGTGAGGGCCTTCAAAACTAAACTGTGCCTGTGGGAGAATCAGATGCTGCAAGGAAACCCTTGCCATTTTCCCTGCTGCCAATCCATAAAAGCGCAGATCTCTACCGCCGTGTTCCCATGCGCACAGTTTGCTGAAAAACTCAGTGTTCTCGCCGCTGAGTTTAGCCGGCGATTTGCCGACTTCGATGCCCAGAAATGCAAGTTTGAACTGCTTAGTAATCCCTTCGCAGTTGATGTGGAAAATGCACCAACCAACATCCAAATGGAGCTGATTGAACACCAGTGCAACGACACGCTGAAGTCAAAGTATGATGCTGTGGGCGCCGCACAGTTTCCACGGTTCATCCCTGACACAATGCCTCAGCTCCGCACCCAAGCTGCTCAGATGCTCTCCATGTTCGGCAGCACTTATCTATGCGAGCAACTTTTCTCCTCGATGAAGATGACCAAAACAACTCACAGGAGACGTCTGACTGATGAACATCTTCGCTCGATACTGAGGATTTCTTCAGCTCAGAGCTTGAGCCCAGACATTGATAAACTAGCATCCAAGAAGAGATGCCAGGTACCTGGCTTGGGCTCATCAGATTAGACCAGTGTGCAATAATTAACGTTTTCTTTATGAACTTTTTCTTGCTACAAGGCATGGGCTTGAATGGTTGATTGATTTATTATCATTTTATTTGTAAAATTATTAGCCAGTGGAAAAAGTTTATTTTGGTATTTAAATCAGAAGGCTGCAAATAGAAAAGAGGCATACAATTTTTATTTAAATTTGATTTATTTAATAAATGAATGCCATTGATGTGTTTTTTCATTTGAAATTCGATTTTGCATGTCTCCACTATTAAATTATATATTGTATGGTAATAAGCGATGCTTGTTCCATATTCAATGTTAAAGCAAAACTTGTTTGGGTCCATATTAAAAGGTTAATTTGTTCAATGTTGGCCAGTGACTTTGTTCAGGTTTTACATTTTGGCCCACTGGGTATTTGAGTTTGACACCCCTGATTTAGGGGAATATAACGCACCAGTAAATGTATCCAATCAACTAACTCAGAACCTTTGCTCACAAAAATAGGTGTTGGTGATGGTAAACGTTTACAATTATGGGGGTTATGTTCTATAGGGATCAAACACACTTTTGAAAAAGGTAATAATACATTTCCATAAAACAAAAAAATGATTTATTCTTAGAAAGAGACAAAAGAAAGTCGGGTTTTAAACGAAAGAGAACACATATCAACAACAGTGGCCTAAACAAAAAGGTCTTGCATGTTGATTCAGTCAATAGTAAACAACTTGGGGCATGGTAATGATTGTATAATGTTATTTACTTTAGTTCAATCCAGAAAGGGAAGTCAAGGCAAATCAATAGCTCTTTTTCAGTACTAAAACATGGAGAAAAAGAGACAGGCCTACCATGTTCCTTCTTGATGAGTCAGAGGAAACACTCTCTCTGTTGACAAGTCACTGAAAGTCACAAAAACGATCCAGATATTTATCTAAAGGAAATCTGCACTACTCTTTACCCCCCTGAATTAATTCCATTCAATCCTATTTCATTACTCATTACTTCTGTTGGCATGGGATGAGGTCTTTCAAAGAGGTGCTTCCTCTCTTTTCGGCTTAAGCATTTTATTTGTCTTAATGAGTTTCAATTGCCTCCTATGCAGTTTAACCCTCTGCAAAAGGCTGTTATGTCAGGCAAACAGTATGTAAATGAGGATGTGTGTAGATTTGCATGTAAACACAAGATGATTGATGTAGTTTTCTTTTTCCCTTTGTTCCGTGGAAACCTCAGTGCAGTATTCACTCATGTTGATGGTGTGAAACAAATGTGCCAATTACGTGCAGCTGCTCAAAGCTTTAATCAAGAGTTATCATAATGCCAATATAATTTTCATTGACTGAGAAACTCACTGGCTCCTGATGAGCTCAACCACGCATACAATCAACAGTGCTCCTTCATATTGAAGGAAATCTGACATTGTAGCATAATTCTACAAAAGCAAACACAGAAGCCTCTATTTTGAGGATGGCGTTTAGGATGAAGCATCAGTAAAATTGCTGTGGAGGAGAACTGTGGGCGGGTGCTCCAGGGACCCCTGGCATCTCTCTTTACCCAAGAGAGGATGCATGTAGTCGGGGACAGATGAAAACATTTTGGCAAACACTACAGTGCCTTGAACAATGAGTGGGAGCAATAAGCTTAATTGGAGTCATACTGTCACCCACAGTTTGGCCAAAGGGGGTGCTATGACTGTGCTCCCCTATGCAGAGTGAGGACATTTCTCACAATGACCGCCTGCCTCGCACGTGCCCGGTGCAGGGAAGAAAAGGATATCAGAAGACCACAGGCAATATTTTTAATGTACAGTGCCTAGTGAAAAGTCTACACACTCCTTACACAGTACTTTTCTGCTGCCTTAAAATGTCATTTTTCCCTACTGATATACACAACCTGCTCCACATGTTCGAGGTAAAATATTATAGGAAATTACATAAAATCTTCATCATTAATAATTTTTAAAAAGAATGACGATGTCTTGATTACCCCAAAGTGAAACCTTGGTGGAAGCACTGCCAAAGGGCAGTCAATGTTGTCTCGCATTATAACTTGCCTTGCTGCAAACAGAGTGGATATTTAAACACATGCTTCTTTCTTTTCTTCCTGGCTAGCCATGATTCGCTGAGAAAATGGAGTGGTTAGAAATCATGAAAGATGAGTCCTGATTGATCTGTCATATCACAGGCTTCAGAATGGGGGCTTCGCTGGTCATTATATAGATAATATTTGCTATTGCAGATTTTTAGAAGGAAATAGCTATTGACAACTGCAAAAGTGTAGCTACATCTCTCAAAAACATTGATGCCCTGAATTTAGCTGGTGCTGCCGACAAAGCTCACTGGGAGAAAGTTTAAGTAGAGACACTACCTTATGGAGGACAATGCCATGCTGACTCACATGCGTTTACATGTGTGGGTGGGGGGCTTAAGAGTGTGTGAACGATGCTGAATGGGCATAAGCAAATAAGAGCTCTCGAGCAAGTGCGAAAATCTCAGCAAAATCATTCGAGGGCATTTTTCACCTACTTGTCTCCTTAGTGAGATAATACGTTTATCAACTTGCAAAGCAACATAGTGTAACTTTCCCATGTTTGTCCAATCCAACTATAGTGTATGATATACCATTTTGAAGCTCAGGTCTATACTGTTATAGTGGAAGCTCACATAGAGAAACACAGGTTTAAATATAGCTGTTCTTTAATGATTCCCAATCCAAAAGTACTGAGCTTGAGCAATTTTGACAAAAATAAGAGTTATACTGTATGTTGCCCCAATAGTTGTGCAAGGTTGGTAGAATCTTATTCAAAGTGATTCACAGTTGTAATGGCTGCCAAAGGTGCTTGCACCAAATATTAACTCTGGGGTGTGAAGGCACTATTTTTATTTAGTTTTTAGTTTGGAAAATGTTCTATCATTTATAGTTCACTTTTAAATAATTTGCAGAATGTTGTGTCGATTGGTAGAGAAAAATCAAATGTAATCCTTTTTAGATTTAATTTTAGGGCAGCAAAGGATGTGTAGACTTCCTTTAGCGACTGTATATACTGTATGTGTGTGTACCATTCAGAGGGTGAATAGGCAAGAAAACATATTTAAGTGCCTTTGAACAGGGTATGGTAGTAGGTGCCAGGTGCACCGGTTTGTGCCAAGAACTGCAATGCTCAAATCAAAGTTTATTTGTCACGTGCACCAAATACAACAGGTGTAGACCTTAAAGTGAAATGCTTACTTACAGGCTCTAACCAATAGTGAGAAAAAAGGTGTTTGTGGGTGTGTGTATATAAGTAAGTAAAGAAATAAAACAACAGTAAAAAGACATTTGAAAATAACAGTAGCAAGGCTATATACAGACACCGGTTAGTCAGGCTTATTGAGGTAGTATGTACTGTACATGTAAGTATGGTTAAAGTGACTATGCATATATGATGAACAGAGAGTAGCAGTAGCATAAGAAGAGGGGTTGGCGGGTGGTGGGACACAATGCAGATAGCCCGGTTAGCCAATGTGCGGGAGCAATTGGTTGGTCGGGCCAGTTGAGGTAGTATGTACATGAATGTATAGTTAAAGTGACTATGCATATAAGATAAACAGACAGTAGCAGCAGCGTAAAATAGGGGTTGGGGGGGGGTCCACAATGCAAATAGTCCAGGTAACCATTTGGTTACCTGTTCAGGAGTTTTATGGCTGGGGGTAAAGACTGTTGAGAAGCCTTTTTGTCCTAGATTTGGCACTCCGGTACTGCTTGCCATGCGGTAGTAGAGAGAACAGTCTATGACTGGAGTGGCTGGGGTCTTTGACAATTTTTAGGGCCTTCCTCTGACACCGCCTGATGTAGGGGCCCTGGATGGCAGGCAGCTTTGCCCCAGTGATGTACTGGGCCGTACGCACTACCATCTGAAGTGCCTTGCGGTCAGAGGCCGAGCAGTTGCCATACCATGCAGTGATGAAACGGGTCAGGATGCTCTCGATGTTGCAGCTGTGGGTTTTTCGCGCTCAACAGTGTCCCGTGTGTATCAATAATGGTCCACCACCCAAAATACATCCAGCCAACTTTACACAACTGTGTGAAGCATTAGAGTCAACATGGACCAGCATCCCTGTGGAACACCTTCGACAACTTGTAGAGTCCATGTTTATTTGGGCTCCCGAGTGGCGCAGTGGTCTAAGGCACTGCATCTCAGTGCTAGAGGGGTCACTACAGACACCTTGGTTCAAATCCAGGCTGTATCACAACCGGTCATGATTGGGAGTCCCATAGGGTGGTGCACGTTTGGCTGGTGAAGACAGTCATTGTAAATAAGAATGTGGTCTGAACTGACTTGCCTAGTTAAATTCTTTATTTATTTTCAATTATGAAATATGAAGAATATTCCACCCCATGAGGACACTCATGGTCATTTGACTTCTCAGGAAAAATATGCTTAGCATTTATAATTAATGGATGGATATGTGAATCTTTGGAGGTATTGACATAGATTTTTAAGCTTCCAGAAGGCATTGGATAGAGAATAATTATGCTTCTAATCTGGCACATGCATTGATGGCATACTCTGCGTAGAGCTTTATACATGACTCGGCTGTACATATGGCCAGTGGTGAACTGTCATTCAGGGCACCTGTTTTGAGCCCCACCTGTTTAGCATTTTTTTTAAATATAAATACAAGTGGCCTTTTTTGCATGTTATTTTGGCATTCATTGGTGTCACATATCAGTTCGCAAACAATGTAAAACAATTTATAATCCTTGTGTTAATAAAGCTGCATACAAACATAGTCTCTTTCTTGAGTAAGGCAGCTCCAAACTGCAGGTGCTTCAGCCTTGCTCAGTTCTTTCTGTGGTGGAGGGGCAGCCAGCGAAAATACAGAGCGTAGGCCTTGGTAATCTTCTCTAGTTGTGCTGTGATTGGCTCAGTGTTCTCAAGGAGAGCTAGACAGTTCAAGCCCCCTTGGATACTGCCATTGATTTACATTAGAAGTGCCCATCCAAGAAGGCTCATGGTCAATGGCCATATATAAAATGACGTCAAATCACATTATATCCACCATAGCTTTAATTGGAGTGATCATGTCAACATCATACTTTCTAAATCTTAGCAAGCAAGCAAGCTAGCTAGACAAGCAATCATCATCATGAATCACATCGACAATCTACTGGCCAATATTTTTCAATCCCTGTCAAATTAAGATAAATTATAGATTAACTTCTTACGTCGAGCAATCCCGTATCCGGGAGCGTAATCATAGCCTCAAGCTCATTACCATAACGCAACGTTAACTATTCATGAAAATCGCAAATGAAATGAAATAAATATATTCACTCACAAGCTTAGCCTTTTGTAAACAACACTGTCATCTCAGATTTTCAAAATATGCTTCTCAACCATAGGAAAACAATAATTTGTGTAAAAGTAGCTAGCTAGCGTAGCATTTAGCGTTAGCATTAGCGTTAGCATCCAGCACGCAACATTTCAACAAAAACATAAAAGCCTTCAAATAAAATAATTTACCTTTGAAGAACTTCTGATGTTTTCAATGAGGAGACTCTCAGTTAGATAGCAGATGCTCAGTTTTTCCCAAAAAGATTCTTTGTGTATTAGAAATAGCTCCGTTTTGCACATCACATTTGGCTACCAAAAAAAAAAAGAAAATTCAGTCCTCAAAACGCGAACTTTTTTCCAAATTAACTCCATAATATCGACTGAAAACATGGCAAACGTTGTTTAGAATCAATCCTCAAGGTGTTTTTCACATATCTCTTCATTGATATATCGTTCTTGGACATACGGTTTCTCCCCTGAATCAAATGGAAAAGTACAAGCAGCTGGCAATTGCGCACCGAATTCCACGCAGGACACCAGGCGGACACTTGGAAAATGTAGTCTCTTATGGTCAATCTTCCAATGATATGCCTACAAATACGTCACAATGCTGCTAAGACCTTGGGGGAACGGCAGAGAGTGTAGGCTCATTCCTTGCGCAATCACAGCCATATAAGGAGACAATGGAAAACAGAGCTTCAGAAATTCTGCTAGTTTCCTGGTTGACACATAATCTTGGTTTCGCCTGTAGAATGAGTTCTGGGGCACTTACAGACAATATCTTTGCAGATTCTGAAACTTCAGAGTGTTTTCTTTCAAAAACTGTCAAGAATATGCATAGTCGAGCATCTTTTCGTGACAAAATATCGCGCTTAAAACGGGAACGTTTTTTATCCAAAAATGAAATAGCGCCCCTAGAGATCCAAGAGGGGAATAAGACTACCCCCTCCTTTTTCGAACATTCTTTTAAAAATCGCGCAACTTTTCAGCGTCCTGCTACTCATGCCAGGAATATAGTATATGCATATGATTAGTATGTGTGGATAGAAAACTCTCTGAAGTTTCTAAAACTGGTTAAATCACGGCTGTGACTATAACAGATCGTGTGTTTCATCGAAAAGCGCAAGAAAAACTGCTCTCTGAAAGCTAAAAATAATTTCCATGCGTCACTTTCATGGGTTGTTAAAAGGGAACAAAATTAATTATGGACCTGCATGCAATTCCTACAGATTCCACACGATGTCGCCATTGTCGTCATTTTCCAGGGACTTTTTTGTTGGTAAATCCAACTAACTGGATTCCATTTCTTCCGGTCTCCGCCAGGATGTTGTGAAGTGCACATTGGCAGCCATTGATTTGAAGACGAGGAGCTATTGAATATACATCGCCCTGTAATCATTTTGATAGATTATAAACGTTTATTAATACCTAAAGTTGGATTACAAAAGTATTTCGAAGTGTTTTGTGAAAGTTTATCGTCGACTTTTTTAATTTAAAAAAATGACGCAGCGTTTTAAAACTATGTTTTTTTCTGAATTACACAGCTTCCATAGAAAGCTATTTTGGGTATATATGGACCGATTTAAACGAAAAAAAGACCCAATAGTGATGTTTATGGGGCATATAGGAGTGCCAAGAAAGAAGCTCGTCAAAGGTAATGAATGTTTTATATTTTATTTCTGCGTTTTGTGTAGCGCCGGATAAGCAAAGTCTTTGTTTACGTCGCATTCAGGCATTTTGAGGTGTTGCATGCTATCAGATAATAGCTTCTCATGCTTTCGCCGAAAAGCATTTTAAAAATCTGACTTGTTGGCTAGGTTCACAACGAGTGTAGCTTTAATTCAATACCCTGCATGTGCATTTTGATGAACGTTTGAGTTTTAACGAGTACATTTAGCATTTAGCGTAGCGCATTTGCATTTCCAGGTGTCTACTTGAGACATCTGCGTCTCAAGTAGGAGCAAGAAGTTAACAACACTGTCATCTCAGATTTTCAAAATATGCTTTTCAACCATAGCTACACAAGCATTTGTGTAAGAGTATTGATAGCTGGCATAGCATTAAGCCTAGCATTCAGCAGGAAACATTTTCACAAAAACAAGAAAAGCATTCAAATAAAATCATTTACCTTTGAAGAACTTCGGATGTTTTCAATGAGGAGACTCTCAGTTAGATAGCAAATGTTCATTTTTTCCCAAAATATTATTTGTGTAGGAGAAATAGTTCCGTTTTGTTCATCACGTTTGGCTAAGAAAAAAACCCGAAAATTCAATCATTACAATGCCGAACTTTTTCCCAAATTAACTCCATAATATCGACAGAAACATGGCAAACGTTGTTTAGAATCAATCCTCAAGGTGTTTTTCACATATCTATTCGATGATAAATCATTCGTGGCAGTTGGGTTTCTCCTTGCAAGCAAACGGAAAAATACACGCAGCTGGAGAGGACACCAAGCGAGCACCTGGTAGATGTAGTGTAAAATGGTCAATCTTCCAATGATATGCCTACAAATACGTCACAATGCTGCAGACACCTTGGGGAAACGACAGAAAGTGTAAGCTCATTCCTGTTCCATTCACAGCCATATAAGGAGACATTGGAACACAGCGCCTTCAAAATCTGGGGCACTTCCTGTTTGAAATTTCATCTTGGTTTTGCCTGTAGCATCAGTTCTGTGGCACTCACAGACAATATCTTTGCAGTCAAAGTGTTTTCTTTCCAAAGCTGTCAATTATATGCATAGTCGAGCATCTTTTCGTGACGAAATATCTTGTTTAAAACGGGAACGTTTTTCATCCAAAAATTAAAAGAGCGCCCCCTATATCGAAGAAGTTAAATGTATCCGTGCTCATCGGCCATTTGACATAAACATTACACAACAAGTCAATAATTGCAAATTCAACAATGAGTGGTTTTCCTTTGAGAAATGAAGTAGGGCTGTTCAGAATGAGGGTCGAGTCTAGTGTACTGTTGTGGTTGGGGCGAGCGACCTGAAAGCTCGCTCCACTTTGTTTTCGTCCGGTATTGAACACAGCTTATCCGTCTTAAATTGTATTGATTATTTATGATTAAAAATACCTAAAGTTAGATTAGGAAAGTTGTTTCAAATGTTTGGATGAAGTTTAGAATCTTTGTAGTCATGTTGCGCTAGTTGGAACTGGTGTTTTTCTGGGTCAAACGATCCAAATAAATGGACATTTTGGAGATATAACGACAGAATTTATCAAACAAAAGGACCATTTGTGATGTTTATGGGACATCTTGGAGTGCCAACATAAGAAGATCTTCAAAGGTAAGGCATGAATTATATTTTTATTTCTGACTTTTGTTTCGCGCCTGGCGGGTTGAAATGGGATCTTCATGTGTTTGTTTGATGGGGTGCTGTCCTCAGATAATAGCATGGTTTGATTTCGCCATAAAGCCTTTTTGAAATCTGACACTGTGGCAGGATTAACAAGAAGTTAATTTTTAAACCAATGTATAACACTTGTATGATTTGTGAATTATTCTTATGAGTATTTCAGTTTTTGAATTGCGTGTCAATTCATAAAGCATGTGCCATGGTATCGCTTCCCAACTATTTTGCCATTTATATGGCTCTCCATCAATAAAAACTACATTTCAATGCTTAGATTCATAATTACGTCTGAGATTTAATTATTTGCAAACAGTGATATTTTCATTGCATTTAAGACACACTAACTTGGCATTGGAAAAGATGGAGAAATGAACGCATAACTGTCTGTCAGTCTATTCTTGTTCTGAAAACTGAAGTCTATTCCATGTGAGAAATTGCCAAGAAACTGAAGATCTCGTACAACACTGTGTACTACTCCCTTCTTCTTGATACTTTTTGAGAGTGACATTTTATCTTGCTATTAAGCAGATTATTTGGAACAAATGTTGACTTAGAAAAAGTTGTGTAGCCTACAGTACTGTAGACCTGTTTTTCCCCACAACGCACAGTGGAATGGACAAAAATAATTATTGAACAGAGACATACTGATTTTACGAGAGCAATTAGATCAAAGTTATCTTTTTGTCACTGAATGTATTATGTACTAAGCATATTAAATATGTAAAATGTGTAGTGTAGGCCAATTAATTGTGCTAATATTATAAACTTAATATATTCTGGCCCACCAACTATTGGCTCAGAAAAGATTTGGCCTGAGGCCAAACCTTGTTGACGAACCCTGATATATAAAATGTTTTACAAAGCCTTTCCATAAGTCCGGTCAAGTTTATTTTAATTGTCTTCTGACTGTAAATAGGGTACGGAAATGGTCACGTTGTACAGCACCATATTTTCCTAACGGATTGGCGCAGCATTCTAAGACACTGCATCGCAGTGCATGCTACGTTGCTACAGATGCTGGTTCAATACCCATGCCGGTCGCGACCGGGAAACCCATGAGGCAACAGTGGGCTTTTGGTTTCTCTCCCTCTAACAACATAAATAAATCATTCTAAATAACAAACTGGCTTTATTTACATATTATTAAGGATGTCTCACCACATGTTCAAGAATGACCTTTCTCTCACTCACTTTAGGTTATTTGAAGAAGAAAAAAATCTCCAAAATATTGTTATTTTGTAAACAAAGCAATTATTATTGTGAATTAATTTAGGACTATATAAAAGCCCCTGAGATATTCTCACAGATCAGATTTGCCCTAACAAAAAATGCCCCTTAGATATTAATTTAGAATCATCCAATCCTCTAAATTTAATTATTGGCTGAGAGTCAAGTCATTGAAAAAAAAACGATATATTGTATGCCTACCGTTGAGTAATGTGCTGTTAAAAGAGTGTAGGTCTTATCTATTTAAAAAGCATATTGAAGTTAGAAGCAATAGGATTTAAAGCAACAGCCTACCCGCTTTGGTCAATTATTTCAGCACAGTTTCATGCTGCTCTGAGACAAGCATGGGGCCTGGTCTTGATAAATAAATTAGATTTTTATTTTCACTGAAGTTTGGGTGTCGTTTAGACTACAATTAGGGTGTGGAAATGTTATGCTCTTAGTACTTTAGCCTACTCCCTACCATCACATTGTACAGCACCATATTTTTCTTGAAATAGAAACACCATCTAATTAATTAAGCAAAATTTCCTAAAATCAATCCAATATACGATGTTCTTAAAAAAAAGTTTTGAAATTCTCTAGTACAGCCAATATGGAAGGCTATCAAATGCTTCTCAAAGATGCCCTCTGGTGGTCAAAATAGCATTATCTAGCATTCACATCTTGGCACACCCATCCCGTTAGCGGGATCATTTTCGTCAACATCAGCTGAATTGCAGAGTGCCAAATTCAAATTAAATGACTAAAAATATTTAATTTTCATGAAATCACAAGTGCATATAGCAAAACAGCTTGTTGTTAATGCACCTGGCATGTCAGATTTCAAAAAAGCTTTACAGCGAAAGCAAACCAAGCATTAATGTGAGGACATCTCTCTCAGCAGACAAAACATTGCAAACAGCAAAGTAGATTGGTCACGAAAGTCAGACAATTAATAAAATGAATCGCTTACCTTTGATGATCTTTGGATGTTTGCACTCACGAGACTCCCAGTTACACAATAAATGTTCCTTTTGTTTGCTAAAGATTATTTTTATATCCAAAAACCTCTATTTGGTTGGTGCGTTATGTTTAGTAACCCACAGGCTCTTGCAGGTCACAACGGGCAGACGAGAAATTCCAATTCGTAGAAACATGTCAAACGTTTTTTATAATCTTTCCTCAGGTTTTTTTGACAATCAATAATATTTCAACCGGTCCATAGCTTTTTCAATAGGAGAGAGAAAATGTCTGCTCCAAGCTGTTGCGCATATAAAACTCTGCTGGCACACAGCCATCCACTGACGCGATATGATCGTTCTCGCTCATTTTTCAGAATACAAGCCTGAAACCATGTCTAAAGACTGTTCACACCATGTGGAAGCCATAGGGAAAGGAATCTGGTTGATATCCCTTTAAATGGAGGGAGGGCATGCAATGGAACAGAGAGGTTTCAGGAAAAACAGCACTTCCTGGTTGGATTTTCCTGCAATATCAGTTCTGTTATACTCACAATTTTTGGGAAACTTTAGAGTGTTTTCTATTCTAATCTGACAATTATATGCATATTCTAGATTCTGGGCCTGAGAAATAGGCAGTTTAATTTGGCTACGTTTCTCATCCAAACATCAAAATTCTGCCCCCTACACTCAGCATGTTAATGGTAACCATGGCTGACAATTAAATAACGTGCCATAGAATTCTGTGGCAGCCCAGAATGTGTGCTGCAGTACTACGCAACTTTTACAGGAAGAACCACTGTAATAGACTGACCCTAGCCCTCTGGCACATAGACTATTGCAGCATAGATACTGGAGGCTGACAGAGGGGGTCGGGTGACACTGTAGCCACATCCAATGATAAACCCTGACAGGGCCAACCAGGCAGGATTTAACCCCACCCACTTCCTAAAGAATAAACCCCACACCTCTAGAGGGATATCAACATACCACCAATTTACTACGATGAGACAAGGCTGAGTATAGCCCACAGAGAGCCCGAGGGGTCTAGTATAGCGCAAAAAAGCCTTGCACAATGTGACACACTCCTCCTAGGGATGGCATGGAAGAGCACAAGTAAGCACTTGACTCAGCCCCGTAAGGGTCAGAGGCAGAGAGAGATGAGCCGTCCAGGCAGAGACTGCAAGGGCAGTGCGTCATTCCAGTTCCTAGCCATTCAACTTTGCACTCCTGGGCCAGACTACACTCAATCAAAGGACCTACTGAGTCTTCAGTAAAGCAATAAAGGTCAAGACCGAGTCTGCATCTCTCATATGGATACGCAGACAATGCCATAAAAATGAAGCTCTATGTGAGAAAGCCCTGCCTCCAGCTGTGTGCTTAGAAATCCCAGAGACAATATGTATGGCAGGACCAAATCTGAGAGCTAGGTAGGAGCAAGTCCATGTAATGCATTGTAGGCTAGCAGTAAAACCTTGAAATCAACCCTAGCCTTAATTAGAAACCAGTGGAAAGAGGCTGGCACTGGAGTAATTTGATCAAATTTGGAGTTTCTAGTCAATGTTCTAGCAGCCGTATTTAGCACTAACTAAAATGTATTTACTGCTTTATCCAGGTAGCCAGAGAGTAGAGCATTGCAGTAATCCAATCTAGTGAAGTGAAAAACATGGATAGACTTTTCTGCATCAAAGTTTTCGATTTTTGTAATGTTACGAACACGGAAAGAAGATTCCCTTGAAATATTATTTATATGTTCGTCAAAAGAGATATCAGGGTCCAGAATAACGCAGAGGTCTTTCACATTTTTACTTGGGATGACTGTACAATCATCAAGATGAATTGTCAGCTAAAACAGCAGATCTATTTGTTTCCTGGGACCTAGAACTGTTTTGTCCAAGTTTAAATGTAAAGCATTTGCCACCATCCACTTCTTTATGTCTGAAATACTGGCTTCTAGGGTAGGCAATTTTGGGACTCAACCATGATTCATCAAAATGTACAGCTGTGTGTCGTACGCATAGCAGTGAAAGTTGACAATGTGCTTTCTGAATTACATCACCAAGAGGTAGAATATATCGTGGTCCTAAAACGGAACTACCGAAACACACAATTGATTTGTCAGAGGACAAACCATTCACAGAGACAAACTGATATCTTCCCGACAGAGAAGATCTAAACCAGGTAAGAACTTGTCCGTGCAGACCAATTTGGGTTTCCAATCTCAACCAAAGAATGAGGTGATTGATGGTGTCAAAAGCAACACTAAGGTCTAGGAGCACGACAACAGATGCAGAGCCTTGTTCTGACGCTAATCTAAAACCAGACTGAAGCTGCACAATAACTTTATATACACAAATATTTTAAGAGGAATGGGAGATTCGATATAGGCCGATAGTTTTTTACATTTTCCGATTCAAGGTTCTGCTTTTTCACGAGAGGCTTTATTACTACCACATTAAATGAGTTTGGTCACATTCTGAGGATAGAGAGCTGTTTATTATATTCAACATAGTTATTTTAGTAGTTTAGCAGGCAGCTGGAAGGTTTAGAGGCTATGACTATTATCGTGAATGTTTCGAGAAGTACTGGGTTAAAAAAACTTGAGTGTCTCCATTTATCTTAGGTCCTATCAGTTTTGTGCAGACTCAGGACAACTGAGATTTGTAGAAATACGCAGATTCAAAGAGGAGTACATCATTTGCTTTCTCATGATCATGATTTTTTCATCAAAGAAGTTAATGAATTCATCACTAATGAAGTCAAGACCATCCTCTCTTGGGGAATGCTGCTTTTTAGTTAGCGTTACGACAGTATACAAAATACATTTAGGATTGTTTTTATTCTTGTCAATTAGGTTGGAAAAGTATGCTTATTGTGCAGTAATGAGGTCTCTTCTATATTGCACGGCACCGTCTTTCCAGGCTAGTCCGAAAACTTCCAGTTGGCGGAGCACCAGTTCCGTTGCAGTTTTCGGGAAACTTGCCTCAGGGCTCGGTTAATGTCTTTATACCAGGGACCTAATTTCTTGTGACAAAAGTTTCTTGTTTTTATGGGTGCGACTGCATCTAAAATATTACGCAAGGTTAAAATTAGATCCTCAGTTAGGTGGTAAACTGATTTATGTACTCCAAAGTACTTGGGTAGGTGAAGGGAGTCTGGAAGGGCATCTGGGATTCTTTGGGTTGTCCGAGAATTTATTGCACAGCTTTTGATAATCCATGGTTGGGGTCTAAACAGATTATTTGTATTATTATTGAAGAGGAGTGGGACAACATTCCACAAGCAACAGCCTGATAAACTCTATGCGAAGGAGATGTTTGTTCTGCTGTTCCCTGCTTCAGCATTGATTGTTGTCTGTCTTTGTGTTACCCAAATGTGACAAATGGTGGTCACACCAGATACTGACTGGTTTTCTGAACCACACCTATACTTTTTCTCAAAAAGATATCTGTGACCAACAGATGCATGTCTTTATTCCCAGTAATGTGAAACTCATAGATTAGGGCCTAATGAAATTACGTCCATTGACTGATTTCCTTATATGAACTGCAACTCAGTCAAATCTTTGAAATAGTTGCATGTTGCATTTATTTTTTTGTTCAGTATTAGAACAAAGCAGGTTTCTGAGGGTTTCTTTCTCTTGCGAGCTAACTGGTCAATTAAATCCAAACAACCAGTACATTCGGTGTGTCAGTGTTAAGTTTGACTTTGAGTCAGAGGGACATGCTTCATGAGCAGACGTGGCGAACAGAAACAAAGCATTGGGTCTTGAACACGTTTTATGAGAATCCCAATGGTATACATAGCTATAATAACAATAATAATCTATTCAACTTTTATAACGCTTTTCATTACATACAGAAAATCAAAGCTCTTGTTAAGCAAAATAAACAACAAGAAATGAATTACAAATAAATATAGACTACAACTGTAGCTAGATCAGCTAGATCAAGTCTGTTTGAGTGCTTCTTGAAGCAGATGGGCAGCCACAGATGGTCATCCCCTAGGTTTTACACAGTCAAATGTGACAAAGAACTGTGCAAATGATACACTTGTGACATCAATATTTTAAAAAAAAGTGTTAAATTATTTTTATCATTACAAGCAATATGAGAATGATATGTAAAGTATTTATTTACAGAATGTATTCAAACCCCTTGACTTAATTCACATTTTGTTTTGTTACAGCCTGAATTCAAAATGGATTAAATATACATTTTTTTCTACCCCATAATGAGTGAAAATAAGTTTTTAGACATTTTTGTAAATTTATTCACACCCCATTGCTATGACATTCCAAATTGAGCTCAGGTGCATCCAGTTCACTTTGACCAACTCTGAGATGTCACTACAACTTGATTGGAGTCCACCGGTGGCCAATTCAATTGTTTGGACATGAATCAGAAAGGAACACACCTATCTATATAAGGTCCCACAGTTTAATAGTGCATGTCAGACCAGGAACCATACCATTAGGTCTAAGGAACTGTCCGTAGATCTCCGAGATAGAATTGTGATGATGCACATATCTGGAGAAGGGTAGAATTTTTCAAGAGCACAGTGGTCTCCATCATTGGGATATGGAACTACCCAGACTTTGCCTAGAGCTGGCTGTCCAAACTGAGCAATTAGGCAAGTAGGACCTCTGTCAGGGAAGTGACCAAGAAGCCAATGACCAAACTACACAGGTCGTTGGCTGAGATAGAAGAACCTGCCAGAAGGACAACAGTCTCTACAACACTTCACCAATCTGGGCTTTATTGGAGAGTGGCCAGACGGAAGACACTCTTGAGAAAAATGCACATGGTAGCATGCCTGGAGTTTGCAAAAAGGCACGAGAAAGACTCTGAGAACACAAGGCAAAAGATTCTGTGGTCTGATGAGACAAAAATTGTACTCTATTACATGAATGCAAAGTGCTATGTCTGGAGATAACCAGGCACAGTTCATCACCCATCTAACACCATCCCTACCGTGAAGCATGGTGGTGGCAGTATCATGTTATGGGGATGCTTTTCAGCGACACGGACTGGGAGACTGGTAAGGATAGAGGGAACAATGAATGGAGCCAAATACAGGCAAGTCCTTGATGAGATGCTGCTTCAGAGTAAAAACTGCCTTAAACTGGGGTAAAGATTTACATTCCAACAGGACAATGACCCCAAGCATGCAACCAAAGCAACATTGGAATGGTTTCAGGACAAGAATGTGGAAGTCCTTGAGTGGCCCATCCAAAACCAAGATTTTAATCCCATTGCAAATCTATGGAAAGACTTGAAGATTGCTCTTCAACGCTGCTCCCCATCTAACTTAGCGTGAGAAAATCTCCAAATCCAGATGTGCAAAGCTGATACAGACATACCCAATACTCCCACTACCTGGCACTCGAAGGCGCCAGGCTCCCCAGTATTGCGCACTCCTGCCACCATCATTACGCACACCTGCCTCCCCCCGTCACGTGCTTCAGCATTTATTAGACTCACCTGGTCTCAATCACCTCTGACATTACCTCCCCTTTATCTGTCTGGTTCCCCACTCTGTTCCCTGCTTCAGCATTGATTGTCGTCTGTCTTTGTGTTACCCAGTTCTGATGCTGTTCCTGTCCTGTAGCATTTCCGTTCCAAATTAAATGTCATCTCCCTTTACCTGCTTCTCATCTCCAGCATCATTCCTTACAGGGTGCTACATTTTTTTTAAATTCATTGTGAATTCAGGCTGTAACAAAAGAAAAATGAAGAATAAGTCTAGGGTATGAATACTTGCTGAAGGCACTGTATAGCATTTTGCTACAAAACCCATTTTAATGCACATCTATAATCCATGGGTAAAAAAATCTGAGAACACTAATATTTTACACACACACGATAAGGTTGAAATTTAATATGAAAAAAACTCAAATGTGAAAAATTGGTGGATACAGAGTTTTGAAACATTGTAAAGATGACGCATGTAAAGATGAAGCATGACGTTTGTACAGTAGAGCTTGTGTTTGATCATTATCATCCATGCTGAATAGTGCTGCTGTTTTGGCCATTCTCTTTCTGAAATTCAATTTCGTTATACTCAATCTCTGGGCAGAAACATTTCCGATACAATATTAATTGCCTGGCCATCTACTGTACATTAGACTTCAAAGGGTATTGTTTCCTCAGAGTCTCTGCCCTAGCCAGCCCCAGCCACACCATTCTGTCCCAGATTAAATGTTATTAATTCAAAGAGTTGGGAGTCATGCTGGCACACTCAACAGTCTCACTCTGAGTTTGTCTCCATGTTTGTGTTATTTTTGGGACAGAAAAGAGGGCAGTTGATAAATAAATCTAGCATAGCCTCTTAGAGCAGCAGTCCTTCTCAATCCTTAGCAGTTTGTGTATGTACGATTTGCAGTACAAGCAAACACCTACACATTCCAAAAACAATATAATGTGATTGCATGCCTGATTGTTTCTTTAATTTTGTTGCAGCCTTGAAATCTTTGCAGTATTCTTATATTGTAATATTATACAGTGTACAATAAATAATTAAAACATTGACAATACCGGAGGGGAATATAAATGTCAGCTGGTTGCTTTTATTGGTTTAGCGAGGGGTGCTGTTGGCTATAGCCCTTGTATAAGCCTAGCCAATATTCAAATGTTCAACCCCATTACTATGCAATTATAAACCAATACTAAATTGCAATGTTGTTCCGAGAGTAATTAAACTGATATTGCACAGTAATACAAGCAACTTAATTTAAGGGGTTAACCTGTTGGTGACAAAGAAACAATGGACAAAAAGGGTTTCGGCAGATGGGGCATGAAAATGCAATGTAATCATGAATTGCGCCCTATATTGTTCAATTAGTGGCATCACCTGCTCTGAGATGTTGAAGTAGACATTTCCCTTGCTCCGCAAGGGCAAAGGCTTTTGTGGAGTGACAGGTAACGATGCTTCGTGGGTGACAGTTGTATATGTGTTCAGATGGTCCGTGATTCGAGCCCAGGTTGGGGCAAGGACACAACATGGTGCTGTTGACCTGGATCACTCAGGGCTCTGCCCAACTGCTGTGGTTGCTGCGGAGAAGGAGGAGGTCAAAGGGGGCTGAGTGTAGCCGATGTGAAATGGTTAACAAGTTAGCAGAGCGTGCTAGTAGTGTTCAATCGATGACTTATCCCACTCTTAGACCTTTAAGCAGATGTTTCCCTTGGTCCACAAGGGCTGCTGATTTTGTGGCGTGACAGGTAACGATGCTTCGTGGGTGACAGTTGTCGGTGTGTTCAGAGTGTCTCTGGTTCGAGTCCAGGCTGGGGAAAGGAGAGCGATGGAGCAAAATTATATTATAATTTGTAAACAGAAACCGTCATACTGACACATTTTTGCATTTATATTGAAAATTAAATACAATAAAGGCTGTGCTTCATATGAACCCACCCAATTATGTTTAATATGAAGTATTCCAGGGCAAGTGTCATTCTGTTTAAGGAGTGTGAGGCTGTTTGTGCTGAGGAAACCATTCTGAAATCAAAGTTAGTGGCCTGTGTCATCCCTTAGACTACTATTTGTCCCCGAGAAACCTTAGACAGGTCAGACTTTTCACAAATGTTAATCCTCAGTCGTTTCAGGGGAGTTGAAGATTGGTGGTGATGGGGGGTGGGGAGGGCCAGATTGAGGGTTTTGGAAGGGTGACTTGCTTGATTGAAGCCTTCATCATGTCAGTCGCTGATGTGCTGTGCTCCGATACGTATACATATTTTAGTCCAAGGTTGATAATTAATAACTTTGATAAAGCATAACACAAAGGCATGTTCATAATAAATTGAAGATCTCTAAGAATTCATTAGCAAGCATCGGGCTTTTAAAAGTTCTCACTACCACACCTGTTGAATCTAGGGGTCATTTGTTTTATTTTTGGAAAGATAACGTTCCCAAAGTAAACAGACTATTTTTCAGGACCAGAAAATAGAATATGCATAAAATTGACTGCTTAGGATATAAAACACTCTAAAGTTTCCAAAACTGTAAAGATATTGTCTGTGAGTATAACATAACTGATATTGCAGGCAAAAGAATGAGAAAAATCCAATCAGATACGCAGCGGTTTCTAAATGAGAGTCCCTTTCTATGCTTCCCTTATTGAGCAGTGAATGGGATATCAACGAGATTCATTTTTCTATGGCTTCCTTAATGTGTCTAGTATCACAATACATAGTTTCAGGCTTTTATTTTGAAAAATGAGCGTGTACAACAACATTGCGTCAGCGTCCACCTGATGGCTCTTTGTGTATTTCTCGCGCAAAAGACAGAAGTAGCCATTTTTCCACCCGGTTTAACTGAAAAAAGCTCTGTCCCGGTTTATATATTATCGAATAGATATTTGAAAAACACCTTGAGGATTGATTATAAACAACGTTTGCCATGTTTCTGTCGATATTATGGAGCTAATTTGGAATATTTTTCGGAGTTGTCATGACCGCAATTTCCGGTCGTTTTCTCAGCCAAATGTGAAGAACTAACAGAACTATTTTTGGCTACAAAAAGGAACATTTGCTATCTAACTGGGAGTCTCGTGAGTGAAAACATCCGAAGCTCATCAAAGGTAAAATTTTTAATTTGATTGCTTTTCTGATTTTCGTGACCAGATTGCCTGCTGCTAGCTAGGCATAATGCTATGCTAGGCTATCGATAAACTTACACAAATGCTTGTCTTGCTTTGGCTGTAAAGCATATTTTCAAAATCTGAGATGACAGGGTGATTAACAAAAGTCTAAGCTGTGTTTGAATATATTTCACTTGTGATTTCATGAATATTTTCTAGTAAGATTTTTTGTCCGTTGCGTTATGCTACTTAGTGTCAGTTGATGACAATTCTCCCGGATCCGGGATGGGTATTTCCAACAAGTACTTTAAGGAATTGGTCTTTCGGAAGTGCTATTCAGATCAATTTGGGACTCAATAACAAAATTGTTTACAACGCGGACCCAAAATATTTATTTCTAAAAACATTATTATTATGTTTGGATTATTATTATTTCTAAAAACATCAGTGAAAACAAGTTTTCAACTATTGCTACTGACATTATTATCTTCAGAGTTGGGAGTCATTTTGGGGAAAACAATGTTTAATGGAACACATTTCTAACAATGGAACCCATTGCTAGCATCATTAAAATCACAGAGAAGTTTTAAGACAAGAGTCAGGATGTTGCTTATGAATTGTCTGAGTAGGGGGAATAAGATGAACATACTGCATGATCTGGGTTTCTTTTGATGGTGTCTTCTCCTTTTGATTATGAAAGCATCATAACATAGAATACATTTTTGTTCATCATGTGTTACAGGTAATATCTTTACAGTCAGATGACATACAGTACCAGTCAAAAGTTTGGACACACCTATTCATTCCAGGGTTATTCTTTATTTTTTATATTGTAGAATAATAAAACTAAGAAATAACACATATGGAATCATGTAGTAACCAAAAAAAGAGTGTATATATATATACAGTGCGGAAAGTATTCAAACCCCTTGACTTTTTCCACATTTTGTTACAGCTTCTTGATATGCCACACCTGTCAGGTGGATGGATTAACTTGCAAAGGAGAAATGCTCAATAACAGGGCTGTAAACAAATTTGTCCACATCATTTGCGAGAAATAAGGTTTTTGTGGAAGATTTCTGGGATTTTCTATAACATGGGACACACAGTTTACATCTTGCGTTTGTATTTTTGTTCAGGGTATATAGTCTATCACCACCATTTGCCTCATAGAGCATGACACATCTCCTTCGCATAGAGTTGATTTGGCTGTGGATTATGGCCTCTTCAATGGCTCTGCAAAGTTGATGGATATTTGCTGGAACTGGAACACGCTGTTGTACACGTCGATCCAGAGCATCCCCAACATGCTCAGTGCGTGAATGTGCAGGCCATGGAAGACCTGGGACATTTTCAGCTCGTAGAAATTGTGTACACATCTTTGCGACATGAGGCCATGCATTATCATGCTGAAACATGAGGTGATAGCGGCGGATGAATTGCACAACAATGGGCCTCAGGATCTTGTCATGGTATCTTGGTGCATTTAAATTGCCATCATTAAAATGTTATTGTGTTCACTGTCCTTAGCTTATACCTGCCCATACCATAACCCCACCACCACCATTGGTTGTTACTATGTTCACAACGTTGACATCAGCAATCTGCTCACCCACATGACGCCATAAAAGCTGTTAATTTTAATTTAATAAAATGTTATTTAACCTTTATTTTACTAGGCAAGTCAGTTAAAGAACAAATTCTTATTTACAATGACGGCCTACCAAAAGGCAAAAGGCCTCCTGCGGGGAAGGGGCTAGAATTTTTATATATATATACACATATGTATATATATATATAGGACAAAACACAACACTACATAAAGAGAGATCTAAAACAACAACATAGCCACAACACAGCATGGTAGCAACACAACATGGTAGCAGCACAAAACATGGTACAAACATTATTAGACACAGACAACAGCACAAAGGGCAAGAAGGTAGAGATAACAATACACCACACAAAGCAGCCACAACTGTCAGTAAGTGTCCATCATTGAGTCTTTGAATGAAGAGATTGAGATAAAACTGTCCAGTTTGAGTGTTTGTTGCAGCTCGTTCCAGTCGCTAGCTGCAGCAAACTGAAAAGACAAGCAAACCAGGGATGTGTGTGCATTCGGAACCTTTAACAGAATGTGACTGGCAGAACGGTTGTTGAATGAGGATGAAGCTGCAGTAGATATCTCAGATAGGGGGGCGTGAGGCCAAAGAGGGTTTTATAAATAAGCATCAATCAGTGAGTCTTGCGACTGGTATACAGAGATGACCAGTTAACAGATGAGTATAAAGTGCAGTGATGTGTCCTAAAAGGAGCATTGGTGGTAAAGAACATCAAGCCGCTCAAGAGCACCCTTACCTGCCGATCTATAAATTATGTCTCCGTAATCTAGCATGGTCATCTGAATCAGGGTTAGTTTGGCAGCTGGGATGAAAGAAGAGCGATTACCAACTCTAGATTTAACTTTAGCCTGCAGCTTTGATATGTGTTGAGAGAAGGACAGTGTACCGTCTAGCCATACTCCCAAGTACTTGTATGAGGTGACTACCTCAAGCACTAAACCCTCAGAGGAGATAATCACACCTGTGGGGAGAGGGGCATCCTTCTTATCAAACCACATGACCGTAGTTTTGGAGGGGATCAGAAGGGGATCAGTTAAGGGTAGAGAAATCTTGTTGGACACTAAGAAATCTTTGTTGTAGAGTGTTTAACACGAAATCCAGGGAGGGGCCAGCTGAGTATAAAACTGTATCATCTTAGATTACTGACCTCTGCTTGCCCTGACCCTGACTTCCGTTCTGTATCTTTCAGACTCTGCTCTGGATTACTGACCTCTGCCTTCCCTTGACCTGTCGTTTGCCTGCCCACCTGTTTTTGTAATAAACTTTTGTTACTTCGAAACTGTCTGCATCTGGGTCTTCTCCTGAGCCTTGACAGTGTAGGCTATGCTGTGCTAGAGGGATTGACTGTAGCCATCTCTACTGAGATACTTTTCCTCTTAATTGCACACTGCATGACTTGTGCTATGCAGTCCAGACAGACGTTTGGTTTCTCCTTCTAAACCTTCGTGAACAGATCCAGCCATTGTTGGTTGAGGTGGTGATATATTGGTTTACAGAGTAAATGCATGCTGTAATCCGTTTTGTTTGTAGCTATCCTGATTAGCGTGCTCGCCTGGACGGGTTACAGAGATATCACAGTGCTCTGTAATCATTGCCCCTCCGTCGCTTCCACTATGCAGTCAAATTTTATCCCCTGAGTATCAGCAGTCATGCATCGGAACTGTGGTCATTTTCTTCTAGATGGGGTCAGAGGGCTGGAACGTGCAGACTGATTCAGCTCAGTTGGTAGTGCAGATTCTAAAGGCCAATGATTCCGCTTATTGCACTGAAACTATCAGCACAGTCCTATACTGTGAAAGTTAATTTCAATGTATTCTATTTGCATTCACCAAATTAGAGGAAACGGATAGTGACTTCCTTTTTGGTTTTAATAGTTTGTTTTCTTCCCCCTGGAACTTACAGGTTATTTATTTTATAATTTAAGGGGAGTGATGTAACTTTTGACCTGACTTCCATCTTATTGTTTCTAATTGTCATTTGCGATACTGTTGTAGGGAGGCGTCAGTGTGATAATTAAGGATGACACTGTGCTTCTGGAGTGACTAGCATATGAGAGAGTGGTTTATAAAATTAGCAGGAGTGGTGTTGGAAGCTATGGGGCGGCAGGTAGCCTAGTGGTTAGAGCGTTGGGCCAGTAATCGAAAGGTTGCTGGAACGAATCCCCGAGCTGAGGTAAAAATATGTTGTTCTGCCCTTGAACAATGCAGTTAACCCACTGTTCCCCGGTAGGCCGTCAATGTAAATAAGAATTTGTTCTTAACTGACTTGCCTAGTTAAATCTACTGTATGTGTATTACAGCAGTGGCAGGTTCTAAAGAGATGCTTAGTGAGGTTGACATGGAAAGAGCACTATACCATTGAGCTCCATGCAGTAATAGAGACTGACAGAGGTGTTTGGCACCATGGACAGAGGCACATCCCTCTAACAGAGGTGTTCAGCAACATGGACAGGTGTGCATTATCTTGATAAAGTATTCAGGACCAAGAACAGAGACATAACCTAAGAGATGTTCAGTACCAGGGGCATGAACATATGAAGTAGGTGTCCATGACGGATAGGGACACAGTCATATAATGGAGGGAGTCAGGGACACAGACAGGTGCAAATTCCGCTGAGAGTTGCACCTTAGTCCAGTACCATGGACAAAAGTGCAGCATTATGATAAAGCTGTTCAGCACCATGGACAGGGACATTTCCATATGATATGTGTTGTGTATTACAGGGCCACAGCCTTCCGAGAGGTGTGTTATATCAGAGAGCCATGGCATTATGACAGAGTAGTGCTCAGTATTTGGGACAGGAGCAGAGCAGATCTCTATGACAGAGGAGTGTTCAGTAGCTGGGCCCTCTGACAGGTGACAATGAGTGATGGATGAGGGCTGTGACTTTGCAGAGATCAAGGAATTGAGCCACTCTGCAATGCAGCAAATAAATAAAGTTTGGGAGGAAATCATTTTTAAACCTTATTACTCATGCTGACAGTTTATGGCGTGATTACATTTGCATTTATGATTGGTGCTGAGCAGAGAAAAGGGATAATTAAGGTATTTTTGCTGTAATATGGAAAATAATATCAACGTCTCTGGTCTTGGAGATAGTATAGCATATTTAAGCAATAATGCCCCCAAGGTGCCTTATTACTATTATAAACTGATTACCAACATAATCAACGGTGGGGCAGACGGAGCGATCTTCTGATCAGGCTCCGTAAACGGTCACATTGTGCACCGCTCCCGATCATACTACTTGCCAATGTCCAGTCTCTTGACAACAAGGTAGACAAAATCTGAGCAAGGGTTGCCTTCCAGAGAGACATCAGAGATTGTAACCTTCTTTGTTTCACAGAAACATAGCTCACTCGGGATACGTCAGAGTCGGTACAGCCACCTGGCTTCTTCACGCATCATGCCAACAGAAACAAATATCTCTCTGGTAAGAAGAAGGGCGGGGGTGTATGCCTTGTGATTAACGAGACATGGTGTGATCACAACAACATACAGAAACTCAAGTCCCTTTGTTCACCTGACCTAGAATTCCTTACAATCAAATGCCGACTGCATTATCTACCAAGAGAATTGTCATCGATCATAATCGCAGTCGAGATATCCCGCCCCAATCAGACACATCGACGGCCCTGAAAGAACTTAATTTGACTCTATGAAAACTGGAAACCACATATCCTGAGACTGCTTTTCTTGTAGCTAGGGATTTTAACATTACTAATCTGAAAACAAGACTCCCTAAATTTTAGCAGCATATCTGTCATTTCTGCTCCCATCACTCACACCTGCCCTCCCTCGTCACTTGCATCAGCGTTATTGGACTCACCTGGACTCACTTGTCACGTTCTTTTCCTCCCCTATATTTGTCTGTTCCCTGCTGCTGCAATGCATTGTTTTTGTCTTTTGAATTTCTTTCTGACGCTGTTCCTGTCTCGTCTATGTCAGTTGTTTATTAAACGTTTACTCCCCGTACCTGCTTCGTCCCTCCATCGTCATTCCGTGTGACAAAATGCAGCAGCCAACATCTAAAGCATCGGGGAGTACTGGCGTTCCGGTTGGAATGGTGGCAGCGGCTCTGGGTCGCCACCGATGGAACCGAGGAAGCATAGCCAGCTCATTGGGCTTTCACGCCCTAGCTGGCTCGAGAGGGTTCCTTGACCCCGGTTGGCTTGGAGGGCGTCCATCCCACGTCGGGCCTCAGCTGGATTGTCAGTTCTTGTTCGCCCAGCTGGTCCAGAATTTTTTGTCTTTTGTTTTGTTGGTGACGTCGGGACCGGGGGTGCCTAAGCCAGCCTCTCGGTCTTTCACGCCCTGGCTGGCTAGGGAGGTTTTCCTGGCTCAGCGGCTTCCCATCCCACGTCACAGTCCACTGGCTCATTGGGCTCCCTGCTGCCGGATCGTCAGGCTCTCATGCCTCGGCCGGCTCGCCAGGCTCTCAGGCCCCTGCCGGTTCGTTGAGTTTTCACACCCTAACCGGCTTGCCCAGCGCCCATGTCTCAGCCAAGTCCCAAGAGGGAGGGGTTTATGTCACGTCTGCTCCCGCTCTTCCCTTCCTCTGGCGCTTGAGGGCGCCAGATTACCCTGCATCACACGCTCCTGCCATCCATCACTCACACCTGCCCTCCGTCATCACTCGCATCAGAGTTATTGGACTCACTTGTCAAATGTTTTTTTCATCCCCTATATTTTTCTAGTTCCCTTGCTCTGTTCACTGCTGCTGCATTGTATTGTTTTTGTCTTTTGAATACGTTTCTGACGCTGCTCCTGTCTCGTCTATGTCAGTTGTTTATTAAACGTTTACTCCCCGTACCTGCTTCGTACCTCCAGCGTCATTCCGCGTGACAATATCGATAGCACAACACGGGCTGGCAAATCCCTGGATCATTGTTATTCTAACTTCTGCGACGCATATAAAGCCCTCCCCCGCCCTCCTTTTGGAAAATCTGACCACGACTCCATTTTGTTGCTCCCAGTCTATAGACGGAAATGCCGGTGCTCAGGTCTGTTCAACGCTGGCCCAGACCAATCGGATTCCACACTTCAAGATTGCTTCGATCACATGGATTGGGATATGTTCCGCATAGCGTCAGACAATAACATTGATGAATACGCTGATTCGGTGAGCGAGTTTATTAGCAAGTGCATCGGTGATGTTGTACCCACAGCGTCTATTAAAACATTCCCCAACCAGAAACCTTGGATTGATGGCAGCATTCACGCAAAACTGAACTCGCGAACCACTGCTTTTAATCAGGGCAAGGTGACCGGAAACATGACCGAATAGAAACAGTGTAGCTATTCCCTCCGCAAGGCAATCAAACAAGCTATGTGTCAGTATAGAGACAAAGTACAGTTGCAATTCAACGGCTCAGACGCGAGAGGTACAGTTTAATTAAAAAATTTACATACACCTTAGCCAAACACATTTAAACTCAGTTTTCACAATTCCTGACATTTAATCCATGTAAATAATTCCCTGTCTTAGGTCACTTAGGATCACCACTTTATTTTAAGAATGTGAAATGGCAGAATAATAGTAGAGAGAAAAATGTATTTCAGATTTTATCTCTTTCATCACAACCCCAGTGGGTCAGAAGTTTACATACACTCAATTAGTATGTGGTAGCATTTCCTTTAAATTGTTTGACTTGGGTCAAACGTTTCGGGAAGCCTTCCACAAGCTTCCCACAGTAAGTTGGGTGAGTTTTGGCCCATTCCTCCTGACAGAGCTGGTGTAACTGAGTCAGGTTTGTAGGCCTCCTTGCTTTCACACGCTTTTTCAGTTCTGCCCTCAAATATTCTATGGGATTGAGGTCAGAGCTTTGTTATGGCCACTCCAATACCTTGGCATTGTTGTCCTTAAGCCATTTTGCCACAACTTTGGAAGTATGCTTGGGGTCATTGTCCATTTGGAAGACCTAGTTGCGACCAAGTTTTAACTTCCTGACTGATGTCTTGGATGATTTCTTTTGATTTTCAGATGATGTCGAGCAAAGAGGCACTGAGTTTGAAGGTAGGCCTTGAAATACATCCACAGGTACACCTCCAATTGACTCAAATTATGTAAATTAGCCTATCAGAAGTTTCTAAAGCCATGTCATCATTTTCTGGAATTTTCCAAGCTGTTTAAGGCACAGTCAATTTAGTGTATGCAAACTTCTGACCCACTGGAATTGTGAAACAGTGAATTATAAGTGAAATAATCTATTTGTAAACAATTGTTGGAAAAATGATTGTGTCTTGAACAAAGTAGATGTCCTAACCGACTTGCCAAAACTATAGTTTGTTTACAATAAGGGGTTGTGGAGGGGTTGAAAAACGGGTTTTAATGACTCCAACATAAGTGTATGTAAACTTCCGACTTAAACTGTATGTGGCAGGGTCTACAGTCAATCACGGACCAGCCCCGTCGTGGACCACAATCTCTTGCTCCCAGACAAATAAAACTTCTTTGCTCGCTTTGAGGACAACACAGTGCCCCTGACACGGCCCGCTACCAAAACCTGCGGGCTCTCCTTCACTGAAGCCAACGTGAGTAAAACATTTAAACGTGTTAACCCTCGCAAGGCTGCAGGTCCAGATGGCATCCCCAGCCACGTACCCAGAGCATGCGCAGACCAGCTGGCTGGTGTGTTTATGGACATATTCAATAAATCCTTATCCCAGTCTGCTTTTCACACGTGCTTCAAGAGGGCCACCATTGTTCCTGTTCCCAAGAAAGCGATGGTATCTGAGCTAAATGACTTTCGCCCCGTAGTACTCACTTCCGTAATCATGAAGTGCTTTGAGAGACTAGTCAAGGACCATATCACCTCCACCCTACCTGACACACTAGATCCACTCCAATCTGCTTACCGCCCCAATAGGACCACAGACGACGCAATCACACTTCCCTAACCCATCTGGACAAGAGGAATACCTATGTAAGAATGCTGTTCATCGACTACAGCTCAGCATTTAACACCTAGTACCCTCCAAACTCGTCATTAAGCTCGAGACCCTGGGTCACGACCCTGCCCTGTGCAACTGGGTCATGGACTTCTTGACGGGCCGCCCCCAGGTGGTGAGGGTAGGTAACAACATCTCCACCCCGCTGATCCTCAATACTGGGGCCCCACAAGGGTGCATTCTCAGCCCTCTCCTGTACTCCTTGTTCACCCATGATTGCGTGCCCATGCACGCCTCCAACTCAATCATCAAGTTTGCAGCCGACACTACACTACTAGTGTTGATCGTGGACTTCAGGAAACAGCAGAGGAAGCAGGCCCCTATCCACATCGACGGGACAGTAGTGGAGAAGGTGGAACGTTTTAAGTTCCTCGGCGTACACATCACGGACAAACTGAAATAGTCCACCCACACAGACAGCGTGGTGAAGAAGGCGCAGCACTGCCTCTTCAACCTCAGGAGGCTGAATGAATTTGGCTTGTCACCAAAAACACTCACAAACCTTTACAGATGCACAATTGAGAGCCTCCTGTCGGGCTGTATCACCGCCTGGTACGGCAACTGCTCCGCCCACAACCGTAAGGCTCTCCAGAGGGTAGTGAGGTCTGCACAACGCATCACCATGGGCAAACTACCTGCCCTCCAGGACAAATACACCACCCGATGTCACAGGAAGGCCAAAAAGATCATCAAGGACAACAACCACCCGAGCCACTGCCTGTTCATCCAGCTATCATCCAGAAGGCAAGGTCAGCACAGGTGCATCAAAGCGGGGACCAAGAGACTGAAAAACAGCTTCTATCTCAAGGCCATCAGACTGTTAAACAGCCACCACTAACATTGAGTGGCTGCTGCCAACATACTGACTCACCTCTAGCCACTTTAATAATGAACAATTGATATAATGAATACACTGCTCAAAAAAAATAAAGGGAACACTAAAATAACACATCCTAGATCTGAATGAATGAAATATTCTTATTAAATACTTTTTTCTTTACATAGTTGAATGTGCTGACAACAAAATCACACAAAAAGTATCAAATTTATCAAACCATGGAGGTCTGGATTTGGAGTCACACTCAAAATTAAAGTGGAAAACCACACTACAGGCTGATCAAACTTTGATGTAATGTCCTTAAAACAAGTCAAAGCTCGAGACCCTGGGTCTCGACCCCGCCCTGTGCAACTGGGTCATGGACTTCTTAACGGGCCGCCCCCAGGTGGTAAGGGTAGGTAACAACATCTCCACCCCGCTGATCCTCAATACTGGGGCCCCACAAGGGTGCATTCTCAGCCCTCTCCTGTACTCCTTGTTCACCCATGAAAAAATAAATATAAAAAGCAGCAGCAAAACGTAGGACTACACTCAATTTGACTAGTCTGCACAGACCACATGCACGACCTCCCTACAACGACTGGGCATGCTCCTGATTAGGTGGCGGATGGTCTCCTGAGGGATCTCCTCCCAAACCTGGACTAAAGCATCCACCAACTCCTGGACAGTCTGTGGTGCAATGTGGCATTGGTGGATGGAGCGAGACATGATGTCCCAGATGTGCTCAATTGGATTCAGGTCTGGGGAACGGGCGGGCCAGTCCATAGCATGAATGCCTTCCTCTTGCAGGAACTGCTGACACACTCCAGCCACATGAGGTCTAGCATTGTCTTGCATTAGGAGGAACCCAGGGCCAACCGCACCAGCATATGGTCTCACAAGAGGGAAAGGATCTCATCTCGGTACCTAATGGCAGCCAGGCTACCTCTGGCGAGCACATGGAGGGTTGTGCGGCCCCCCGAAGAAATGCCACCCCACACCATGACTGACCCACCGCCAAACCGGTCATGCTGGAGGATGTTGCAGGCAGCAGAACGTTCTCCACGGCATCTCCAGACTGTCACATGTGCTCAGTGTGAACATGCTTTCATCTGTGAAGAGCACAGGGCACCAGTGGCGAATTTGCCAATCTTGGTGTTCTCTGGCAAATGCCAAACGCTGTAAGCCCAACCCCCACCTGTGGACGTCGGGCCCTCATACCACCCTCATGGAATATGTTTCTGACCATTGGAGCAGACAGATGCCCATTTGTGGCCTGCTGGAGGTCGTTTTGCAGGGCTCAGGCAGTGCTCCTCCTGCTCCTCCTTGCACAAAGGCGGAGGTAGCGGTCCTGCTGCTGGGTTGTTGCCCTCCTACGGCCTCCTCCTCTCCTGGCAGCGCCTCCATGCTCTGGACACTACGCTGACAGACACAGCAAACCTTCTTGCCACAGCTCGCATTAATGTGCCATCCTGGGTGAACTGCACTACCTGAGCCACTTGTGTGGGTTGTAGACTCCGTCTCATGCTCCCACTAGAGCGAAAGCACCGCCAGCATTCAAAAGTGACCAAAACATCAGCCAGGAAAGCATAGGAACTGAGAAGTGGTCTGTGGTCACCACTTGCAGAACCACTCCTTTATTGGGGGTGTCTTGCTAATTGCCTATAATTTACACCTGTTGTCTATTCCATTTGCACAACAGCATGTGAAATGTATTGTCAATCAGTGTTGCTTCCTAATTTGAAAGTTTGATTTCACAGAAGTGTGATTGACTTGGAGTTACATTGTGTTGTTTAAGTGTTCCCTTTATTTTTTGAGCAGTGTATATAACTAGCCACATTAAACAATGCCACTTTATATAATGTTTCCATTTCTTATCTCATATGTATACACTGTACTCTATACCATCTACTGCATCTTGCCTATGCTGTTCGGCCATCGCTCAGTCATACATTTCTATGTACATATTCTTATTCATTCCTTTACACTTGTGTGTATTAGGTAGTTGTGAAATTGTTAGATTACTTGTTAGATATTACTGCATGGTCGGAACTAGAAGCACAAGCATTTCGCTACACTCGCATTAACATCTGCTAACCATGTGTATGTGACAAATGAAAAGTAAACAAGTAATTTTGCATCCTACCCATGGTATATTGTCTGATATACCACAGCTTTCAGCCATTCAGCATCCAGGATTCAAACTACCCAGTTCATAATTTAGAGATCAATGCTTTCCTGGAAGACAGAGATGAGAGATTATGAGCCATGGAAAATACATTTAACCAATACCTCTATTTCAAAACACAAAAATCTGAAATGTTTTAATAAGTAATAAAAAAAATCACATGCTCATCAACAGAGTCATAACACTTAGCCTCCTTGTGCTGTTCTATAATTCATAAATGGTACGTTACCAACTGAGACATCAAACTCATGTTGACATATCGAGCACAAACGCCATCTATTCAGCAGCAATTAGTGGATTACTGTTTGTTATGTCAGTGGACTTCAAACACGGATAGCATAGCTATTTTTAGCTGTGCAATAAAGGATTGGTTCATATTAGTGTATGCGATTGTGTTTAACTCTTGATACTAGCCATCCCGGATCCGGAATCGTGAATACAGCCTCAAGCTCATTACCATAACGCAACGTTAACTATTCATGAAAATCGCAAATGAAATGAAATAAATATGCTAGCTCTCAAGCTTAGCCTTTTGTTAACAACACTGTCATCTCAGATTTTCAAAATATGCTTTTCAACCATAGCAAAACAAGCATTTGTGTAACAGTGTTGATAGCTAGCGTAGCATTTCGCGTAGCATTGAGCGGGCAACATTTTCACAAAAACAAGAAAACCATAAAAAAAATAATTTACCTTTGAAGAACTTTGGATGTTTTCAATGAGGAGACTCTCAGTTAGATAGCAAATGTTCAGTTTTTCCAAAAAGATTCTTTGTGTATGAGAAATCGCTCCGTTTTGTTCAAAACCGAAAAAATAAAAAATAATAAAAAAAACCCGAAAGTTCAGTCATCAAAACACCGAACTTTTTTCCAAATTAACTCCATAATATCGACTGAAACATGGCAAACGTTGTTTAGAATCAATCCTCTGTGTGTTTTTTTTTCTCATATCTCTTCGTGGAAGTCTGCTCTCTCCTCTGAATCCCATGGAAGAATGCTTGCAGCTGAAGATTACGCACCAATTTCGACAAAGGACACCGGGCGGACACCTGGCAAATGTAGTCTCTTATGGCCAATCTTCCAATGATATGCCTACAAATACGTCACAATGCAGCAGACACCTTAGGGAAACGGCAGAACGTGTAGGCTCGTTCCTGGTGCATTCACAGCCATATAAGGAGACAATGGAAAACAGCGCCTCAGAAATTTTGTTCATTTCCTGTTTAAAGTTTCATCTTGGTTTCGCCTGTAGCATCAGTTCTGGGGCACTCACAGACAATATCTTTGCAGATTTGGAAACGTTAGAGTGTTTTCTTTCCAAAGCTGTCAATTATATGCATAGTCAAGCATCTTTTCGTGACAAAATACTGCGCTTAAAACGGGCACGTTTTTTTTATCCAATAATGAAATAGCGCCCCCATAGATTTGTGTGAAAGTAATTACTTTGATAGTCACATTTATATATTCAAAGTGTGGAGCATTTGGCTCTAATTAGCATTTTTCTAGTAGTTAGATATTTAGTTTGTGTGTATAGGACACTTGAAATGGTTAGGACTGTGCATCACATGCTCTCCTATCTCTAATCATCTATCTCTTGGATTTCTCACATGTTCATGCAAGATTTGTAATCATCTTGCATGAATTACTTCCTAAATCGAAAAGTGCCTGCGGATAGCTGGGAGTAAGGATAGCAGGGAATTGAAACATTATAGTGTGACCACTATTTGTGTGCCAACAGTATTTGCTTAAATTTCAACAGACTGGAATGGAAGCAGGGTAAACAAGTATGAAAGAAACAAAAAATAATAAGAAGTGAATCTATATGGCAGGAATAAAACATCCATGCTCCATGGGTGGGACAGTGATCAGAGAGGATGCCTGAGGCCCCATTCTAGAGGCCCTATGGACATCACACAGAAGAGTGGAGCCTATCCGGACAGTGTTTGTTGCCGGCACATGCCACAATTTTGATGTGTGGATAGACTGTTCATTTTGATGTCTGTCCAAGGGTTGCATTGACCTATGATATTAGCAACCAAGGCTTATGTAAGGGTAATACCACAGCACCCTTTGTGGTGGTATTGCTATCCCTGAACACTGCAGGTTGCTGATGAATACTGTTTGCTCAAGTTCCCTGCTCGCTAAATCCTTGTTCACAAGAATATATGGGCACATTAAAACTGAAAGCAGGAGTATGTAAATCTCATTCATATTATCCCCATGGCGTTTAAGAGCTGAGGAAACCGGTAGATCAGCTTTTCTCTCGACCCACTCCACTGATACTACACTAATGGCATTAGGGACAGGATAAAAAAATGGACACACATTGGTGAGAGAGACACTTTGTATTAAAATGAACACTACCTTCCCCACTGAACCAGTGCTAATCCAATAAGCTTGGGACACTGGGTCTGAACACCTCCCTCTGCAACTGGATCTTGGACTTCCTGACTGGCCAACCCAAGGTAGTGAGGGTAGTATACATCACCTCCGCCACGCTGACCCTCAACACAGGGGTGTGTGCTTACTCCCCTCATGTACTCCTGGTTCAACCACGACTGCTTGGCCACACACGACTCCAACACCATGGTCAAGTTTGCTGACGCCACGATGGTGGTAGGCCTGATCACAGGCAACGATGAGTCAGCCTACAGGGAGAGGGTCGGTGACCTGGCAGTGTGGTGCCAGAGCAGCAACTCCCTCAACATCAGTAAAACTAAGGAGCTGATGGTGGACTACAGGAAACGAGAAGTGGCAGAAGTGACATTATTACCTTCAGAGTTTTGGGGGAAAATTATGTTTAATGAAACGCATTTCAAAAATGGAACCCATTGCTAGCATCATTAAAATCACAGAGAAGTTTTAAGACGAGTCAGGATGTTGCTTATGAATTGTCTGAGTAGAGGGTATAAGATGAACGTACTGCATCATCTGGGTTTCTTATGATGGAATCTACTCCTTTTGAGTATGAAAGCATCATAGAATAGAACATATTTTTGTTCATAATGTGTTACAGGTAATATCTTTACAGGCAGATGAGATAGGTACTCAATGCAGGGGTTTTCTTTACTTTTACTATTCTCTACATTGTAGAATAATAGCGAAGACTTCAAAACTATGAAATAACACATATGGAATGATGTAGTAACCAAAAAAGTGTTAAACAAATCAACATTTATTTTAGATTTTGATTTCTTCAAAGTAGCTACCCTTTGCCTTGATGATGGCTTTGCACACTCTTGGCATTCTCTAAACCAGCTCCATGAGAAATTATTTTCCAACAGTCTTGAAGGAGTTCCCACATATGCTAAGCATTTGTTGGTGGTCCAACTTATCCCAAACCTTCTCAATTGGGATTAGGTCGGGTGATTGTGGAGGCCAGGTCTTCTGATTCAGCACTCCATCACTCTCCTTCTTGGTCAAATAGCCCTTACACAGCCTGAAGGTGTGTTTTGGGTCATTGTCCTGTTGAAAAACAAATGATTGTCCCACTAAGAGCAAACCAGATGGGATGGTGTACTGCTGCAGAATGATGTGGTAGACATGGTGGTTAAGTGTGCCTTGAATAAAATAAAATAAATCACAGACAGTGTCACCAGCAATGCACCATCACACTTCCTCCTCCATGCTTCACCATGGGAACCACACATGCAGAGATCATCCATTCACCTACTCTGCATCTCACAAAGACACAGCGGTTGGAACAAAAACATCACAAATTTGGACTAATCAGACCAAAGGACCGGTCTAATGTCCATTGCTCGTGTTTCTTATTAATCCGAGCAAGTTTCTTCTTATTGGTGTCCTTTAGTAGTGGTTTCTTTTCAGCAATTCGACCATTTTAAAGCCTGAATCACACCATGTCCCCTGAACATTTGATGTTGAGATGTGTCTGTTACTTGAACTCTGTGAAGCATTTATTTGGGCTGCAATCTGAGGTGCAGTTAACTTTAATTAACTTATCCTCTGCAGCAGAGGTAACTCTGGGTCTTCCTTTCCTGTGGCGGTCCTCAGGAGAGCCAGTTTAATCATAGCCCTTAATGGTTCTTGCGACTTGCACTTGAAGAAACTTTCAAAGTTCTTGACATTTTCCAGATTGACTGACTTTCATGTCTTGAAGTAATGTTGGACTGTCAATTCTCTTTGCTTATTTGAGCTGTTCTTGCCATAATATGGACTTGGTCTTTTACTGTATGCCACCCCTACCTTGTCACAACACAACTGATTGGCTCAAATGCAATAAGAAGGAAATAAATTCCACAAATTTACTTTTAAGAAGGCACACCTGTTAATTGAAATGCATTCCAGGTGATTACATCGTGAAGCTGGTTGAGAGAATGCCAAGAGTGTGTAAAGCTGTCATTAAGGCAAAGGGTGACATCTCAAATATAAAACATATTTTGATATGTTTAACACGTTTTTGGTACCTACATGATTCCGTATGTTATTGTATAGTTTTGATGTCTTCAATATTCTACAATGTAGAAAATAGCAAAAATAAAGAAAAACCCTTGAATGAGTAGGTGTGTCCAAACTCTTGATTGGTACTGTATATAAATATTTGTGATGAGATGTTTATACATTATGGACAGCATGTGGATAGAATATTTAGTATATCTTTAGAATATGTAAGATAGTATATACACTGAGCAAAAATATAAACACAACATGCAAAAATGTCAGATTTTAAGGAGTTACAGTTCAAAAAAGGAAATCAGTCAATTTAAATAAATCCATTAGGCCCTGATCTATGGATTTATCAGCTATGAAGGTAAGACCCAGATACAGACAATGCCGAATTAACAATGGTTTAATAATCCAACAGGGCCAGGCAATAGACCGGTAAAAGCAGGCAGAGGTCAGTAAACCAGAGGTAGCGCAACGTTTCTGGATGGCAGGCAGGCTCAGGGAAGAGAGAGGTTAATAATTCAGAGGTGGAGCAAAGGTACAGGTCTGCAGGCAGGCTCATGCAGAGTGGTCAGGCAGGCGGGCTCAGAGTCAGGACAGGCAAGGGTCAAAGACAATCACAAAGACAGGTGAAACAGATCAGGGGCTGAGCCACTGGCTTACTGGGGCTCTTTCATACCGTCCCTAGGAGGGGTGCGTCACTTGAGTGGGTTGAGTCACTGATGTGATCTTCCTGTCTGGGTTGGTGCCCCCCCTAGGGTTGTGTCGTGGCGGAGATATTTGTGGGCTATACTCGGCCTTGTCTCAGGATGGTAAGTTGGTGGTTGAAGATATCCCTCTAGTGGTGTGGGGGCTGTGCTTTGGCAAAGTGGGTGGGGTTATATCCTTCCTGTTTGGCCCTGTCCGGGGGTGTCATCGGATGGGGCCACAGTGTCTCCTGACCCCTCCTGTCTCAGTCTCCAATATTTATGCTGCAGTAGTTTATGTGTTGTGGGGCTAGGGTCAGTTTGTTATATCTGGAGTACTTCTCCTGTCCTATTCGTTGTCCTGTGTGAATTTAAGTGTGCTTTCTCTAATTCTTTCTTTCTTTCTCTCGGAGGACCTGCGCCCTAGGACCATGCCTCGGGACTACCTGACATGATGACTCCTTGCTGTCCCCAGTCCACCTGGCCGTGCTGCTGCTCCAGTTTCAACTGTTCTGCCTTATTATTATTGGACCATGCTGGTCATTTATGAACATTTGAACATCTTGGCCATCTTCTGTTATAATCTCCACCCGGCACAGCCAGAATAGGACTGGCCACCCCACATAGCCTGGTTTCTTGGTTTTGGCCTTTCTAGGGAGTTTTTCCTAGACACCGTGCTTCTACACCTGCATTGCTTTCTGTTTGGGGATTTAGGCTGGGTTTCTGTACAGCACTTTGAGATATCAGCTGATGTACGAAGGGCAATATAAATACATTTGATTTGATTTTGATTTCATCAGGGTGTGACAGGATTTCACATGACTGGGCAAGGGCAAAGCCTTGAGTGGGCTAAGGAAGGCATAGGACCACACCACTGGGGAGCCAGGCCCAGCTAATCAGAATAGGTTTTTCCACTCTAAATGGCTTTATGACAGACATAAATACTCCTCAGTTTCATCAGGTGTCTGGTCTCAGATGATCCAACATGTGAAGAAGCCAGATGTGGAGGTCCTGGGAAGGTGTGGTTTTACGTGGCCTGCGGTTGTGAGGCCTGTTGGACCTACTGCCAAGTTCTCTAAAACAACATGTGATGCGGTTTTTGACAGAGAAATTAACATTAAATTCTCTGGCCAAAGCTCTGTTGGACATTCCTGCAGTCAGCATGCCAGTTGCCTCAAAAGTTGAGGCATCTGTGATATTATGCTATGTGACAAAACTGCACATTTTAGATTGGCCTTTTATTGGCCCCAGCACAAGGTGCACCAGTGTAATGATCATGCTGTTTAATCAGCATCTTAATATGCCACACCTTTCAGGTGGATGGATTATCTTGGCAAAGAAGAACTGCCCATTAACAGGGCTTAAACAAATTGGTGCACAACATTTTTGAGCCATAAGCTTTTTGTGCATATGGAACATTTCTGGGATCTTCTATTTCATCTCATAAAATATGGGACCTACATGTTGCTTATACACTGCTCAAAAAAATAAAGGGAACACTTAACTTATTGAATCTAGGGGTCATTTTTTTTATTTTTGGAAAAATAACGTTCCCAAAGTAAACAGGCTATTTTTCAGGACCAGAAAAAATAATATGCATATAATTGACAGCTTAGGATAGAAAACACTCTACAGTTTCCAAAACTGTAAAGATATTGTCTGTGAGTATAACAGAACTGATATTGCAGGGAAAATAAATTGAGGAACGGAGGAACGCAGCGGTTTCTAAATAAGAGTCCCTTCCTATGCTTCCCTTATTGAGCAGTGAATGGGATATCAACGAGATTCCTTTTTCTATGGCTTCCTTAATGTGTCTAGTATCACAAGACATAGTTTCCGGCTGTTATTTTGAAAAATGAGCGTGTACAACAACATTGCGTCAGTGTCCACCTGATGGCTCTGTGTATTTCTCACGCAAAAGGCGCGAGAAAAACTTACTGAAAAAAGCTCTGTCCCGGTTGGTATATTATTGAATAGATATTTGAAAAACACCTTGAGGATTGATTATAAACAACGTTTGCCATGTTTCTGTCAATATTGTGGAGCTAATTTTGAATATTTTTCGGAGTTGTCGTGACCGCAATTTACGGTCGTTTTCTCAGCCAAACGTGAAGAACTAATGGATACAAAAGAAAATTCCGGGGAAAGGAACATTTGCTATCTAACTATGAGTCTCGTGAGTGAAAACATCCGAAGCTCATCAAAGGTAAACAATTTAATTTGATTGCTTTTCTGATTTTCGTGACCAGATTGCCTGCTGCTAGCTAGGCATAATGCTATGCTAGGCTATCGATAAACTTACACAAATGCTTGTCTTGCTTTGGCTGTAAAGCATATTTTCAAAATCTGAGATGACAGGGTGATTAACAAAAGGCTAAGCTGTGTTTGAACATATTTCACTTGTGATATCATGAATATGAATATTTTCTAGTAAGATTTTTTTGTCCGTTGCGTTATGCTACTTAGTGTCAGTTTATGACAATTCTCCCGGATTCGGGATGGGTAGATCCAAGAGGTTTTAAACATAACAATGTAACTCCAAGTCAATCACACTTCTGTGAATTCAAACTGTCCACTTAGGAAGCAACACTGATTGACAATAAATTTCACATGCTGTTGTGCAAATGGAATAGACAACAAGTGGAAATTATAGGCAATTAGCAAGACACCCCCAATAAAGAAATGGTTCTGCAGGTGGTGACCACAGACCACTTCTCAGTTTCTATGCTTCCTGGCTGATGTTTTGGTCACCTTTTGAATGCTGGTGTTGGTGCTTTCACTCTAGTGGTAGCATGAGACGGAGTCTACAACCCACACAAGTGGCTCATGTAGTGCAGCACATCCACGATGGCACATTTAATTCATTCAGTTGTACGATGTGTTATTTTAGTGTTCCCTTTATTTTTTTGAGCAGTGTATATTGTTTTTCAGTATATATGAGCTTGGCAATAAAATAAATGTCCCTTTTTCAGGACCCTGTCTCACGAAGATAACTCATAAAAATCCAAATAACTTCAAAAGGATTTAAACACGTTTGTTCAATAAACCATAAACAGTTAATAATGAACCTGTACATGTGGAACGGTCATTAAGACACTAACAGCTTACAGATGGTAGGCAATTAAGGTCACAGTTATAAAAACGTAGGACACTAAAGAGGCCTTTCTACTGACTCTGAAAAACACCAAAAGAAAGATTCCCAGGGTCCCTGCTCATTTGCGTGAACGTGCCTTAGGCATGCTGCAAGGAAGCATGAGGACTGCAGATGTGGCCAGGGCAATAAATTGCAATGTCTGTATTGTGAGACGCCTAAGACAGCGCTACAGGGAGACAGGACGGAATGCTGATCGTCCTTGCAGTGGCACACCACATGTAACAACACCTGCACAGGATCAGTACATCCGAACATCACACCTGCGGGACAGGTACAAGATGGTAACAACAACTGCCCGAGTTACACCAGGAACGCACAATCCCTCCATTAGTGCTCAGACTGTCCGCAATAGGCTGAGAGAGGCTGGACTGAGGGCTTGTAGGCCTGTTGTAAGGCAGGTCCTCACCAGACATTACTGGCAACAACGTCCCCTATGGGCACAAACCCACCGTCGCTGGAACAGACAGGACTGGCAAAAAGTGCTATCCACTGACGAGTCGCGGTTTTGTCTCACCAGGGGTGATGGTTGAATTCGCGTTCATCTTTGAAGGAATGAGTGTTACACCGAGGCCTGTACTCTGGAGCGAGGTCGATTTGGAGGTGGAGGGTCCGTCATGGTCTGGGGTGCCGTGTCATTGGACTGTCAGGACTGAGCTTGTTGTCATTGCAGGCAATCTCAATGCTGTGCGTGACAGGGAAGGCATCCTTCTCCCTCATGTGGTAGCCTTCCTGCAGGCTCATCCTGACCTGACCCTCCAGCATGATAATGCCACCAGCCATACTGCTCGTTCTGTGCGTGATTTCCTGCAAGACAGGAATGTCAGTGTTCTGCCATGACCAGCGAAGAGACCGGATCTCAATCCCATTGAGCACATCTGGGACCTGTTGGATGGGAGAGTGAGGGCTAGGGGTATTCACCCCAGAAATGTCTGGGAACTTGCAGGTGCCTCGGTGGAAGAGTGGGGTAATATCTCACAGCAAGAATTGGCAAATCTGGTGCAGTCCATGAGGAGGAGATGCACTGCAGTACTTAATGCAGCTGGTGGCCACGCCAGACTGTTACTTTTGATTTTGAAACCCCTCCCCCCTTTGTTCAGGGACACATTATTCCATTTCTGTTAGTCACATGTCTGTGAAACTTGTTCAGTTAATCTTTCTGGCGCAGGTGTTCCGCTAGTGATCCACCTCGACAACATCCGGTGAAATATCAGAGTGCCAAATTCAAAATACAGAAATAGTCATAATAAACATTCATAACAACTACAAGTGTTATACATCGGCTTAAAGATTAACTTCTTCGGGTAGGGGGCAGCATTTTCACTTTTGGATAAATAGCGTGCCCAATTTCAACTTCCTGCTACTCATCCCCAGAATATAAGGTATGCATATTATTAGACTATTAGATTATTAGACTTGGATAGAAAACATTTCGAAGTTTCTAAAACTGTTTGAATCATGTCTGTGAGTACAACAGAACCTGTGCAGCAGGCAAAACCTCAAGGACAAATCATTCAGATTTATTTTTTTAGGTTACTATCTATTCAATGATTTTTCATTGGGAAACTAGATTTAGAGATTTAGAGACAACTAGACTTGTTTTCAGTTCCTACCGCTTCCACTGGATGTCACCAGTCTTTAGAAATTGGTTGAAGTTATTCCTTTGTGTAATGAAGAAGTACGGCCATCTTCAATGAGTGTCATTTGAAGTCTACTTTTTGAGAGAGGAGCATGACTTGAAAATTAGCGTAAGTGTGTTGTCTTCCTGTATTGAACACAGATTGTCCCGTATTCAATTTGATCAATTATAAACGTTTAAAAATATCTAATGTTGTATTACAAAAGTAGTTTGAAATGTTTTGGCAAAGTTTACAGGTAACTTTTGAGATATTTTGTAGTGACGTTGCGCAAGTTGGAAGATGTGTTTTTCTGGATCAAACGCGCCAAATAAATTGACATTTTGGATATATATCGACGGAATTGATCGAACAAAAGGACCATTTGTGATGTTTATGGGACATATTGGAGTGCCAACAAAAGATGCTCGTCAAAGGTAGGGCATGATTTATATTTTATTTCTGCGTTTTGTGTAGTGCCTGCAGGGTTGATATATGCTTTCTATCTTTGTTTACTGTTGTGCTATAATCAGATAATTGCATCTTATTCTTTCGCCAAAAAGCCTTTTTGAAATCTGACATGTTGGCTGGATTCACAACGAGTGTAGCTTTAGTTTGGTATTTTACATGTGATTTAATGAAAGTTTGATTTTTATAGTATTTTATTTGAATTTGGTGCTCTACATTTTCCCTGGCTATTGGCAAAATGGAACGCAAGCGTACCCCCTATCCCAGAGAGGTTAATCCAGCCGCTTTATCAGATTTCAAAAAGGCTTTGCGGCAAAAGCATACCATGCGATTATCTGAGGACAGCGCCGCTTACAAAAGCATGCAAGCATTTTACCACCAAGTAAAGAAATTACAGTGATAAAATTAATCACTTAGCTTTGAATATCTTCATATGGTTGCAGTCACAAGAGTCCCAGCTACATAATTTAAGGATCATATCACCTCCACATACCTGACACCGTAGACCCACTTAAATGTGCATACTGCACCAATAGATCCACAGACGATGCAATTGCCATCGCACTGCACACTGCTCTATCCCATCTGGACAAGAGGAATATCTATATATATCTTATATTCATAAGAATGCTGTTCATTGACTCTGGCTCAGGCTTCAACACCATAGTACCCTCCAGCTCCTCATTAAGCTTGGGACCCTGCGTCTGATACCCCGCCCTGTACAATTGTGTCCTGGACTTCCTGACGGGCCGGCAATACACTGATCCTCAACACAGGGGCTCCAAAAGGGTGTGTGCTCAGCCCCCACCTATACTCTCTGTTGACTGCATGGCCACGCACTCCTCCAACTCTGACAGAGTATAACAACTCAACAGGGAGGAAGTGTGGGCCCTTGTGCCTGGAAAATAACCTCTCCCTCAACTTCAACAAAACGAAGGAGATGATCGTGGACATCCAGAGACAGCAGAGGGAGCACACCCCCATCCACATCGACGGGCCACAGTGGAGAAGGTGAAAAGCTTCAAGTTCCTCTGCGTATAAATCACTGACAACATGAAATGTTTCACCCGCACAGACAATGTGGTGATGAAGGCACAACAGCGTCTCTTCAACTTCAGGAAGCTGAAAAAATTCAGCTCTGTGCCTAAGACCCTCACAAACTTTTACAGATGCACCATTAAGCGCATCCTGTTGGGCTGTATCACCACCTGGTACAGCAGCTGCACTGCCCGCAACTTCAAGGCACACCAGAAGGTCGTGACGTCTGCCTAACGCATCACCGGGGGCACACAGCCTGCCCTCCTGGACATCTACTGCACCCAATGTTACAGGAAGGCCAAAAAGAACATCAAGGACATCAACCATACAAGCCACGGTCTGTTCACCCGACTATCATCCAGAAGGCAAGGTCGTTACAGGTGTATTAAAGCTCAGTAAACAGCTTTTATCTCTGGGCCATCAGATTTTTAAATAGCCATCACTAGCCAGCCAGAACCCTGCCCTGAACTTAGTCACCGTCACTAGCCAGCTACCACCCGGTTACTCAACCCTGCACCTTAGAGGCTGCTGCCCTATGTACATACACATGGAATCACAGGTCACTTTAATAATATTTACATACTGTTTTACGAATTTCATATGTATATACTCTTTTTTAGTCAATGCCATCCTATTCAACATTTGTTGTAAACTCAGCAAATAAAAGAAATGTCTTCTCACTGTCAACTGCGTTTCTTTTCAGCAAACTTAACATGTGTAAATATTTGTTTGAACATAACAAGATTCAAAAATGTTGGCATTAAAACTTCTTGTGGCTTGGGGGCAGTATTTCGACGTCTGGATAAAGTGCATGCCCAAAGTAAACAGCTTGTTACTCAGGCCCAGAAGCCAGGATATGCATATAATTGGTAGATTTGGATAGAAACAAGTTTTCCAAAACTGTGAAAATAATGTCTGTGAGTATAACAGAATTGATTTGGCAGGCGAAAACCTGAGAAAAATCCATCCAGGAAGTGGGATTGTTTTGATGTGGGTATTTTCAATTGAATACCTATAGAGTATCTAATGGGTTAGGTCCCAGATTGCAGTTCCTATGGTTTCCAATAGATGTCAACAGTCTTTTTGACATTGTTTCAGGCTTGTTTTCTGAAAAATGAAGAAGAATGGGACCTTTCTGTCAGTGGACTGTAGAATCACGCTGTACTGGTTTGCGCACGTGACTGAGTGCACCCCCCTCATTTTTCCTTTCTATTGAAAACGCTATTGTCCGGTTGAAATATTATCGATTATTTAGACAATTGACATCCTGAGGATTAATTATAAACATCATTTGACATGTTTCGATGAACTTTACTGGTACTATTAGGATGTATTCATCTGCATGTTTTGACCGGCTTTGAGCCAGTGGATTACTGAACAAAAAGCGCCAACAAAATTGAGGTTTTGGGATATAAAGAGGGACTTTATCGAACAAAACAAACGTTTATTATCCTGTTGAATCTATGGGGGCGCTATTTCATTATTGGAAAGAAAAAAAAATGTGCCAGTTTTAAGCGCAATATTTTGTCATGAAAAGATGCTCGACTATGCATATAATTGACAGCTTTGGAAAGAAAACAGTCTAACGTTTCCAAAACTGCAAAGATATTATCTGTGAGTGCCCCAGAACAGGAAATGAGCAGAATTTCTGAAGCTCTGTTTTCCAATGTCTCCTTATATGGCTGTGAATGCACCAGGAACGAGCCTGCGCTTTCTGTCGTTTCTTCAAGATGTCGGCAGCATTGTGACTTATTTGTAGGCATATCATTGGAAGATTGGCCATAAGAGACTACATTTTCCAGGGGTCCGCCCGGTGTCCTTTGTCTAAATTGGTGCATAATCTTCAGTTGCGAGCATTTTCTCCTGGGATTCAGGACAGAAAGCACACTTCCACGAACGATATATCATCGAAGAGATATGTGAAAAACACCTTGAGGATTGGTTCTAAACAACGTTTGCCATGTTTCAGTCGATATTATGGAGTTAATTTGTAAAAAAGTTAGGCGTTTTGATGACTGGATTTTCGTTTTTTTTTGGTAGCCAAACGTGACGCACCAAACGGAGCGATTTCTCCTAAACAAATAATCTTTCAGGAAAAACTGAACATTTGCTATCTAACAGAGTCTCCTCATTGAAAACATCTGAAGTTCTTCAAAGGTAAATTATTTTATTTGAATGCTTTTCTGGTTTTTGTGAAAATGTTGCCTGCTGAATGCTAACGCTAAATGGTAACGCTAAATGCTACGCTAGCTAGCTACTGTTACACAAATGATTGTTTTCCTATGGTTGAGAAGCATATTTTGAAAATCTGAGATGACAGTGTTGTTAACAAAAGGCTAAGCTTGAGAGCTAGCATATTTATTTCATTTCATTTGCGATTTTCATGAATAGTTAACGTTGCGTTATGGTAATGAGCTTGAGGCTGTATTCACGATCCCGGATCCGGGATGGCTAGACGCTAGAGGTTAACTGGCATCTCAAAGCACTTCATGATGACAAGTGTGTGCTACGGGGCGATAGTAATTTAATTTAGTTACATTTTCTTTCTTGGGTACAGGAACAATGGAGGACATATTGAAGCAATTGGGGATAGCGACTGGGATAGGGAGAGATTTAATATGTCCGTAAACACTGGTTAACGAAGGTTAACACTCTTAATGTCTTACTCATGTCAGCCACTGAGAACGAGAACCCACAGTCCTCGGGAGCGGTCCGTGTTGGTGCCACTGTGCTATCTTCAAAACTGGCGACAATCTGTGATTGTCTGGAGTCCCTGCCACATAAGTCTCGTGTCTGAGCCATTGAATTGCGACTCCACTTTGTCTTTGTACTGACGTTATGCCTGACGTTATGCCTGTTTATTGCTTAACGGTTTGTATTCAACCATATTTCCAGTCACCTTGCCGTGGTTAAACACAGTGGATAGCGCATTCAGTTTTGCGTGAATGCTGCCATCTATTCACAATTTTTGGTTTGGGTAGGTTTTAAACCTTTGACGCGTACAATCAATTATTTGTGATCATTGTTGAGCGGTCCCTGCAGCGTATTATCTCAAATACGTGATTGGAACAGTAGCAACAGAACGTATGACGCAACAAACGCGTCTAAACACCATTGTTGTCTGAACAGCATCTAAATATTTTTTTGTACTAATGGAAAATAAAGCTCAAACTTTATCCCTAAATTTCACCTTTTATTGTAAAAGATAAATGCAAACTTCGTCATCCAAGAATCACACGGAACACATCCACATCCAAACTCATTCCATAAACCAGTCTGAAAAACAGGTTGCACAGACAAAAAACGAAACATAAGTTAGTGAACTAACAGCCAGACTTAGTTTACAATGTACCACATCTCTTGTGAGCACAAGAGGCTAATGTAATGCTGTTATGAAAATAAATGCTCGTCAGCCAAGCTAACAGCAGCGAAATTATTTATGATGGCAGCCATGTTTGATTACGTTTGACAAGCCAAAACTCCCGAATCCCAGAATGGCATCCACTATAAAACGCAATTAAACAAAGTCAAAGATGGCTGCGCTCATTGCCTGAAAAACATTAACTCAGTTGCCACTTTTCAGCATATTAAAAATTGTTGATGTATTTGTTATAGTATAACATGACTTGACAAACCTCAAAGCAAATAAATAGTTTTCACCTCACAGATCATCACATCAGATACAAGCCTACAGCCTAGCCTAACCGTAGCACAAAAGCTAAACAGGGATGAAACCATTTTAGGGGGGTTTGTGGAAGGGTTCATTTAATTTGTGAGGGATTTAAGTACGTGGGGGTTAGAAAAGGGGGGAGGTATCGTGAGGTGACATGATGCAGGAAATACTATTAATAAATGGGGGGCAAACACAAGATACACTAAATAAAAATAATCCCCTGGAAAGGGGGGTCTGACCTGCAAACCTGAGGTACCAAAGTTACAATCTGATGATGCGTTCAGGACAACTGGTATAATATTTTTTTTGTGTTGAACGGTCATCCAACTCGGGAAATCGGGCCTCTTTCTAGAGCTCCGACCTGAAGATCATTGATGTCATGATTTTGCCTAGTATTTTTCAGTTCAGTTGTCTTGAAAGCACCATAAATCAGTCAAGTGAACTATCCGTTATAACATATTTGGTCTGACAGATGCTTACGTGACAAACAGAATGCATTGTATGATGCCAAACATAGCGCCACACATAGCCACCAAATAGCTTAGCATTAGCTCATCATAATCGATCATAATCACAGTCGTGTATATTCCCCCCCAAGCAGACAGTCGTGTATATTCCCCCCTCAGTTTGATTGCTTTTAATCAATAAAATAAATCAGATTTAACATAGAATGAGTCAGCTAAATGGGTAAGATAAGAAGTCTGAATTTAATGCATACATTATTGAAATAAAATGTTAAAGAACATACCATTAGCATTTTAAGAGGCATTAAGGATAACCTGTGTCAAACCAGTTTCCCCGTAAAACATGTATTTTTTAAATCTTAAAATTCTGTGATATTTTCTGTGTACTTCAGTGGCTCACTTAAATAATGAGAATTCATCCATTCACATGCAGCAGTGGAAACCTCTTCCAGCCCTGTCCTGCGCAACAATTTTGTTTCAAAGATAGTATATTCTGACAATTCCTCAAGCATTCAGAGTAACGGAGAAAAATATAGAGCGGTGAAGGGGGGCTTGCTCAGGGAAGCCTTTGTATGGCCCCTAGAAACATGAGTGCTTGCATAAATTGAACAACAAGTTAATGATGTCATAACATGCCCCAGGATCTTCCACAAAGATTTATGGTGATTAGTTCAATTGTAAGAGAATGGAGTGATATTTTAATGATGCCAATTCGTTTTGGAATAAGTTGCATCATGCAACACAGAGATATCAAAAGGACTGCCAAAGAAGTTGTTTTGTAAAGGTGGCACAGAATACTGGAAGTGACTCCTGGAAGAAAGAAAGCAGCAGTGTTAAATGTCTGGTACTCTTTGGCACAGCTAAAGTCTAAATCAAAGAAATGTCTGAAATGTCTGGAACTCTAGTCTAAATCAAAGGGAAGCACTTGAGGGCAAAAGTCATGAAATAAACAAACATTACTGTCACTCACTAATGAACACTCACAATGAAGGAGTATTAATGCTACCCTCTTAGATAAAGAGTGCTACCTAGAACCAAAAATGGTTCTTCAGCTGTACCCATAGGATAACCCTTTGAAGAACCCTTTTTGGATCCATGGTTGAACCCTTTTGGGTTCCACAAAGAACCCAGAGGGTTCTACATGGAACCAAAAATGTTTCTCCTATGGGGAGAGCCTTTGGAACCCTTTTTTCTGAAAGTGTACGACAACCAGTGTTGTGTTCGAGACTACCTAACGTGAGACTGATTCAAGATATAAAAAAAAATGCAAGTCCAATTGAAGACTATGATTGTAATTTTGTCAAATCACCGCCATAAGAGTTCAAAATATATAATATTTCTGTGTTCATATTTCAGAACATGTTAATTATTTAGACATTCAGAAAAGTGAAAGAAATGCATGCTGATGGAAAATAGAGCCACTCTAAAAATTATTAATAACCCAAACACAGTGGGTAAGTATGGGCATATGGCGCCTTCAGAAAAGGGCAAAGGATTTATTAAATAATTATTATTTCAATGATGTTCTGATTTAATCTATCCAATCAGGATTTTTCTTTGCTGGTCTCTTGGGAGATTAACCTAGCTAGCTACATCAGCAATTGGCTTGGCCATCAGAAGCTAGATAAAGACATAAAGACCATTCAACTGTATTAGGGCAAAATTTGGGCTTAATGAGTGGGACCGTTTATACAAAAACGTATGGAAACTTCTGCCTTCTTGAAGGACAACAGGTCACTGTGCAATAGCGAGCAGTAGTTTTGACACAGTCTAGCTTTTGTTGTCTGCTAGTTTGCAGCGGCTGCAGCAGGTATTATCAAAGAAGATGATGTTGCTAATTTGTTAGCTTGTCCCTTTTCAAGAATAACTTTCAACAATAAGTTTAGTTTCAAATGATCATCATCTGGTGAGTGGAATTTTTTTTTTTTTATTTCAGCATGCTTGCTGTTAGCCATCTCTTTGAAAATAACTTGTGTGTGAAACATTGTTCCATTTAAAGTGGAACTGACAGCGTTTTAGCAACATGAAATCTTATTCACATCTGTTCATATATACCCCCAGGATGAAAATGACACTTTAAAAACATGTGACAAGCGACCACTTAGATATGGTCATTTTCACGTTTTCATAAATTTTCAGGATGTTTGAGAATTACGTATACTAAGGAACTTGGAAAAATTCTATAGCAAAATAGAGTGGGAAAGCGGCCATGTGTTTGGACAATTAACAGACGCTACAGTAAATAAACCCGTATCAAAACATCTGTCTTTTCCAGGAGTCTACACAGACCGGTACGCAATAGCCAATCAGAGCTACAGTAGACCTTTATTCAAACAATCCAATTTCCACACGGGCCTTCCATCATTCACTTTGAACTGGACTGGGTGTTTACTGGTAGTGGCAACAGCGCGACTTTAGATAAATGGACGCATTTGCCAAAAGCCACAAAATACACCTGAATGGAGTTGGCAAGCTTGCTTGCTAGCTACTTCCAGACACAAATGAGAGAACCAATCACTCTGACCATTTTACTTGCTGTAGCAGAGCTGGTTAGGTTGTTTAAATTATATATAGAGCGTTCTTGACTAACTATTACTTATTTTGCCTATGTTTACTGACAAAGGTCATATGCAGCAGGTGTTGCATACTAGTAAATTCATCAGTTGGTCTTCACTCTGGGACACTCAGACAAGAGTGTTCTGAAATCGGAGTAGATTATTTTACCTTTATTTAACTAGGCAAGTCAGTTAAGAACAAATTCATATTTTCAATGACGGCCTAGGAACAGTGGGTTAACTGCCTGTTCAGGGGCAGAACGACATTTTTGTACCTTGTCAGCTCGTGGGTTTAAACTTGCAACCCTCCGGTTACTAGTCCAACGCTCTAACCACTAGGCTACCCTGCCGCCCCTAAATGTAACATTTGAGTTTGTGAATCGAAGGCTGTGCCAGAACATGCTAGCGAACATGAATCCAGGATCTCAAGCTTTATTTATTCCTCATTGTACTGTAAAATTTCAAGGCCATGTAGAACCATGCATTTTCTTATGTAGTATATAGACAAACAAACACATTTCATCCAATTCACCCCAGCCTTTGTGGGTGGAAGATGACATCAATATGTATATCCCGGAATATCGAATTGTAAAGCTAAGAAGAAAATGTAAATTATATATTTTGAGAAGGCACATTATGAGTTGTAAAACGACATAAGAACAGTGAGAACACTAAATTCTCTCCCCTGCAATCCCACTATTTTATTCTCATGTCCAAGGACTCTATTTTGGTACTTATTAATAGCTCAGTGGTGTCTTCTGGAGTGGCTCTCCCCACTCTCTCTAGAGGTCACAGACATTGAGAAAGTAGTGAATGGCAGCTAATTTCAGAGGCAACATCCAGATACTGAAATATTTATGTTATTTGGGGTTTTCAGTTAGAACAAAAACTTGTTGAGTTGTTGGGTTGATAAGAACAACAGAGCATCTATAGTTGAAGTCGGAAGTTTACATACACTTAGGTTGGAGTCATTAAAACTTGTTTTTCAACCACTCCACAACTTTCTTGTTAATTAACAAACTATAGTTTTGGCAAGGTGGTTAGGACATCTATTTTGTGCATGACACAAGTCATTTGTCCAACAGTTGCTTACAGACAGATTATTTCACTTATAATTCACTGTTTCACAATTCCAGTGGGTCAGAAGTTTGCATACACTAAATTGACTGTGCCTTTAAACAGCTTGGAAAATTCCAGAAAATTATGTCATGGCTTTAGAAGCTTCTGATAGGCTAATTGACATAATTTGAGTCAATTGGAGGTGTACCTGTAGATGTATTTCAAAGCCTACCTTCAAACTTTGCTTGACATCATGGGAAAATCAAAATAAATCAGCCAAGACCTCTGAAAAAAATGTAGACCTCTACAAGTCTGGTTCATCCTTGGGAGCAATTTCCAAACACCTGAAGGTACCACGTTCAACTGTACAAACAATAGTATGCAAGAATAAACTCCATGGGACCACGCAGCCGTCATACCGCTTAGGAAGGAGACGCTTACTGTCTCCTAGAGATGAACGTACTTTGGTGCGAAAAGTGCAAATCAATCCCAGAACAACAGCAAAGGACCTTGTGAAGATGCTGGAGGAAACAGGTACAAAAATAGAACTGTTTGGCCATAATGATCATTGTTATGTTTGGAGGAAAAAGGGGGACGCTTGGAAGCCGAAGAACACCTTCCCAACCGTGAAGCACAGGGGTTTAAGCATCATGTTGTGGTGGTGCTTTGATGCAAAAGGGACTGGTGCACTTCACAAAATAGATTGCATCACGAGGAAATAAAATTATGTGGATATATTGAAGCAACATCTCAAGACATCAGTTAAAGCTTGGTTGCAAATGGCTCTTCCAAATGGACAATAAGCATAACTCCAAAGTTGTGGCAAAATGGTTTAAGGACAACAAAGTCAGGGTATTCGAGTGGCCATCACAAAGCCCTGACCTCAATCCTACAGAAAATGTGTGGGCAGAACTGAAAACACGTGAGGGAGCAAGGAGGCCTACAAACCTTACTCAGCTACACCAGATCTGTCAGTAGGAATGGGCCAAAATTCACCCAACTTATTGTGGGAAGCTTGTAGAAGGCTACCCAAAATGGTTGACCCAAGTTAAACAATTTCAAGGCAATGCTACCAAATACTAATTGAGTGTATGTAAACTTCTGACCCACAGGGAATGTGATGAAAGAAATAAAAGCTGAAATAAATTATTATTTCTATTATTATTCTGACATTTCACATTCTTAAAATAAAGTGGTGATCCTAACTGACCTAAGACAGGGAATTTTTACTAGGATTAAATGTCAGGAATTGTGAAAAACTGAGTTTAAATGTGTTTGGCAAAGGTGTATGTAAACATTCGACTTCACTGTAAATGTTGAGAGATGTACTGTGTCATGGGATTGACGGTTACATCATGCTGTCATGAACTTGACTGAACATTTGTCATAATATTCTATGTAAATGTATGTAGATAGTATTGGTAGTTTAACTTATTATTTAACTTAATATTCATTCAACACATGACTACTGAGTCATGATGACACTATTAAGTCAGCTTCTTGATGCAGGATTTTCCCAGTGGAACGTGATGCTCTATAAATGTCCTCAGTACCATCATCCCTCATTACACAATTATATAACTATGTTATGTCTGTTGCCATGAGATGTCATAAAAGGCAGAGTCAAGCAGGAGAGCAGCCTCAGTCTACAGTAGCAGAAAACAGTGGGTATGTTTGTATCTCTACATCCAATTAGCAAGTGAGCAATTTCTACAAGTGTAGCTACCGGCATTGAGACCCATATGGCGCTAGTGGAACAAACAACGTGTGCACTTAAAAACAAACTCAGCATCATTATCAGTTTATTAGGAAAAATAATAATATTTCTACCCTCACCCTTCTTAATATACATGAAGGAACACATTCAGTAGGGTTCAGATTATTTCAACAGTGGTGCCCTTCTGTCACTTGTTGCGAATATTCCTGTCAAGATTCTCATTTTGGTCCCAACTCCCAACGCACTGAAAGTCACTAAGTGGGAATAATAATTGCCATTCTGGGAAGCAGATTGTTTATTTTTTCCAGCAGAACAATTATCAAGCATTATGTGGTTATGTAAATGTTTTGTTTGACGTTCAACTGTTTTGGGGGTGAAATGCAATCTGTTAATCGTTTTGTGCCACTGGTGCATTAATGAATCCAAAAATCCATAATTAAATATATATATTCTGTAGCTTTAGCATTCACAGATGCTGCAAACATGGTGGGGTCAGGGGTGATTTGCTGTGAAATGCAAGCACACACCGGTATTTTAGGAACTGCAGCAACGCAAGTATTCATTACAACATAATCTCATGAAATGTTTGTTACAAGGTTGAACCATCTAGATAATTCACATACGGATAATGTTGTCTCAAACCTTTCCATTATCTAACATAAATATCCAAATATGATTACTTTTGGATTAATATCTCATGAACATGAAACAAACACAGTAAGTGTTTTTGCTTAAACACCTAACATTGAGACATTATAATCTGTATCAAACAAACACGATAGTATAATATATTGAAAATATTTGTTTTACTTCATCTAATGTACTTTATGATGCACATTCCTTGACAGAGAGTGTGTCTTGAGATCATGCTGAGAATCAACACTGTTGCTCAGTGTTTGTTGTTGAGCAGTCAGTGGTTAAACACATTGTGAGATGGAAAGAAAGGATACAGACTCAATATAATCTTGGATGAGATATTGAGATTCAATTATAGACAATCTTATTTGAGGGTTACTGTGGAGAATGTGTGTGGGTGTGCCTCTGTCAGTCACACAAATTACAGTCACGAGCATGGCATTTCAATACTGTCACAGCAGCTTTGCATTAAATTACCAGGATCGCGTGACGTTTGGTAGTTACTCTCAACCATAGTTATTGTGAAATGCTGGTGACATGATACTCCACTCCTCTCCTCTCCCATTCTGTCAAAATGAGCCCTTCACCATCTGAAGAGAACTGCATCATAAAAAATAAAGAAAAACCTGTTTACTTTCTCACTCATGCACAGCAGATTATAATAATACTACAGTACACTCAAAGGCTGTGATTGCAAAATGTTTGTCACCCATCAGTTTGAGAAGCAGGTTAAATATCAGACCAAGAGGGCTTCTATCAATCACTATAGCAGCTGAAATACAGACTAATTACAAATCAATGCAAATTAACATTATACGATCCTTTGATATAGTACAAGACAAAACATGACCCTACAAATCGCAAATGGTTTGCGCCTTATGCTTCATGGATAGAAATGCAACCAACGTTCAAAAGCATACTTTAAATCATGTAGCTGCCACGTCCAAATGTTGCCTACTTGTCATTATTCACTATCCATAGTGTTTCTGACACTGATGTCTGAGTCAGTTGATTTAACTCCAAACATATCTGCTTCAACTGTTTTAAAATTAAGCATGAGACTGTGAAGGGTAGGTAACAACATCTCCTATGACCTTCTGAGACTTGTGAAGTAACAAGGCCAAACTAAGCTAAAAAGAGACACTGGTCCAGACACTAATGCTCTCAAACATTGCGATGTGCAAGGAGAGAAAAATATTTGGGATGCCTAAGCAACAGGCCAGATTTATGAATTGTTCTAATTCAAAAGCCTCTGAAGCAGCGCCAACAAAATGTATAGGCCCAATGAGCATTCCGCTCAATACCTGCGCCGCCTTGAGAGTGACTTGTCAACAGTCTCTTCCCGTGATACTGTGCATCTGTGTGAGGCCACATAAAATGGGAGGTTCCTGATACCCTGGGTCTCGGTGGGACCTACTTACCTCAATTGATAAAAAAAGGATCCACTCTGTAACTCTAACTGTTGCTCTGCTCCTCGGGTAGGTCCCCCATCTGCCATCCAAGCCGTTCTAAACCAAGATGCTTGATTACGACAGAGTCCTTGCCTTCACTCATGTGATGACCCACATTCACGTTTGGATTCTGTTTTGCATTACAATTTCATTGTGTGGAAATTATTACACCAAGCAGTCATTGCACAAGGGGGTGATCATGCATACTGGATGGCAATTTGATTTGCTCTAATTCACCACTTGTGCTTAATGACTGGAGGGCATGGGCTTTAATAGTTCAAATGCTTAGTCAAGGGAAGTATTTGGGGACATTTTGGGAGATAATTGTTATAGTTCAAATAAATGTTGTTCATAATGAATGAATCATGTAAACTAGACAGCTATCAAATGCTTCATATGCTGGGTGTCTAAATAGGCCTCCACAAATACGTTGAATTACAAAACAATTGCACAACAAATGTGTGCCCACCAAAACGTGATAGGACGTGCTAGTCAAAAAGTTTTTCCTTCGGATAGGATTGGGAGGATTCAGTGTTGTCATGCAACAACTGGCAGTACACCACATTAGATTTGCGAGGCAAAAAATAGCTGAGGCTGTGCTCCTTTAGGTGCCCTAACTGCACTGTCAGGATCACTGTATCTGAACAGTTCTAGTTGATTGGCTGGCACTTCCTCTGAAGTGGTTCCAAGTGCTGCTATTGTACTTAAGGCAGCCTTCGTGCTGCTCTCCTACTTAGGGGGAGCCAGCCAGGCAATATAAAAACTGCAAGCCCTCATTTGAGAATTGCACTTGATGTACATGAATGTTATTGACAAAGCAAAATTATATCCCCCATCGATATGGCTTCTCTTCGGTGATATAGTAGTTGCAAACACCCTCTAAATGTATGCTTTGTAATCAACATTTACATTGTTATACTTATTTTTTTAACAGTTGATCATAAAATCAATTAACCAGATAATTGACTATTGAAAGTGCTTTATTGGCATTATTTGAGCATATGAAAAGGCCCCCAAAAATGTTGCTTTCTAAATTAAATAATTCCACTAAAAATGGAAGAACACCATTCACATGTTCTTGTCTTGAAAATTGTTTCTTTTGTAATTTTTTACAGCATGGCTCAAGGTCTAAATCTACAAAATCATATAATGTGGATTTTAATCAATGTTATTCAATGTAAATTAAAAGTGAGATGGAATGTTTTGTTTAAAACGTCTTGGCTTCAAGGTCAGGTCTCCAAAGATAAAATAATCAATGCCATCTGTTTGCCTATGTCTCTATATGAGATACATGCACTGTACAGGCATGCCTCATTATGAAATGTCTCCCGTTCCCACTCAGTGCATGCAATTTAAAGCGTTCCCCTCTTAAATGTGGAGAGGCAACAAATAAAGAACATTAAATTAAGGCTGTCTGAGTTGATGGGGGACGGGATTCTGTAGAGGTGTCTAGTGCCAGTGTGCATAATGCTTTGGGAGCTAAGGTCAAGAATATTGTTTACAGTTCTTGGTACAGTGAAAGGATGCTAACATTTAAATTAATGCATGTGGGGTTTGCATGTGCTAGATACAGAAAGGAGAGGATGGGGTCGTGTAAACAGATTCATGTACATAAAGCCCTGTGGTATATCACGGATATTGGCTTAGCTACAGGGTGTGGCTCATTTCTCTTTCTAAACAACACCCCTTAGTAATGCCAACATTAGTGACATACCACATTCTCGAGTGCATTATCGGCTTTATAAAACGAATCAACATACATTTCAGGGCCCACGAGTGTAACGGTTTTCTATATGAGAAGGAGAGTCGGACCAAAATGCAGCGTGTCGATTGCGATCCATGTTTTAATAAACAAACGTAAAACACGAATCAATACAAACACTACAAAATAAAGAACGTAATGAACGTAACGAAAACCTAAACAGCCTATCTGGTGAAAACACATAGACAGGAACAATCACCCACAAACACACAGTGAAACCCAGGCTACCTAAATATGGTTCCCAATCAGAGACAATGACGAACACCTGCCTCTGATTGAGAACCATATCAGGCCGAACATAGAACTAGACAAACTAGACATGTAACATAGAATGCCCACTCAGATCACACCCTGACCAACCAAAACATAGAAATATACAAAGTAAACTATGGTCAGGGTGTGACAGTACCCCCCCCCCCCCCCCCCCCCCAAGGTGCGGACTCCGGCCGCAAAACCTGAACCTATAGGGGAGGGTCTGGGTGGGCATCTGTCCGCGGTGGCGGCTCTGGCGCTGGACGTGGACCCCACTCCATAATCGTTTTAGTCCACCTCCTTAGCGTCCCTAGATAGGTTACCCTCCTTAATGACCGCTCGGGACAGAGGGACAGCTCGGGACAGAGGTAGCTCGGGACTGAGAGGAAGCTCAGTACTGAGAGGAAGCTCAGGCAGGTAGTTGGATCCGGCAGATCCTGGCTGGCTGGCGGTTCTGGCAGATCCTGGCTGACTGGCAGATCTGGCAGATCCTGGCTGACTGGCAGATCTGGCAGATCCTGGCTGACTGGCAGATCTGGCAGATCCTGGCTGACTGGCAGATCTGGCAGATCCTGGCTGACTGGCAGATCTGGCAGAGTCTGGCTGACTGGCAGAGTCTGGCTGACTGGCAGATCTGGCAGAGTCTGGCTGACTGGCAGATCTGGCAGAGTCTGGCTGACTGGCAGATCTGGAAGAGTCTGGTCGACTGGCAGATCTGGAAGAGTCTGGTCGACTGGCAGATCTGGAAGAGTCTGGTCGACTGGCAGATCTGGAAGAGTCTGGTCGACTGGCAGATCTGGAAGAGTCTGGTCGACTGGCAGCTCTGGCTGCTCCATGCTGACTGGCTGCTCCATGCTGACTGGCAGCTCTGGCTGCTCCATGCTGACTGGCTGCTCCATGCTGACTGGCAGCTCTGGCTGCTCCATGCTGACTGGCTGCTCCATGCTGACTGGCAGCTCTGGCTGCTCCATGCTGACTGGCTGCTCCATGCTGACTGGCTGCTCCATGCTGACTGGCTGCTCTGGCTGCTCCATGCTGCCTGGCTGCTCCATGCTGACTGGCGGCCCTGGCTGCTCCATGCTGACTGGCGGCCCTGGCTGCTCCATGCTGACTGGCGGCCCTGGCTGCTCCATGCTGACTGGCGGCTCTGGCTGCTCCATGCTAACTGGCAGCTCTGGCGGCTCCTTGCAGACTGGCAGCTCTGGCGGCTCCTTGCAGACTGGCAGCTCTGGCGGCATCCTGCAGACTGGCAGCTCTGGCGGCTCCTTGCAGACTGGCAGCTCCTTGCAGACTGGCAGGTTTATGCAGACTGGCAGCTCTATGCAGACTGGCAGCTCTATGCAGACTGGCAGCTCTATGCAGACTGGCAGCTCCTTGCAGACTGGCAGCTCCTTGCAGACTGGCAGGTTTATGCAGACTGGCAGCTCCTTGCAGACTGGCAGCTCTATGCTGACTGGCAGCTCCATGCAGACTGGCAGTTCTGAACAGGCGGGAGACTCCGGCAGCGCTGTAGAGGCGGAAAGCTCTGACAGCGCTAAACAGGCGGGAGAATCCGACAGCGCTGAAGAGGAGGAAGGCTCTGGCAGCGCTGGACAGGCGAGGCGCACTGTAGGCCTGATGCGTGGTGCTGGCACTGGTGGTACTGGGCCGAGGACACGCACAGGAAGCCTGGTGCGGGAAGCTGCTACCGGAGGGCTGGGGTGTGGAGGTGGTACTGGAAAAACCGGACCGTGCAGGCGCACTGGAGCTCTTGAGCACCGAGCCTGCCCAACCTTACCTGGTTGAATGCTCACGGTCGCCCTGCCAGTGCGGCGAGGTGGAATAGCCCGCACTGGGCTATGCAGGCGAACCGGAGACACCGAGCGCAAGGCTGGTGCCATGTAAGCTGGCCCAAGGAGACGCACTGGGGACCAGCTGCGTAGAGCCGGCTTCATGGCATTAGGCTCGACGCTCAATCTAGCCCGGCCACACGCGGAGCTGGAATATACCGCACCGGGCTATGCACCCGCACTGGAGACACCGTGAGCACCACTGCATAACACGGTGCCTGTCCGGTCTCTCTAGCCCCCCGGTAAGCACAGGGAGTTTGCGCAGGTCTCCTACCTGGCGTAGCCATACTCCCTGTGTGCCTACCCCCAAGAAATGTTGGGGACTGACTTTCGGGCTTCCTTGCCAACCGTGTTCCCTCGTATCGCCGGCTCCTCTCTCCGGCTGCCTCTGCTCTCCTAAGTGCCTCCACCTGTTCCCATGGGAGGCGATCTCTTCCAGCCAGTATCTCCTCCCAAGTGTAACAGCCCTTGCCATCCAAAACGTCCTCCCATGTCCATTCCTCTTTACGCTGCTGTTGCTGCCTGTTGACACGCTGCTTGGTCCGTTGGTGGTGGGTGATTCTGTAACGGTTTTCTATATGAGAAGGAGAGTCGGACCAAAATGCAGCGTGTCGATTGCGATCCATGTTTTAATAAACAAACGTAAAACACGAATCAATACAAACACTACAAAATAAAGAACGTAATGAACGTAACGAAAACCTAAACAGCCTATCTGGTGAAAACACATAGACAGGAACAATCACCCACAAACACAGTGAAACCCAGGCTACCTAAATATGGTTCCCAATCAGAGACAATGACGAACACCTGCCTCTGATTGAGAACCATATCAGGCCGAACATAGAACTAGACAAACTAGACATGTAACATAGAATGCCCACTCAGATCACACCCTGACCAACCAAAACATAGAAATATACAAAGTAAACTATGGTCAGGGTGTGACAACGAGTGCATTATTGCAGTCATAAAATGGACCGACATGTTCATTAAATAAATGTTATAATGATTAATGAAAGCATTACATAACAATAATAGGTATGTCAAAAGTTTAGCCTGCTGCAAAGATTCTGTAGTCTAGAGCGCCTGGTTAAATTGTGCATAGGAGCATTTTTTAAATCTCTAAATGGTAAACTATTGAGAAATGTGATTATTGGAAAAATCGGTGAGATTGCTTAATTTACTATCATCCTAAATTAAGAGATTTAATTATTTTTGCTAGAGTATATGTAATAATATTTATTACGCTACTTTCCAAGATGTGGACAGTACAGTGGTTACTTCTTTAAAGTTAAGTCATACATACTCAGTTTGTAAATTCAGATGGTTTCGCTCTCGGAGCGCACACTGGATGTTCAGGCTGAGCAGTAGGGTTGATTTGAGTGTTCTAGCCTTACAACGGCAGTCAAGCACCCAAGCTAACGTTGGCTAGCTACTTCCAGACACAAATGAGACCACTCTGACCATTTTACTTGCCCTAACAGAGGTGGTAAGGCCGTCGTTTTGAAGCCATCGCCAGCTCCTATTAGTTCTATGGAGCACCGTGGCACCAACTCGCCTTCCGAACGTTCTATTCCCAGCTTATTGTTCAACGTCACAATGCCTGCTTCGCTATTGTTGACAGTGAGACCTGCTCACGTTGTTTTATAGTTAATTTTGTATGGGCAGGTAGCGTCCCACCTGGCAAACATCCAGTGAAATTGCAGAGCTCGAAATTCAAACTACAGTATTATAAATATTTAACTTTCATAAAATGACAAATGTAATACATCAAAATAAAGCTTAACTTCGTGTTAATCCAGCCGCTGTGTCAGATTTCAAAAAGGCATTATGTCGAAAGCACACCATCTGAGGACAGCGTCCCACATACAAACACATGAAAAACATATTTCAACCAGGCAGGTGCGACACGATTCAGAAGTAGCCATATAAAAAATGCTTTACCTTTTTCTGTTGGCATCACAAATGGTCATTTTGTTTGATAATGTCCTTCTTTATATCCATAAAAAGTCAGTTTAGCTGGCGCGCTTCAGTCAATAATCCACCCAGTTTCCCTCCATCAAAATGCATACAAAATGAATCCCAAACGTTACTAATAATCAAACCTTAGGTACGCTAATCTGTAAATAAACTATAAAATTTAAGACAGAGAATTGTTATTGTCTTTACCAGAGATAAATACCAAAGAACATGCTCTCCTCCACACGCTTGGAAACACTACAGCCAAAATGGGAGCCACCTAGAAAAACGACTATTTCTGGCTCATTTTTCCAAAAACCAGCCTGAAACTCTTTCTAAAGACTTGACATCTAGTGGAAGCCCTAGGAACTACAATCTGGGTGGACTTATAATAAAAGTGATAGCCATTGAAAATAGTGGTAGGCTGAATTATTTTTTTGGGGGGGGATGGTCTGTCCTCGCGGTTTCGCCTGCCATATCAGTTCTGTTATACACAGACGTTTTCTATCCAAATCTACTAATTATATGCATATCCTAGCTTCTGGGCCTGAGTAACACGGTTTTCATCCGGACGTCAAAATACTGCCCCCTATATAAGAGAGTTTCAAATGTAAACAACAGAATGTAAACAACAACAATACTTTTGGATCTCTGTGGTCTTCCCATTGTTTCCTATGGGGGGGAATATAGGCATGTCTGTCTATTTCGCCAAGTATCTCACAATGTGTATATTTAGATTTATTTCAAGTCGGGTGTAACCAGTGTGAAATGGCTAGCTAGTTAGCGGAGTGCACATGAATAGCATTTCAATCGGTGAAGTCACAAACTCTGAGACCTGGAAGTAGTTGTTCCCCTTGCTCTGCAAGGGCCGTGGCTTTTGTGGAGCGATTGGTAACAATGCTTCGAGGGTGGCTTTTGTCTATGTGTGAGCCCAGGTAGGGGCAGAAACAAAACTGTTACATAGGCACCATTTTAATCAGGAGAATCTCCTCTTTGTAATTATTTTCAAGTCTGGGCAGCGTGCTCGTTTCTCATCGATCGAGAGACCAGAAATAGCCAAGTTTTTATTTTCTCTACTTTTTCATTACGCAGACATAAGCATAGTTGACACCATCGAGGTGCGGATGTTTACTTTCTACACAACTTGTTTTTTTCCAGTTTCGTCCTACGAACAGATTGTCTTGGTAAAATAAAAAGGGATAGATTTTTAATGGAATTCTAAGCATCACTCCAGTCAAAAACAGACTCTGCGATCGTTCAATTCCATTAATTTGCTAAGGGCTGGTGCTAGTGTTCCAGTTTAGCCAATAATCTTAATTAAGCTGTTTTTCAGCCCTGGGTGAATTTTGACTCGTTCTATTGTCTAGCCTATAGATAGCCAGAGCGAATGTACGAAAGCACCTGAATGTCCATTGAGAAAGCACAATGACTTTACCATTTTGCTAAGCTAAGAATTACGAGAATAATCAAGTCAATAAATGTTGGGTAGCCTATAGTTAATATACTGGAAGGCTTGATGTTTAACTACTAACGTTAGGTAGCTAGTTAACATACCGGCACATACTGCTGTAATGGTATGCTATGTGGTTCGTAAGGACAGCGTAGCTAACAAATTGTCAGCCAACATAACGTGTAAGGTAACTTATTTGATAAGTCATTACTTTATTACATTGAGAAGCAAGCTACCCCTAGGGCAAATCTGGTCTGTGTTAGGAGGGGGGGTTTTCACACCTAGCTTGGCTATAAGACTATTCTTTTGTAAAGGTTAAATAGTCTATTGTTCATCTATTAGCCCTCCTCCCCAACTCGTAACAAATTGCTGTTCCCAAGTCATTCCTTTCCCTCTTCCAAGCATAATTATTCTGCTCCTGAGTGGCTCTCTTGTGGGCGTGCTGGCAGATATGGCAGCATCTTCGGTTGTGCGTCAAGAATTCTGCATACAGTAGCATGTTTGTATGAAGGTGTGGTTATTCACATGCACATTGTGATATGCTATGGAGGTACATTTGTGTCTTTTTGTCGAGAGCAACACCTTTCTTTATTTTCAATTTAAAATACATTTTCTGAATGCAACTTTTTCCCGCCCCAATAGGAAGTCAAAGCGGACTCCTACGAAGATGGCATCTCAGGTAAGCAGCACTGGGCTGTGTTGGCATATCCTAAAAATGACATCTTCTGCTTTAGATTGAAAGGTCACATCTCAGTTATTGTTTTCATATCTATAAAAAAATAAGCTGTTTTCTTTACTTTCAGAGAGAGAGCTGACCAAGGGGTTGAACATGTAGATATTGCCAGATGTTCACTGTCCGAGGAACAGGCCGTGGAAGCTTTATTGCTGGCAAAAGTGTCCGCAACTAGAGGAAATTAAACTGTTTTGTGTTATTATTCTCCATCTCTGCCTGCCTTGTTGTACATGGAACTATAATTAAAATATTCTTAAGATGTCAGCTGCAATTTTTCAAATTTACACGACATAAACACAGCCATTTCACTGAACCATTTCACTGGGGGTTAGCCTTGCAATAACCAAGTGGTGAGACACATAGCCTTTTATATTTAAATATTGCAGGTACACTCCGATAGGTGTTTGCGTCATACAGTATCTTCTATTGACATTATCTTCTATTGTTTTTCTTCATGTGTATGTTTTTCAGCATAAAGTACTAGCCACTTAGTGTGGACACCAGGTGAGACCACACACACACACAATAACAGTCTCTCTTCTTCCCTCTCCCCCTTCTCCCTAAATGCTATAGGTTATATCAGCTGTTTTGGAGAACCCCTCCCGCATCTGAACTGGTTGACACAGAGGGCACAGCATGATTATAGGTGAGATTTCACCTATAATCAGAGGTCAAAGGGAAGTATTATTAATAAGAGATGCTTTACATTGAAATACAGACAGAGATGTACTAGTCCCAGAGTTAATGATCCAAGGTCAGTTTTGCATTTCACCTCATGATTTAAGATGACTGACCGTGTTAGAATTTAAAAAAACTAGTCTTAATTATGCTCTCTCGTCTGCAGGTATGTTTTGAAGTGAGAGAGCAAGCCAGTCCCGTCATTGCCACCTCACCCGAACCTAAGATAACCTTCGGGCCAACAAAGGAGTGGCTTCGTAAGAAGCATTTCAAGGTCCGGGAGTGGCCTAGCCAGTCTCCAGATCTCAACCCCATATTTGGAGGGAGTTGAAAGTCCGTGTTGCTTAGCAACAGCCCCAAAACATCACTCCTCTAGATCAGATCTGCATGGAGGAATGGGCCAAAATACCAGCAACAGTGTGTGAAAACCTTGTGAAGACTTACAGAAAACGTTTGACCTCTGTCATTGCCAACAAAGGGTATATAACAAAGTATTGAGATAAACTTTTGTTATTGACCAAATACTTATTTCCCACCATAATTTGCAAATAAATTCATTAAAAATCCTACAATGTGATTTTCTGGATTTTTTTTCTCATTTTGTCTGTCATAGTTGAAGTGTACCTATGATGAAAATTACAGGCCTCTCTCATCTTTTTAAGTGGGAGAACTGGCACAATTGGTGGCTTACTAAATACTTTTTTGCCCCACTGTATGTTACTTCAGCTGCATTGCAAGGCAAGCTTACACAATTGTACAATCAATTTGCAGTAAATGCTTTAGCTAGCTAGATTCTTTACATCCACAAGATGACAGCCTGGGTTTCTCAGGAGTCCCTAAAACATTAAACAACACAAATGACAAATTCATTCTCCTAACAATAGCTAGCTGGCTAATGTTAGCTTGTCAGATAACTTGCTAAATAGCGATTTTCGTAAATTAACTTTATGACAAAAAGTATGCACAAATGTTTGTCCCTACATTAACTAACATATTCCTCTCAATTGTGCATTTTTTTGCTTGACTCGTTATGACGTTATAAAAACGTACATCTGGTTCCACCGTAATGTTTTGTCAGCCATCTTTGTTGAAGAACGCCACAAGGCAAGGGTGGCTCACGTCAAAATTCGTCATTGGAACAATTCGATATAATTGGTCATGTAAAAACTTTGGGACCAAAATGCATAATGAGTGCTCTAACTCCCCCTTGTAGTGGTCTGGAGCAATGAAGCTGTGACACTGACACGGTGCAAGCTCACAACTTTAAAGGAGGAACCATTCATTGTATGTGCTACTACATTACACAAGCTGATGTTTTGAACACATTGAATTGGGGGGGAAATACATATTTTTACCTCATATTGGGGATGTTAGTATAAAATGTTATAGTCAACATGATGACACAAGATTAATCTCAAATGACACAAATCATTTGGAGTGGTCTCTCTATAAAAGTCGTTGGCAACACACCAATACATGGATTTGAAAGTCAAAATTGCAGCCAAATTGTCACGACTTCACGTCGTCTGCTCTCCTTGTTCGGGCGGCGTTCGGCGATCGACGTCACAGGCTTTCTAGCCATCGCCGCTCCATTTTTCATATGTCCATTTGTTTTGTCTTGTTCCATGCACACTTGGTTGTCATTCCCCAATCAATCTACATGTATTTAGTCCTCTGTTCCTCATCATGTCTTTGTGTGTAATTGTTCATTGTTAACGGTGTATGATCACGCGCGATACTTTCATAGTTTATGTTCCGTGTTCTTTGGGCAATTATATCATTTTTTGTGCCCTATTGATGAATGGAATAAAAGTGGTGCACCTGTTTACACAATACCGCAAAATGACAACGCAAAAGTTTGCCAATGTATAAAAAATAAATAAATATCACATAAGTATTCAAAAACTTTACTCAGTAAATTGTAGAAGCACCTTTGGCACCGATTACATCCTTGAGTCGTCTTGGTTATGACGCTACAAACTTGGCACACCTGTATTTGGGGAGTTTCTCCCATTCTTCTCTGCAGATCCTCTCAAGCTCTTTCAGGTTGGATGGGGAGCGTGGCTACACAGCTATTGTCAGGTCTCTCCAGAGTTGTTCGATCGGGTTCATGTCCGGGCTCTGGCTGGGCCACTCAAGGACATTGAGACTTGTCCCGAAGCCACTCCTGCGTTGTGTTGGCTGTGTGCTTAGGGTCGTTGGAAGGTAAACCTTCACCCCAGTCTGAGGTCCTGAGCGTGCTGGAGCAGGTTTTCATCAAGGATTTCTCTGTACATTGCTACATTCATCTTTCCCTCAATCCTGACTAGTCTCCCATTCCTTGCCGCTGAAAAACATCCCCACAGCATAATGCTGCTGGTGCCAGGTTCCCTGAATACGTGATACTTTGCATTCAGGCCAAATAGTTCCATTTTGTTTTCATCAGAACAGAGAATATGTTTTCTCATGGTCTGAGAGTCCTTAAGGTGCACTTTGGCAAACTCCAAGTGGGCTGTCATGTGACTTTTACTGAGGAATTGCTTCCATCTAGCCACTCTATCATAAAGGCCTGATTGGTGGAGTGCTGCAGAGATGGTTGTCCTTCTGGAAATGTCTCCCATCTCCACAGAGGAACTTTGGAGCTCTGTCTGAGTGACCATCAGGTTTTTGGTCACCTCCCTACAAGACCCTTCTCACCCGATTGCTCAGTTTGGCCAGGTGGGCAGCACTAGGAAGAGTCTTGATGGTTCCTAACTTCTTCCATTTAAGAATGACGGAGGACATTGTGTTCTTGGGGACCTTAAATGCTGCAGACATTTTTTGGTACCCTTCGTAAGATCTGTGCTTTGACACAATCCTGTCTCTGAGCTCTACGGACAATTCCTTTGACCTCATGGCTTTGTTTTTTGCTCTGACATCCACTGTCAACTATGGGACCTGATATAGACAGGTGAGCCTTTCAAAATAATTTCCAATCAATTGAATCAACTGAATTTACCACAGGTGGAATCCAATCAAGTTGTAGAAACATCAAGGATTATCAATGGAAACAGGATGCACCTGAGCTCAATTTCGAGTCTCATAGCAAAGCATCTGGATTGTTTTGCAAACATTTCTAAAAACCTGTTTTCACTTTGTCCTTATTGTGTGTAGATTGATGAGGATTTGTTTTTATTTAATCCATTTTAGCAGAAAGCTGTCACGTAACAAAATGTGGAAAAGTAAAGGAGTCAGAATAGTTTCCAAATGTACTATAGAATCTTTTTTAGAAATTCTCATCTAACCAGCATTATATACTGTAGGTTATTCCAAATTTCCGCTGTAAAATGTACGTTTAAACAGCGCATTCAATCCAAATGTTTTGCCCCCATTCTATTGATTTCAACGTATGATGATAGGAGTGATTAACAAACAATTATTGCACTACGCTTACTGTGTTGGCAACTAACTTCAATCAAAATGCAGCTATTTCCTGACTCCGTGTGGCTTTTGAGCTGTGCTAGTTTTAATGGGACGTGCAACCAGATTTTCCCTCTCTCGCTCTTCTGATTTCAACATGATATTGATATGAGTTATTGACAAAACAGTGTTGCGCTTCTTTGTTTTGGTGACCCCTGTAGCAAAATCCAACACTGATGTAACGGCAGATTTCCTCCTCTTCATCTGAAGAGGAGTAAGGATCGGACCAAGATGCAGCGTGGTAAGTGTTCATGACAATTTTAATAAGAAAAGCACTGAACACTATGGAATACAAAAACAACCAAACCGAAACAGTACCGTGTGGCGACAAACACACAAACGGAAACAAACACCCACAAACCAACAATGCAACCCAGGCTACCTAAGTATGATTCTCAATCAGAGACATCTAACGACACCTGCCTCTGATTGAGAACCATACTAGGCCGAAACAGAAACCTAAACATAGAAACACAAAACATAGACTGCCCACCCCAATTCACGCCATGACCATACTAAATAAAGACAAAACAAAGGAAAATAAAAGGTCAGAACGTGACAACTGAAATGTAGCTGTTTTACAAATATAAACTGAATTTTCAACATTAATATCTAATGGTATTGTACTTAATCAGGTAAAAACTGCTAAATGAGACCCAAAACATGCTGCACCAGACATGACCAAATCGGGTTTGCCCTGCCTAACAATAGTGTATCCATGATGCTGTAAAGGCTTATTTTTTATTTTACCTTTATTTAAATAGGCCATAGGAGCGAATAACTACAATTTAGCAGAATTAACACTGGAGTGATAAATGAACAGATGATCATGTGCAAGTAGAGATACTGGTGTGCAAAAGAGCAGAAAAGTAAATAAATAAAAACAGTATGGGGATGAGGTAGGTAAATTGGGTGGCTATTTACAGATGGACTATGTACAGCTGCAGCGATCGGTTAGCTGCTCAGATAGCAGATGTTTAAAGTTGGTGAGGGAAATAAAAGTCTCCAACTTCAGCTATTTTTTCAATTCGTTCCAGTCACAGGCAGCAGAGAACTGGAAGGAAAGGCGGCCAAATTAAGTGTTTGCTTTAGGGATGATCAGTGAGAAACACCTGCTGGAGCACCTGCTACGGGTGAGTGTTACCATCGTGACCAGTGAACTGAGATAAGGTGGAGCTTTACCTAGCATGGACTTGTAGATGACCTGGAGCCAGTGGGTCTGGCGACGAATATGTAGCGAGGGCCAGCCGACTAGAGCATACAGGTCACACTGGTGGGTGCTATAAGGTGCTTTAAAAACAAAACGGATGGCACTGTAATAAACTGCATCTAGTTTGCTGAGTAGAGTATTGGAAGCTATTTTGTAGATGACATCTCAGAAGTCGAGGATCGGTATGATAGTCAGTTTTACTAGGGTAAGTTTGGCAGCGTGAGTGAAAGAGGCTTTGTTGCGAAATAGAAAGCCGACTATAGATTTGATTTGGATTGGAGATGTTTGATGTGAGTCTGGAAGGAGAGTTTACAGTCTAGCCAGACACCTAGGTACTTATAGATGTCCACATATTCTAGGTCGTAACCATCCAGGGTGGTGATGCTAGTCGGGCGTGCGGGTGCAGGCAGCGAACGGTTGAAAAGCATGCATTTGGTTTAACTAGCGTTTAAGAGCAGTTGGAGGCCACGGAATGAGTGTTGTATGGCATTGAAGCTCATTTAGAGGTTAGATAGCACAGTGTCCAAGAAAAGGCCAGAAGAATACAGAATGGTGTCGTCTGCGTAGAGGTGGATCAGGGAATCGCCCGCAGCAAGAGCAACACCATTGATATATACAGAGAAAAGAGTCGGCCCGAGAATTGAACCCTGTGGTACCCCCATAGACTGCCAGAGGACCGGACAACATGCCCTCCGATTTGACACACTGAACTCTGTCTGCAAAGTAGTTGGTGAACCAGGCAAGGCAGTCATTCGAAAAACCGAGGATACTGAGTCTGCTGATAAGAATATGGTGATTGACAGAGTCAAAACCCTTGGCCAGGTCGATGAAGACGGCTGCACAGTACTGTCTTTTATCGATGATGGTTATTATATCGTTTAGTACCATGAGCGCGGCTGAGGTGCAACCGTGACCGGCTCGGAAACCGGATTGAACAGCGGAGAAGGTACGGTGGGATTCGAGATGGTCAGTGATCTGTTTGTTAACTTGGCTTTCAAAGACCTTAGATAGGCAGGGCAGGATGGATATACAGTGCCTTGCGAAAGTATTCGGTCCCCTTGAACTTTGCGACCTTTTGCCACATTTCAGGCTTTAAACATAAAGATATAAAACTGTATTTTTTTGTGAAGAATCAACAACAAGTGGGACACAATCATGAAGTGGAATGACATTTATTGGATATTTCAAACTTTTTTAACAAATCAAAAACTGAAAAATTGGGCGTGCAAAATTATTCAGCCCCTTTAAGTTAATACTTTGTAGCGCCACCTTTTGCTGCGATTACAGCTGTAAGTCGCTTGGGGTATGTCTCTATCAGTTTTGCACATCGAGAGACTGAAATTTTTTCCCATTCCTCCTTGCAAAACAGCTCGAGCTCAGTGAGGTTGGATGGAGAGCATTTGTGAACAGCAGTTTTCAGTTCTTTCCACAGATTCTCGATTGGATTCAGGTCTGGACTTTGACTTGGCCATTCTAACACCTGGATATGTTTATTTTTGAACCATTCCATTGTAGATTTTGCTTTATGTTTTGGATCATTGTCTTGTTGAAAGACAAATCTCCATCCCAGTCTCAGGTCTTTTGCATACTCCATCAGGTTTTCTTCCAGAATGGTCCTGTATTTGGCTCCATCCATTTTCCCATCAATTGTATCCATCTTCCCTGTCCCTGCTGAAGAAAAGCAGGCCCAAACCATGATGCTGCCACCACCATGTTTGACAGTGGGGATGGTGTGTTCAGTGTGTTGAGCTGTGTTGCTTTTACGCCAAACATAACGTTTTGCATTGTTGCCAAAAGGTTCAATTTTGGTTTCATCTGACCAGAACACCTTCTTCCACATGTTTGGTGTGTCTCCCAGGTGGCTTGTGGCAAACTTTAAACGACACTTTTTATGGATATCTTTAAGAAATGGCTTTCTTCTTGCCACTCTTCCATAAATGCCAGATTTGTGCAATATACGACTGATTGTTGTCCTATGGACAGAGTCTCCCACCTCAGCTGTAGATCTCTGCAGTTCATTCAGAGTGATCATGGGCCTCTTGGCTGCATCTCTGATCAGTCTTCTCCTTGTATGAGCTGAAAGTTTAGAGGGACGGCCAGGTCTTGGTAGATTTGCAGTGGTCTGATACTCCTTCCATTTCAATATTATCGCTTGCACAGTGCTCCTTGGGATGTTTAAAGCTTGGGAAATCTTTTTGTATCCAAATCCGGCTTTAAACTTCTTCACAACAGTATCTCGGACCTGCCTGGTGTGTTCCGTGTTCTTCATGATGCTCTCTGCGCTTTTAACGGACCTCTGAGACTATCACAGTGCAGGTGCATTTATACGGAGACTTGATTACACACAGGTGGATTGTATTTATCATCATTAGTCATTTAGGTCAACATTGGATCATTCAGAGATCCTCACTGAAATTCTGGAGAGAGTTTGCTGCACTGAAAGTAAAGGGGCTGAATAATTTTGCACGCCCAATTTTTCAGTTTTTGATTTGTTAAAAAAGTTTGAAATATCCAATAAATGTCGTTCCACTTCATGATTGTGTCCCACTTGTTGTTGATTCTTCACAAAAAAATACAGTTTTACATCTTTATGTTTGAAGCCTGAAATGTGGCAAAAGGTTGCAAAGTTCAAGGGGGCCGAATACTTTCGCAAGGCACTGTAGGTCTGTAACAGTTTGGGTCCAAGGTGTCTCCCCCTTTGAAGAGGGGAATGACCGCGGCAGCTTTCCAATCCTTGGGGATCTCAGACGATACGAAAGAGAGGTTGAACAGGCTGGTAATAGGGGTTGCGACAATGGCGGGGATAGTTTCAGAAATAGAGGGTCCAGATTGTCAAGCCCAGCTGATTTGTATGGGTCCAGGTTTTGCAGCTCTTTCAGAACATCTGCTATCTGGATTTGGGTAAAGGAGAAGCTGGGGAGGCTTGGGCGAGTAGCTGCGGGAGGGGGAGCGGAGCTGTTGGCCGAGGTTGGAGTAGCCAGGAGGAAGGTATGGCCAGCCGTTGAGAAATGCTTGTTGAAGTTTTCAATTATCATGGATTTATCGGTGGTGACCGTGTTACCTATCCTCAGTGCAGTGGGCAGCTGGGAGGAGGTGCTCTTGTTCTCCATGGACTTTACAGTGTCCCAGAACTTTTTGGAGTTAGAGCTACAGGATGCAAAAATTTCTGCTTGAAAAAGCTGGCATTTGCTTTCCTGACTGACTGCGTGTATTGGTTCCTGACTTCCCTGAACAGTTGCATATTGCGGGGACTATTCAATGCTATTGCAGTCAGTTATAATGATAATCATGTGAACTGGTTGTTTGTGTTATGATGTATAGATAGACAAATTGGGTATTCAATAATGATGCACTTCCATTTGTGCTTGGGTGAGTGCCGTGGATTCAAACTTTCTTAATGAAGAATCATTTTCTCATCGATATCTTTAGGATGTACATGATATCAATTTGAATTTCACAACAATGAAGCATTGGATCAGATCTACCTTACCTGCAGTGGAGGTCGGTGCCATTTAAGATGAAGGAGGACGATTATTTGTATTTTTTATGAACATGGCCTTACTTCTATTATAGCATTTTGGACGACCATCGCTCATATTCCATTCACCCATCTCAATGTAACATTGATAGGTTTAGGCTACTACATGATAGTAAATTTTTCCCTCTACTCATCATGAGGTTGGTACAACCTAGCCTACAAATAAATGTTTACAACGTAGATGCACAGAAATTTCAGTACCATGGGACGAAGCGTGACACATTCAATACCGCCTTGCACACTCTTGCCTGCATCTAGCTGACCTAGGTTGTAAACATTAGTCCAACAGTTGCAAACAAGAGTTTCTATTGGAGTAATTCAGGTATGTTTATCCCCGTTTCTTTCCGTTTGCTTCCATTTAAGAAACATTTTTCAACAGAATCGGTGGAATGAATACGCCCCTGATCACACAAACCGGACTAGCAGCCACATAGCTTAAGTCAGAGCGTTGTCTGATTGTCCATTTGCAAATTCAGAGTGTTTCGCTGTCCGAGCGTTCAGGGCGCACCCTGGACGCTCTGGCCGAGGAGTTGGGCTGATCCGAGCATTCTGACATCACAACGGCAGTCCCAAGCCAAATGACTAAAGTTGGCTAGCTAGCTACTTCCAGACAAAAACGAGAGAACACCACACTCTGATCATCTTACTCGTGCTATCAGAGCTGGTTAGGCTGTTTTCATGTTTTCTAGAGCATTGGAGATTTTAACTGTGCTGCTGGCAACAATGTAAAATGTTTTTTTGCTGATGTTTACTGACTGGTCATTTTCAATGGGTGTTGCGGGTTCATGAATTAATCAGTTATTCTGCGCTATGGCACACTCAGACTAGAGTGCTCTGAAATCAGAGTAGATAGCCAGAGTGAATTTACAAAGCAACCATAAACCGCATGATCACTTTGCTCGATGTATCTATAATTCTGTATCGCATCTACGCTCTCTCCTCCTCTCACCTTTTCCCTTTCATTGTGGACTTCAGTGCACAATACAACAGCTGTCTGTGACCAGGCTAAAACAACTTTCCAAATCAAACTTTCATACCATAACCGCTAATTGCTACACACAGCCTACATCGTTTTCACTATATTAAGGTCGTAGTCAACATAGCTACTAGAACTAACACGTTAGTAAACCCACTACAAACATGCTGTTGTAACGGCTTTCTTCCGCTGAAGGAGAGGAGGACCAAAATGCAGCGTGGTTAGTGTTCAACATCTTTAATATAGACGATCAACGAGAACACTACAAAATACAAAACAATAAATGTGAAAACCGAAAACCCCAACATGGTTCCCAAACAGAGACAATGACTAACACCTGCCTCTGATTGAGAACCATATCAGGCCATACATAGAAACGGACAAACTAGACACACAACATAGAATGCCCACCCAGCTCACGCTTACCTTGACTTGGAAGAATTCCAGTGTTGGATATCCATAACCAGCTAGCTAGCATAGCATCCCTCTCTTTTTTGAACCAGGTGTTTGAGTAGGCTAAACTACCTAGCTGCATTTTCTAGCTAAGTAAGTAAGTGAAAGTGAAATAAAAAAATATATACTATGAAATATAGCTCTGTCTCTCATTCTCTCTCTCGCTTGTCCTTAATTTTGGAAGAAATATATTTGTTCAAAACTGTTTAACTCTTGTCTTTCTCTCTATTTGAGTCAACTAGTCACCACATTTTATGCACTGCAGTGCTAGCTAGCCGTAGCTTATTCTGAGTGGCTGCTGCCAACACACTGACACTGACTCAACTCCAGCCACTTTAATAATGGGAATTGATGGGAAATGATGTAAATATATCACTAGCCACTTTAAACAATGCTACCTTATATAAATGTTACTTACCCTACATTATTCATCTCATATGCATACGTATATACTGTACTCTATATCATCGACGGTATCCTTATGTAATACATGTATCACTAGCCACTTTATACTATACTATGCCACTTTGTTTACATACTCATCTCATTTGTACATACTGTACCCGATACCATCTACTGTATCTTGCCTATGCTGCTCTGTACCATCACTCATTCATATATCCTTATGTACATATTCTTTATCCCCTTACACTGTGTACAAGACAGTAGTTTTGGAATTGTTAGTTAGATTACTTGTTATTACTGCATTGTCGGAACTAGAAGCACAAGCATTTCGCTACACTCGCATTAACATCTGCTAACCATGTGTATGTGACAAATAAAATTTGATTTGATTTGATTCTTTCATCCTCTGATCCTTTGATTGAGTGGACAACATGTCAGTTCATGCTGCAAGAGTTCAGATAGGTTGGAGGACATCCTCCGGAAGCTGTCACAATTACTGTGCAAGTTTATGGAAGAGGATGACAACCGTAAGCCTCCAAAGTTGTGTATTGAAGTCAATACAAAACCTACCGTCGACCTTTATTGCAGTGTGTTTTAATAAATTATTTGGTGACGTGAATATATGTAGTATAGTTTTATCTAAAAAAAAATAACTTTTTTTTTTTTTTTTTGAATTTTACCCCTTTTTCTCCCCAATTTCGTATTATCTACTATCTTGTCTCATCGCTACAACTCCCGTACGGGCTCGGGAGAGACGAAGGTTGAAAGTCATGCGTCCTCCGATACACAACCAACCAAGCCGCTGCTTCTTTAACACAGCGCACCTCCAACCCGGAAGCCAGCCGCACCAATGCGCCGGAGGAAACACCGTGCACCTGGCCACCTTGGCTAGCGTACACTACGCCCAGCCCGCCACAGGAGTCGCTGGTGCGCGATGAGACAAGGACACCCCTACCGACCAAGCCCTCCCTAACCCGGGCGACGCTAGGCCAATTGTGCGTCGCCCCACGGACCTCCCGGTCGCGGCCGGTTACGACAGAGCCTGGGCGCGAACCCAGGACTCTGATGGCACAGCTGGCGCTGCGTACAGCGCCCTTAACCACTGCGCCACCCGGGAGGCCCAAAAAAAAAAACGTTTTAAATATTTCAATATTTAAAACATCTGAAATTCACTGAGGTCCTCCCCTTCCTCCTCTGAGGAACCTCCACTGCTTGCCTGAAACACGATTATATATGCCATTTAGCAGACACTTTTATCCAAAGTGCATTCATTTTACCTATCGTTGGCCCTGGGAATCGAGCCCACAGCCCTGGAGGTGTAAGCACCATGCAACATACAACAGATTAAGGGAGGCCAATGGCAAAAAATAAAGCCAGAGTAAAAGCTGCATTTGTGAATTTGCCTCACAAAACAGATGGTAAAAATGTTTGTAGGACATTTTTCCTTTATTTCCTTAGACAGCTTCAAACTATTACCAGTTCACTCCCAAATGAAAAGGAATCGTAAGTGATATTGAAGTTTTAGAGAAAGTGAATGGTCTAGGATTTGTTAAAGTATCATGCAGAGAGTAGAGGGGATATCATTTTTATGAAGTCATATTGTTTACATAGACATTTATAAGAATGTGACATTTGGGTTGTTTATATCATGCCTTCTAAGCTCATTACTGTGGCGTAGTCATATGGATTTATAGTCATGTATTAAAATGAATGGCAATATACATTTCTCATTGGTGTCATTTTGATGTGGTTAATAATCTAGGGCTCTTGGCCTTTGTTCTAGGTATTCTTACATCTCAGTCTGATGAAAACCACTAAAGTCCTGCCTGACTGAGTACTGCATCACAGATTTGTTTTCTCCATATATATCTTACCAGAGAGTGGAGTATTGAAAATGCATTAAATTAGTGCCTGTGAAGTAAAGTGCAACACCTTTTGGAAAAAATTACGGAAGCTATTCAATCAAACATGCTGGGTTTCAATCAAACACAGACAGAATTCTGGGGACACCTCTTGGGTGGGAAAGTGGATGGAATGTATTTTCTTCACCTGTTACTGTAGCCTCTAAAAGAGCATGGGACTGAACAATAGAACATAGAATGCTAACTAGGGCCAGACACCCTCCCCCCAGCTTGGAAATAGAGAGTGATGAGTAGAATACCCCTTATGACTGTACTTAGGAAACTAAGTATGCAAAGACGTAACTCCTGGGTTTCAAGGAGAAGGTTTCCCCATACTTATATTTTTCAAATCCATGAAGGTATGGCACCACAGGGCAACAGTTCGTATCACAACTGCAATAAATACAATGGAAGAGGGAGAGGATCAAGACATGAAAGCTAATACAAAATAATAACCCTCCAACCAGTACTCTCAGCTTAGTCATCCAATGAATAGAGCAAAAGGAATAAAAAAAATGCTGATGGTTGAATGTCCTTCATAAGACAAGTTTCTATAAAAGCCTACATAGGAGATTGCTTTGAAATTACACTATAGACCACTATGACTATCGCCCATTGTGTATTGTTTCAGGAAGACAGTGTACTTTAAAGCAACTTTGTGTACACATAAACACTAAACACACAATGCACACATTATCTCCCTCCACTCTTGTGTAACTACAATAAATGTTTTCTCTACGTGTGCCTGTACTTGACAGCAAACCATGTTTTTTGAATCTTTAGACAAATTGATGCCTTCACCACCTATTGATATATAGGTGCTCCATCTTGATCTGAATTCAATGGTCAGAAAGACACATAAACCAAATTCAGACTGTAGCTTTAAGCTTCAAGTTATTAGTCGTATGTACTGGATGTACATCACAGGAGGTCGGTGGCACCTTAATTGGGGAGAATGGGCTCATGGTGATGGCTGGAGCGGAATTAGTGGAATGGTATGAAATACATCAAATACATTGTTTCCATGTCATTCCATATTCCATATATGCCATTCCATATTCTCCATTCCAGCAATTACTATGATCCTTCCTCCCCTCAGCAGCCTCCACTGATACACATGGTATACACTGTCCAACGAAATCCTTACTTGCTTGTTCCTTTTTGACAATGCAACAACAAATAAATAATTAAAATATAAGAATACGAACATAAAGTAAATGGCTCAGTAGAATAGAATAAAAAATGTAGCATAAGTATAATAAAGGAAGGCACCATTTGTCGTCCAATATTTACACGTGTTTTGGGGAAGATGGGATTAGGTGGCAAGTCTGGTAGCAGCATGTGATGTGTGTGTAGCATGAATATGTGTGTGTGTCAGTGTCCCAGATGTGCTCAATTGGATTCAGGTCTGGGGAACGGGCGGGCCAGTCCATTGCATCAATGCCTTCCTCTTGAAGGAACTGCTGACACACTCTAGCCACATGAGGTCTAGCATTGTCTTGCATTAGGAGGAACCCAGGGCCAACTGCACCAGCATATGGTCTCACAAGGGGTCTGAGGATCTCATCTCGGTACCTAATGACAGTCAGGCTACCTCTGGCGAGCACATGGAGGGCTGTGCAGCCCCCCAAAGAAATGCCACCCCACACCATGACTGACCACCGCCAAACCGGTCATGCTGGAGGATGTTGCAGGAAGCAGAACATTCTCCACGGCGTCTCAGGACTCTGTCACGTTTGTCACGTGCTCAGTGTGAACCTGCTTTCATCTGTGAAGAGCACAGGGCACCAGTGGCGAATTTGCCAATCTTGGTGTTCTCTGGCAAATACCAAACGTCCTGCACGGTGTTGGGCTGTAAGCACAACCCCCACCAGTGGACGTCGGGCCATCATACCACCCTCATGTAGTCTGTTTCTAACCGTTTGAGCAGATACATGCACATTTGTGGCCTGCTGGAGGTCATTTTGCAGGGCTCTGGTAATGCTCCTCTTGCTCCTCCTTGCACAAAGGCGGAGGTAGCGGTCCTGCTGCTGGGTTGTTGCCCTCCTATGGCCTCCTCCATGTCACCTGATGTACTGGCCTGTCTCCTGGTAGCGCCTCCATGCTCTGGACACTACGCTGACAGACACAGCAAACCTTCTTGCCACAGCTCGCATTGATGTGACATCCTGGATGAGCTGCACTACCTGAGCCACTTGTGTGGGTCGTAGACTCCGTCTCATGCTACCACTAGAGGGAAAGCACCGTCAGCATTCAAAAGTGACCAAAACATCAGCCAGGAAGCATAGGAACTGAGAAGTGGTCTGTGGTCACCCCCTGCAGAACCACTCCTTTATTGGGGGATGTCTTGCTAATTGCCTATAATTTCCACCTGTTGTCTATTCCATTTGCACAACAGCATGTGAAATTTATTGTCAATCAGTGTTGCTTCCTAAGTGGACAGTTTGATTTTACAGAAGTGTGATTGACTTGGAGTTACATTTTGTTGTTTAAGTGTTCCCTTTATTTTTTTGAGCAGTGTATATTCACATAGGTGCTGCATACAGCCTAGTTTCAGCGGAATATCATATACAGGCAGCAAGAGTGTGCAGCTCTCAATTGATTTTGATATGGAGAAGCTCACAAAAGAATGCCATCGGTAGCCGGTAGGGTAGGAAAGACGTTTCAACGTATGATATCTACCAGTAAATGCTAACTAAGACATTAAAGAGTATGCAAATTAGGTATTGAAAGAGTTTAGTCCAAAGTGTTGGTTAGTAGGCTATTTGTGATGCTCAATTGTCATCATGCTGTTTACATTAGGGGCATAGACATCAGTGGAGGCTCCTCAGAGGAGGACCATCCTACTCAGTGTATTTTTAAAACATTAAAGAAGTTATCCTTTTAGATAAAACTATACTAAATATAATCACGTCACCAAATAATTGATTAAAACACTATTTTGCAAAGAAGGTCTACAATAGCCTCCAAAGCACTATGTAGGGTAGCGCCATGGTTTAGCTGGAGGAAAACTAGCTTCCGTCCTCCTCTGGGTACATTTACTTCCATACAAAACCTAGGCGGCTGATGATTCTTACCCCCTTCCATAGACTTACACAGTGATTATGACGAATTCCAACCTGTCATAGCTCTTGCAGCATGAACTGACATCTGTTGGATAGTCATAGTCAGATAGCTAACCTAGCATCCCTCTGTTTGAGCAGGATGTTTCAGTAGGCTGCATTTGCTAGCAAAGTAAGTGAAACTGAAAGAGATTTTTTTTTAATGGCAGCCAGAGTACAGAATCTAGCTCTCCTCTGGATACAACATGATCTATAGGAAAATGTAGGATTTTTCACACAGAGTGCCTTTCCTACACTGGGTGGGCCGTTTGGAAACTTTTTTTGACTCAATGTTCCATAACGTACACAAAGGCATTGTTGGCAGAATAGATGGATGCAGTTCAATGCATGATGAATTTAATTCACCAATACATTTGTTGGTAGTCCCAAAAATATAGCTATGAGGTTGTAAATTACAGCTGTCCTGGTACATTGTTTGCAGCCTCCATTCGAGATGCCCTTTTTCAGTTTCAATGACTCAATATTCTGGGCAAAAACAGACGAATGTAACTAAGGCTGGGAATATCGATACAATCAAACTGGCAAGGGCAATAGTCACAGGTCAGTCACAACAAAGCTAAAATGCTAGTATATATATATTTATGTAGCAAGATAAAAACACATATCCTAATGTTAGTTAGCTAGCTAGTGTCACGACTCTCCTGTTCAGATTTGAAGGATCAGGTTACATTGGGTCCACTCTACAGCGCCCTCTCTCTCCCGCAGAGGAGAAGAGGGGTGAAGTTGGCCGTTTTATGACGGTCATGAATACCTGCAGGGAAAGCCTAGAATCTTGCTAATCCAACTGCGTTGTCAGATTTAAAAAAGGATTTACTGCGAAAGAATACGATGCGATTATCTGAGGATAGAGCCCCATGAAAAACAACTACTTCAACCAGCACAGGCGTAACAAAATCAAACTGCAATAAAATAAATTGTTTACCTTTGACGATATTCCTCTGTTTGCAATCCCAATGCTCATTGTTACACAATAAATGGTCTTTTGTTTGATAAAATCCATTTTTATAGCCTAATACGAAACATTTTGTGAACCGCTTGTGTCGTGAATTCTGTCTCATTCCATTTTCAACGACACATTCGATGTAAATACACACACGAAACGTGACTTTTCCAGTCATGTTTGGTTTCATTGCAATTTGTTTGTAACACAACCAAACCTGATGGGTCATTTCGTGGGACGTATTGACTGAAAGAAACTGATTTGAAGACAACAAATAATGACATCGTTGTGCACCAATGATATGACCGCTGTTTCGTTGATTGACAGTATTTTAACCCAATGACCACTGATCGTCTTGAAATCTAGCTGGGTAGATAGCCAATGAGCTGAGGTAAACGGCAATATGTAATGTTTATGTGTTGGAAGACCAACCCATGTAGTAAACTCCGGCATAAAGAGGGTCATTCGCCATTGAAGTTTCATACCAGAAGGAGCAATGCACGTTACGCACAGCGTTGTTTTGGTAAAGTGCAGATTCAGCTGTTTATATATCAATCAGTATGGCGACTAAGTCAAGGAAAGCTAAATCTAAGTCTAGATATACAGATGTACACACAATTTTAAAAGAAATTGATCAGGAAAATGAGACAGAGATTGTTGGAGGACGATTCATTTAGCAATTCCTAAATGGAGGAATATTTTTTGAACGGAGAGGACATCATTTTGGACTGGCCTCCTAATTGTCCCTAGAATTTCTAAGCAAACAGCTGGAGGCAGGGCTTTCTCCTATAGAGCTCAATTTTTAAGGAATGGTCTGCCTACCCATGTAAGAGACGCAAACTCGGTCTCAACCTTTAAGTCTTTCCTGAAGACTCATCTCTTCAGTGGGTCATATGATTGAGTGTAGTCTGGCCCAGGAGTGGGAAGGTGAACGGAAAGGCTCTGGAGCAACGAACCGCCCTTGCTGTCTCTGCCTGGCCGGTTCCCCTCTTTCCACTGGGATTCTCTGCCTCTAACCCTATTACAGGGGCTGAGTCACTGGCTTACTGGGGCTCTTTCATACCATCCCTGGGAGGGGTGCGTCACTTGAGTGGGTTGAGTCACTGATGTGATCTTCCTGTCTGGGTTGGCGCTAGGGTCAATTTGTTATATCTGGAATACTTCTCCTGTCCTATTTGATGTCCTGTGTGAATTTGTGTGCTCTCTCTAATTCTCTCTTTCTTTCTCTCTCTCGGGGGACATGCGCCCTAGGACCATGCCTCAGGACTACCTGACATGATGACTCCTTGCTGTCCCCAGTCCACCTGGCCGTGCTGCTGCTCCAGTTTCAACTGTTCTGCCTTATTATTATTGGACCATGCTGGTCATTTATGAACATTTGAACATCTTGGCCATGTTCTGTTATAATCTCCACCCGGCACAGCCAGAAGAGGACTGGCCACCCCACATAGCCTGGTTCCTCTCTAGGTTTCTTCCTAGATTTTGGCCTTTCTAGGGAGTTTTTCCTAGCCACCGTGCTTCTACACCTGCATTGCTTGCTGTTTGGGGTTTTAGGCTGGGTTTCTGTACAGCACTTTGAGATATCAGCTGGTGTACGAAGGACTATATAAATACATTTGATTTGTTTTGATTTGATTTGACTGGTAAGTTTTTCTCATGCCAATGCCGTTGTTTGAAATTAATAATATAAAATATTATTTGGTAAATGAAATAGCCTATTTGAGGCTGTAGAGGGGAGGGCAGGCCGACAACAATGGCCAAAGTGAAATGGAGACAGTAGATACAGCTGGTCTGTTGTAATATAATAAAGACAGTAGATCTATCTGGTCTGTCATAATATAATAGAAACAGTAGATCTAGCTGGTCTGTCATAACATAATAGAGACAGTAGATCTAGCTGAAATGTCATAATATAAAATAGACAGTAGATCTAGCTGGTCTGTCATAATATAAATGAGACAGTAGATCTAGCAGGTCTATAATAATATATTAAACCTTATGTTCCCTGTACTCATATATCTGTTTATTATACCTGTTGATACAGGGCTCATATGTGAAACTATTCTGAACATTTTCTTTCACAGTGACACTGACTCCGAATGGGAGCCCCCAGTGCCAAGGTGTCCATCCCCCACTGAAGCTGGTTCATCCAGCTCCTGCCACAAGTGGTGTTCATCTGCCCAAATTTATTTCTGCAAGCATGGATGTGCCTCAGGGCCAAAAGGGCACAGCATGGAGGCGTCACTGTGTTCTTTGCAAAATGAAGTACCCCATCACCTGCATCACATGCTTGGTGACCCTCTGCTTTACAGCAGAAAGCGACTGCTATGGCACCTGGCATCAGCAGCACAATATTGTGTAGAGGACTGAGGGTCTTGTTAAGTGTTATTTTGTAAATGTATATTTTTTTTAATGACAGTAATCAACACTGTGTGAAGCGGTTTAGGGAGTGTCATCTCTTTAACAAAGGACCTGGAAAAGTTGCTAGGAATTGTTGGTATTGCCTCAAATATAGCCTAGTATATAGAACAAAGGACAAAATGTAGGCTATTAATGGCTATAAACTGTAAATTATTAGATGTATCACTTTTGTGTCATCCTCAATTATTTGTTATGCATTGTGTCCTTGTGTGTGGTTGTTTTGATTTTAAGTTGGCAAATAAATCAAAAACAATTTGAATCACAAAAGAATGTAGGCTAAGATTTTTAGATCACAACAAAAACAGCTTGCAGACTCTGGCTGGCTGTGGTTAGCTGGAAGGTGGCAGGCCGAATTTGAGATTTGAGAAATTCCTGGCTATTGTTGTTCAAATTAACTCATGGCTAGATGGCTTGCCTAGGGTGTATAACTGTTCTTTGAGTGAGGTTAAAAGCCAGAGATGAAAAAGTGGCCTACCATGGGCTTAGAGCAGTCCTCTGAATGGGAGCTACTCACCAGAGATGCAAATCATGTCTTAAGCGACAAACGCCACATAGCCTTGGGCATAGGGTCAGCGGGAAATAGCAAGCGGGAGGAAAATGTTTGCTATCTGGGAAGTACAAAGTAAAAATACGTGAAGTATTGCTTGTTCACCCTCGACCATCTCCTTGTACCTATGGTAGGTTCATGGTGAGAGAGTAATTTCAGAGAAATAGGTTAAAACATTCATTAATTAATCCCCTATAGCTTGTTATTGCCTGTTAAATGATGAGACAGCACAAGACTGGTTACTCGCAACAATGACTATCTTACACACATAACATTGACTGTTACAGCTGTAATTGACTGCTTGACTTGCTACACTCAACCTGCTTCCAGCCAATCAATGGCAATGAAGATAACTAGCAAGATTTAGCAAACATTTAGCTTCATAATTAGCAGCTGGCTAGATGCAAATTGTATTCATCTATCTGGCCAGCTAGTTGAATATGCAAAAAAACGACCTTGAAATCTATAATCCAATCGCTAACTATTTAGCTTCATTTCATCGCGACTAGCTAGCAAGCCAACTTAGCATGTCTGCTAATCACTTAAACCTGCACTGCGTAACTACATGTGTACAGATGTTTTTTGAGCCCTTTCTTGCAAGAATTCAGTATTTTTCACGTTTTTAAAACAATATCTCAGAAACACAAGCTCTCGTTGTTTGTTGCCGCTGGGATTACGTAGGCTACACGTCTGCTCTGAAACTTTGTTATTGTGTTATCTAGTGGAAACCCAGTGTAGCGAATTTAGACTTTGTGGCTAAGGTAACTAGTGACAACCAATAAGAAATCTGAGACGGTGGACCCTGAGGCGATAACAGTTATGGACAAGATTGAAGAGCAACAATGTCTTCAGAACAGTTACAAAAAATGTTATGTGATAATATTCAAGTTGTCAGCTAGAAATTTAGCAATGTGAAGGTTAGTACCTAATTTAGGTAATGTGAGCGGACCAAGTAATTGGGCGTCACTCTAAAGCGGGAAGGTGGAGTAGGTTTTCTTGATTGAACACAGTTCTCTATTGAGGGCATTTGGTCAACACCAACACTCCAACATAATCAATGAAAATCTCCCAAGGAAAAACATACATCTACTTCTCCAGATGAAACTGGAACACAATACGATTATGTTTAAACTACAACAAAAGTCACAGGATTTTCATTGTCTTAGTGGTTCTTCATGGATAGCTCCTCTGTCTCGGTGGCCATCTTCCAGAGATAGTCCCCCCCCCCCTCTCTGCTGGTTCCATACTCTCTCTTATAGGGGAAGGAGAATATGTCATTAGTACCGTCAGCTGTGCTTAATTGCCTCTGGTTACCTTGCCCAGCCTGCCCTCTGGTGGTCCTTCCACGGTAACTACATGGTTGATAATAGCTACCGTGAATTTACCAGCCTTGTACTAGATAGAAATATGACGATAGCTTTAGTACATTGCTTTTTTTTTACGCAAGTGTGATAACCAATGTAATATAATGCATTTTGACTATCATAGCACTGCATTTATGAAAAATAACCTTGGCTTTGGCAAGTCCTTTGCTAATTACATTACTGGGATGGCCTCTTGATTCTTGAGAGCTATGGCTAAGAAGATGGATTGTAGAAGTTATACACTCGACTCTTCTGCATGAAAATCCTTATTGGATGTACATAAAATGCCATGTAGAGAACGTTACAATCCTAATAACGTGTGTAGATTGTTGCAGAAATTCTAATCAATAAAGAGAAGAGAAAAGTCCATCACCAATCAGGATATTACTTTATTTTTTAAAAGCATGTTGTTGGTCATACAAAATGTATTTACAAAATCAAGCACTCCCATCTTTGACACATGATCCTCACCATGTGACAACTTAGCTAAGTAGGGGAAACAAGAACGTGGTAGGACTGGTAGCCCAGCCAGGCCCAGCCAGAGTTTCTGCACCTGGTCATATGTACATTGTTTTTTCCACTTCCTCAACTCAACAGGACCTACAAAGGATTGTGAGTCAGTTATATCAGTGGGAGAGAAAAGGTTATGAGCAGAAATTGAAACCATCTGTAACGCAGGGGCCTCCATGGAGATAGCCGCTGCCTTAGCTGCCAAGTCAGCCATATCATTACCTTTGGAGATTGGGTCAGAAGAATTAGTATGAACGAGGCTCTTCAGAACTTCAGAAGGGAGCAAAATAGCCTTTAGTACGTTATCAACAAGTTTTGAATGAGAGATTGTCTTACCAGAGGCCAAGAAGCCACGCTGTTTCCACAGAGTACCAAAATCATATACCACACCAAAGGCATATCTGCTATCTGTATAGATAGTAGCAGACTGCCTTTAGCTAATATGCAAGCTCTGGTGAGTGCAAACAGTTCTGCTGCTTGAGCAGAAAGGTGGGAGGGGAATTTAGCACATTCCAGTGTGGTTGAGGCAGTACTGACCACATATGCAACCAATGGTTCTCCTTCTTTAGAACGCTGAGCCATCTACAAACAGTTTCAAATCAGCATTTTGCAAAGGGACATCAGTTAAATATGACCTTAGTTTAGATACAAGCTCCACCAGAGCAACACAGTCGTGCGGCTCTCCATCGTCCTCGGTAGGCAACAAAGTAGCAGGATTTAACACAGTGCACCTCTTCAGGGTCACATGAGACATTGTCAGAAGAACATTCTGATAATGGAGCAGCCGAGATGGTGTTAGATGGGCCGTCTCTACCTGTGAAATAAGAACATGTACAGCAGGAGGCACGTGTACAGTGAGTTCACACATGGCAAAAAAAAGTCTGCACAAGTCAAAAGCTTCAGTAGCAGCAGCCACAGGTCTCAAACAACAAACCAGATCTCTTGCCACACTGTCCAGCTGTTTGGAATAATACCCAACAGGTCGCTGCTTTCCTCCATGATCCCATTTTTCCTCACAAACAAAGAGGTTCAAAGGTCTAGAATGGTCAGGGAGTCCCAAACAGGGAGAAGTAGTCATGAGTTGTTTTAGTCTGGTCAGAGCAGTCAGTCCCTCCGGTGTCCACTTCATTTTGTCATTCCTAGTCATAAATAAGATCAGAAAGCAGGTGCACCACCTCAGCATAGTCAGGTAATCACGCCATACCAGTCAATGACATCATGTGTTGTTTAGTAACCGGCTGTGGGACGGAGAGAATAGCTTGTATCCTCTCTGTACACAGCTGCCTGCCATAGGGAGCGATGTCATGACCTAGATTCTTGACTGTCTGTGAAACCAACTCTAACTTCTTCTTTGAAACTTTGTGGCCATTCTCAGCGAGAAATATCAACAACAGAGCACGAGTATCAGTTTCACAAGCTTCCATTGAGCTGGTCCACAACAACAAATCATCCACATACTGAATCAGAGTGCTGCCCTCAGGGGGTATAACATCCAGCCCACCTAAGCTCCAGTTTCTTCTTACAGACATGGGCTATCTCAGCTGCAGATGACTGGTACTGTCCTACCAGAACCCGAATTTCTGCTGCAAACTTAACCGTTGATGGGGTCAGGCAGATCCTCAATAATGTCTTTAATTTCATTGTGTCTCCATGTCCTCTGGATGTACGCGATTGGTTGCCAGGCAGCCAAATCAGCGTGGCCTGCAGCTGGTCGTGGCTGAGGGTTCGGTCATGACATCAGAGGATACTGTTGATACATATCTGGTGCTGGATCATATGGTGGATCATTGGCGGCTCTTAAGCAGAGGGGAAGAGAGTAGGGGAGCTGCTGCTCCATTCTGAGAGGACGTATGACTGCAGTCATTATCATCCTCCACCGCAGTGGCAGGGGATGGTTGTTGTGAGAAGGGGATGTTGCTCTTCCTACCTGCTGCTCTGGCTCCTCCAGCTGCACCATTTCTGGTTGGTTTTGGAGTTAACGTTGCACCCAGCATAATCAGTCCAGAGAGCAGTTTGTCCACCGCTGCTGCTAGGGGAGATTAATAGGGGAGGGGAGGCACAGGAGTGAGCTGTGGAGTTGGGGAGAGTGCAGAGCTAGGGCGTCCACTGGGTTGTTTGGATCAGGCGGAGGCCAGAGAGGGAGGTCGACAGCTGTAGCTACATGCACCGGCAGCACTAGGTAGAGATTGTGAGGAGAAGAATAGGGAGGAGCGCTGTTTTTAAATGTAAAACTCTGTCTATATGAACAGGGTAACCCATAACACTATCAAAATGATTGCCTAATTAGTGGTCTCAAAATGGGGTGTTGTCTTCCCACTGGAATATCACCTGCTGCGATTACTGCGGTACAGATTCTCTTATGTCTATCCAAATGTGCAAAACTACCTACTGAGAACCTTTGTCTATGTAATTGCGTAACACAATCCTCAAAAATCCAATCTTGCCTAATCTTGCGTATATTCTAACCTCCACCTATGGTGCCAGGAATAACAAAACACAATAATATATACCAATAGTAACCCAGGGCATACCTGTTACTTTGTTTATCAAAACATTACACATTTTAATTTGAACTTCACCAAGCCAGATGCCCTGGCAAGGCGTCACCTGCACTCTAATTCCTTGTTCAATACATTAACCTCACCAGTCCTACTGTGATCAACCCAGTACCACGGATCTGGACTTTTGGTAGCCCGCAATTGGTTAATTAACAATCATGTCCAAGGATACCTCATTTAAGAACACTCTTATCAACTCAACTCAGTCCTGCTAGTTACCCCAGCTGTGGCCATCTTAAGGAAGACCTCGCTCTGAGTGTACCCAGGGGCTTTTTGTCACGACTTCCGCCGAAGTTGGCTCCCCTGCCTGTTCGGGCGGTGCTCGGCGGTCGTCCTCACCATCCTACTAGCCGACACCGATACCTTTTTCGTTTTTCTGTTTGTTTTGTCTTATTAGTTTCACCTGTGTTTCTGTTGTTTGGTTTAATGAGCTTCCCTATTTTTAATAGGTAGACCCGCCCTTGTTTTGTGCGGATTGTCTTTATTTTACGTGTGTGCGTTTTAGGTAGAGGTGGATTTATTTTCTTAACTTGGCACCCTGTGTTTTTTGGGTTGTCACTCTGTTGTCCGGGCTCTGTATTGTTGGGCTTATCATTTTGTGTGCCGAAGTTAAGAGCACTTTTCCCCAGTGGAAATCTCTGCGTCTGATTCCTTCACCCACCTAGTCCCATGTGACACTTTTGTTATTGTTTTTATTTTTTCATCACTTATTGATAGTACTGAGAGAGGTGAGCTTGGACAATCTATGTTCAGTATCTGGCATCCACCTGTGCACTATTCCTCTCTTAGGCGGGACCAGCTGCTCAATAATGAATGTGGTATTCCCTGGGATTCCAATTTCTGATCCCCTGTGCACAGTTTACCCTGATCTTCAGGGGCGGTCAACAGATGAAGTTGCAGAAATTGTCGTGGAAATTCAAATCAATATTTAGGAGAGACAAGGTCAATCAACAATTAGGATATTACTGTATCCTAATTGTTGAATGTATATAATGTATTAATTAGGAACGCATAGAGTAATTGCTTCTATAATAATGACTCTGGTCAGCTCAACTCTCGCAAGCATTGTGGTGAGCAGCTCTGAATACAAATATATTTTATAGCAAAGATACACCCTCTTTGTCTACATAACAAACAGGTGTATGGAATGGGTCACAAGGTTGAACTTGATATATGAAAATGGAGTATCCCGCAGCCAGATAGCATTTGCTATGAAAACTGTTCTTATTGTTTAGACTTTGGCCCCTAAGACGAGGATCCGATCTCATTCCTGGTACTTTATAGCACAAAAACACCAACTCATTCCATGGCATAAATCAATTGTCAACTCCAGATACTCCCATCACAAGTAAAACCACTTCTTGACTACACGCCTGGACAAGTTCACTGAGGGGAGTGAGCCTCTAGGTCATACACTATTCCAGGATAGGTGCAACATCAGAGATGACATACAATAATTCCAGACACTACCCCACACATCTTTTCTCAGACCTTATCTACCCCAAGGCCAAAGGAGGGAGTGACTAGCACACAGACATTGTGGAGACAAGTAATTGGTTCCCCATTAATCAGGTCATCCCTTGCCATGGTTTAAAATAGGTAAAGAGACATTCACTTATGAAGACAATGTTCCCTTCCTGTCCTTTTTCTGATACTCTGCATAGCACCAGGGACATGTGATAGACAAGCTTAACTTCTCCCCTCCCTGGGCCCCAGGTGACTGAGGCCAAGCTGAGGGAGGAAGTGCAACTGCCAACACCAGAGTCCGAAGAGATACATTTTAATAACAAGAGTTCAACCGTTCAATCATATTATGCAGATAAGACATCTTAATTATCTATGTTACCTAACTAATTCTGATTATTCTGCCACAAGATATCTTTCAGTAGGATTCCTGTTTTGAAGACCTTGAAAGGGCTGTCCCGACTGCAAGAAGAAAGGCTGGCCAAGAAAGGGAAAGGGGGATACGTAGTCAGTTGTACAACCGAATGCATTCAACTGAAATGAGTCTTCCACATTTAACCCTGAATCAGAGGTGCGAGAGGCAGCCTTAATTGTCATCCATGGCATCGGCAGCTGGGGAAGAGTGGGTTTAACAGACATATTTTTTACCTTGTAGCTCTGGATTTGATCCAGCAATCTTACGGTTACTGGCCTAACGGTATTTCCTATATTGATCTATTTCTGTGACATGGTGAGGTTTGACCCAGGTGCAGAGAAGAGACCGAACGAGGAATCAGTGGATAAGCATAATACTTCACTGAGATACGGAGGCCGCAGTATCACAGTACACTTGAAAAACTAAGTCTCAATAACAAATTCAGGAAACGAACGCACATGGTAAACAATTAAACTTCTTCAGGCTAGGGTGCAGTGTTCAGAAGTTTGGATGAATGAGGTTCCCAAAGTAAACTGCCTGCTACTCAGGCACAGAAGCTAGGATATGCATATAATAGTATTGGATAGAAAACACTCCAAAAAGTTTCCAAAACTGTTAAAATAATGTCTGTGAGTATAACAGAACTGATATGGCAGTTCTGATTACAATGGCTTGGAATGGAAATATAAAAGGAATCCTCCCAGATTGCAGTTCCTAGGGCTTCCACTAGATGTCAACAGTCTTTAGAAAGAGTTTCAGGCTTGTTTTTTGGAAAATGAGCTAGAATTGGGAGTTTTTCTAAGTGGCTCCCATTTTGGCTGTAGTGTTTGCAGCGCGTTCCGGTGAGTGCGCAAACTTCGTCTCTTAAATTTGATAGTTTATTTACATAATAGGGTACCTGAGGATCGATTAGGAATGTTGTTTGACTTGTTTAGAAGAAGTTTATTGGTATCTTAAACTCGCTGGGATAGGGGGGACGCTTGCGTCCCTCTTGGCCAATAGCCAGGGAAAATGCAAATCACCATATTTAAATAAAATACTATAAAAATCTAACTTTCATTAAATCACACATGTAAGATACCAAGATAAAGCTACACTCGTTGTGAATCCAGCCAACATATCAAATTTCAAACAGGCTTTCTGCGAAAGCATAAGATGCTATTATCTGATGATAGCACAACAGTAAACAAAAAGAGAAAGCATATTTCAACCCTGCAGGCTCTACACAAAATGCATAAATAAAATATAAATCATGCCTTACCTTTGACGTGCTTCTTTTGCTGGCACTCCAATATGTCTCATAAACATCACAAATGGTCCTTTTGTTCAATTAATTCCGTCGAGATATATCCAAAATGTCTGCTTATTTGGTGAGAAAAACACAGCTTCCAAATTACGCAACGTCACTACAAAATATCTCAAAAGTTACCTGTAAACTTTGCCAAAACATTTCAACCTACTTTTGTAATACAAATGTAGGTATATTTAAACGTTAATAATCGATTAAATTGAATTCGGGACAATCTGTGTTCAATACAGGAAGACAACAAACTCACGCTACTTTTCAAGTCATTACTCCTCTCTCAAAAAGTAGACTTCAAATGACACTCATTCGTACTTCTTCATTACACAAAGGAATAACCTCAACCAATTTTTAAAGACTGGTGACATCCAGTGGAAGCAGTAGGAACTTCAAACAAGTCCCTTAGAAATCTAGTGGGTACAGTTTCTTGTCCCCCTCGTTCCGCTGAGAAAGGACGACCTCTACTCTGGTGTACGAGGCATCCACCCCTACACGAATGGACGGGTAGTATCATGATGGACGAGGATGGGTGTGAAACGTCCCTTGAGCTACCCGAATGCCCTGTCAGCCTCTGGGGTCCAGCAAAAAAGTTCTGGTATTGCGGGTTAGGGCCGTGAGAGGCGCTGGCATCACACCAAGGTTGCGTATAAAACACCTGTTGAAATTGGCAAACCTGAGGAACCGCTGGACTTGTTTGAGTGAGGCGGAACAGGGCCAGTCGGTGACCGCCCTCAACTTTACGGGGAACATTAGGATGCCGGTGGTGGAGATAATGTGGCCCAGGAAAGAAACTTGGGCTACATGGAACTCACCCTTCTCTATCTTGATGTACAGTTGACTCTGCAGGAGGCGTCTCAGGACTTGGAGGACTTGCAGGATGTGTTCCGGAAGGGTCTTGGAGAAGATCAGGATGTCATCGAGGTAAACAAAGGCGAACCGTTTCAACATATCCCTAAGCGCATCCGCCCGTCACGTTCCTATGGGCTCAGACATGGGCGTCTCAGCTGCCTGGGCTCCTCAATGCTGGGCTTGAGGGGCTTGGTGTGCTCTGGAGACCGGATATGGGGGTGGTGTCAAAAAGATGCTGTCTCACAAGCTCTCGGATGTGGTTGTCAATTTTTATGGCCAGTGTTATCAGGGACTCGAGGTCCTCTCCCAGTTCCCGAACAGCCAGTTCATCCTTGATATAGTTACACAGACCCTGGTGGAAAGTGATAACCAGTGCCTCAGTATTCCACCCACTCTTGGCAGCGAGGATGCGGAACTCAATGTCGAAGTCAACCACTGGTCTCGCCCCTTGGCAGAGGTTGAACAGTCGGCTTTCCGCTTCTTGTCCGCTACCTGGGTGGTTGAAGACTCGTTGCAGCTCGGCATTGAAGGCTAATATGGAGCTGCAGGATGGTGGCTGATGTTGTCACACTGCAGTTGCCCATGCCAGGGCCTTGTCCAAGAGTAAAGAGATAATGTAGGTGATCATTGCCCGATTGGTGTGGAACGAGGAGGACTGCAGCTCGAACACCAGAGAGCCCTGAGTGAGGAACCCCTTGCATCCTCCAGGGTGGCCGTCATACTGCTCAAAGGTTGGAATCTTGGGTTCCCGTTGCAGGCTCCGTGGAGGAACTACAGCGATGCCTATAGCACTTGGCGATGAGACTTGGCTCCTCCTGGGTTGGGCCGTGGTTGGAAGGGATCGTTAAATACCCGGAGGGTCTCTGATATTTGGGAGACTTGTTCTTGCTGCTGCCTCAACAGTGCTCCTTGGTGGATTATAGCATTCTGGATCTGGGTGATCTCTGCTGGATCCGAAGCTCGCTGTGACATTGTGAGGTTGGACCCAGATGCAGAGAAGATACAGGAATTAGTAGTTAAAGATAAACATAACACGGTAGACACAGGATCACAGTACATTTGAAAAACAACAAACGCTGAGTCTCGAAAACTCACGCAGGAAACAAATCCACACAGTTCAAGTTTCTGCAAAGGACAACAGAAAACACACCTCTTCAGGAAACAGTAGAGGGAACCCCCCTATCCACATCGATGGAACAGTAGTGGAGAGGGTAGCAAGTGTTAAGTTCCTCGGCATACACATCACAGACAAACTGAATTGGTCCACCCACACAGACAGCATCGTGAAGAAGGCGCAGCAGCGCCTCTTCAACCTCAGGAGGCTGAAGAAATTCGGCTTGTCACCAAAAGCACTCACAAACTTCTACAGATGCACAATCGAGAGCATCCTGGCGGGCTGTATCACCGCCTGGTACGGCAACTGCTCCACCCACAACCGTAAGGCTCTCCAGGGGGTAGTGAGGTCTGCACAACGCATCACCGAGGGCAAACTACCTGCCCTCCAGGACACCTACACCACCCGATGTTACAGGAAGGCCATAAAGATCATCAAGGACAACAACCACCCGAGCCACTGCCTGTTCACCCCGCTATCATCCAGAAGGCGAGGTCAGTACAGGTGCATCAAAGCTGGGACCGAGAGACTGAAAAACAGCTTCTATCTCAAGGCCATCAGACTGTTAAACAGCCACCACTAACATTGAGTGGCTGCTGCCAACACACTGACTAAACTCCAGCCACTTTAATAATGGGAATTGATGGGAAATGATGTAAAATATATCACTAGCCACTTTAAACAGTGCTACCTAATATAATGTTTACATACCCTACATTATTAATCTCATATGTATACGTATATACTGTACTCTATATCATCTACTGCATCTTTATGTAATACATGTATCACTAGCCACTTTAACTATGACACTTTGTTTACATACTCATCTCATATGTATATACTGTACTCGATACCATCTACTGTATCTTGCCTATGTCGCTCTGTACCGTCACTCATTCATATATCTTTATGTACATATTCTTTATCCCCTTACACTTGTGTGTATAAGACAGTAGTTTTGGAATTGTTAGTTAGATTACTTGTTGGTTATTACTGCATTGTCGGAACTAGAAGCACAAGCATTTCGCTACACTCGCATTAACATCTGCTAACCATGTGTATGTGACAAATAAAATTTGATTTGATTTGATTTTAACAGGGAAATCATAATGAGTAAATAGGACACACCTAAGTGTCATTAATGTTTCTAGGACGGTCTCTGCTGCCCTCTGGTGACAGCTGAAACCATGACAATTTCACAATGTTGTATAATCATATCACACAACATTTGGCTGCATTCTGTAATTTCATGTTGCTTCTTTTTATTACAGTCTAAATTGCAAGAGCTGTTCTTTGAAGGAAGGGGAGAGGTGCTGAAGTGATTTCTGACATCACGGAGTACCCGGAGAGCTATACCAGGGTCTCCGGACAACCTCGCTGGTGAATTGAAGGGAGACTCCTGCACCTTACAGCACACTACCGCTGCCATTTCACCACTGGAATATTCAATTTGCAGTGGGGCAAAAAGTATTTAGTCAGCCACCAATTGTGCAAGTTCTCCCACTTAAAAATATGAGAGAGGCCTGTAATTTTCATCATAAGTACACTTCAACTATGACAGACAAAATGAGATAAAAAAAATCCAGAAAATCACATTGTAGGATTTTTTATGAATTTGTTTGCAAATTATGGTGGAAAAAAAGTATTTGGTCAATAACAAAAGTTTATCTCAATACTTTGTTATATACCCTTTGTTGGCAATGACAGAGGTCAAACGTCTTCTGTAAGTCTTCACAAGGTTTTCACACACTGTTGCTGGTATTTTGACCCATTCCTGCAGATCTTCTCTAGAGCAGTGATGTTTTGGGGCTGTTGCTAGGCAACACGGACTTTCAACTCCCTCCAAAGATTTTCTATGGGGTTGAGATCTGGAGACTGGCTAGGCCACTCCAGGATCATGAAATGCTTCTTACGAAGCCACTCCTTCGTTGCCCGGGCGGTGTGTTTGGGATCATTGTCATGCTGAAAGACCCAGCCACGTTTCATCTTCAATGCCCTTGCTGATGGAAGGAGGTTTTCACTCAAAATCTCATGATACATGGCCCCATTCATTCTTTCCTTTACACAAATCAGTCGTCCTGGTCCCTTTGCAGAAAAACAGCCCCAAAGTATGATGTTTCCACCCCCATGCTTCACAGTAGGTATGGTGTTCTTTGGATGCAACTCAGCATTCTTTGTCCTCCAAACACGACGAGTTGAGTTTTTACCAAGAAGTTATATTTTGGTTTCATCTGACCATATGATATTCTCCCAATCTTCTTCTGGATCATCCAAATGCTCTCTAGCAAACTTCAGACGGACCTGGACATGTACTGGCTTAAGCAACGGTACACGTCTGGCACTGCAGGATTTGAGTCCCTGGCGGCGTAGTGTGTTACTGATGGTAGGCTTTGTTATTTTGGTCCCAGCTCTCTGCAGGTCATTCACTAGGTCCCCCCGTGTGGTTCTGGGATTTTTCTCACCGTTCTTGTGATAATTTTGACCCCACGGGGTGAGATCTTGTGTGGAGCCCCAGATCGAGGGAGATTATCAGTGGTCTTGTATGTCTTCCATTTCCTAATAATTGCTCCCACAGTTGATTTCTTCAAACCAAGCTGCTTACCTATTGCAGATTCAGTCTTCCCAGCCTGGTGCAGGTCTACAATTTTGTTTCTGGTGTCCTTTGACAGCTCTTTGGTCTTGGCCATAGTGGAGTTTGGAGTGTGACTGTTTGAGGTTGTGGACAGGTGTCTTTTATACTGATAACAAATTCAAACAGGTGCCATTAATACATGTAACGAGTGGAGGACAGAGGAGCCTCTTAAAGAAGAAGTTACAGGTCTGTGAGAGCCAGAAATCTTGCTTGTTTGTAGGTGACCAAATACTTATTTTCCACCGTAATTTCCAAATAAATTCATTAAAAATCCTACAATGTGATTTTCTGGATTTTTTTTCTCATTTTGTCTGTCATAGTTGAAGTGTACATATGATGAAAATTACAGGCCTCTCTCATCTTTTTAAGTGGGAGAACTTGCACAATTGGTGGCTGACTAAATACTTTTTTGCCCCACTGTATGTATTACTAAGTATGTTTACATAACACTTTCCACAACTACACTGTACTGTACTGTTCCTTGGTCTGGGTGATATTTTGATATAATACTGCAATTATGTTTCCTTACACTGTGCTTTTGTTATTTTGGAAGAGAACAGTTTAGTAAATAATTCTAAAACCATTCCAAAAGTACAATAATGATGACTATTTGCTAGATAAAAATCACACAAGTTTATTGTTGCCCACACAAACTTCCCTTATATGATTTATATGTTTGGTTGTAGGCTTCCACACTTCCCTGGAAACACCAAGTCTGACAACAGGGAAAGCTCTGGTCATTCCCAGCTCAAAGGTGTGCTTACAACACCTTGTGTTGTGTGTCTCCTAGAAGTTGTTGCGCTCAGCCGTTGTTAGTGCTGGCACTTCAGGGAGTCGTGGGTCATGTGATCTCAGGATCATTCTCCTTAGTAGCGTAAGGTAGCCTAGTGGTTAGAACGTTGGGCCAGTAACCGAAAGGTTGCTGTATCGAATCTTCGAGCTGACAAGTTACAAATCTGTTGTTCTGCCCTTGAACAAGGCAGTTAACCCACTCTTCCCTGGTAGGCTGACCTGCCTATTTTTTTATATATATATTTTTAAAGCAGCCCCAATTGAGAGCCCATTCTTCTCAACACTGCTCTCTGAAGTTGTGGGATGTCGGTGTTATCCTTTGCAGTTTTCAATGTGTAGACACTTCAACTTCGGGAGTTGTTATTGTAAAGTCTCCTTTAGCTGAAAGATAGAATAATATTTGGTGAGTATTTTGTCTATATAATTAACTATCACACCTGATTAAACTAATTGCATTCTAAACTAAATACCGCGATTAGTTGATTATTGGAGTCATGTGTTACATGGGGCTGGGGCAAAAATGTTTCACGATCAAGCCTTCGAGGACTGGAGTTGATCAATCCTGACCTAGATCAGAGAGAATTAGCTAGGTTTAGAATGTGTTGTACAATAGCTGACTAAAGACAGGGCATTCAGATCAAGACCACGAGATGTGCAGTTGAGAAAGTTTCCCTGATAACGTTGCCCCTTTACTCTTCCTTGATGACACAATGAAACAAAGTTGCCACTTGTTGTAGCAAATGAGTGTCATTAAATACATGCACCAGAAACAGGGTACAGATTTTGACTTGTCAGAAATGTCAGCAAGCCAGGCTAGCTATGCACAGCAAAATAGATAGCTGCTAAGCTGAACACAATGTTAGGGCACTGTTCTTTGAATGGCTAAATGGATCTGTCTCGTCGCAAGACTTTGGCAAAAGTTGACATGTTGAATCTTGAATACTCCAGCCAACATCATGAGATGTTCTTAAACTAGACCTTTAAGCTCAAATTGTCGTATTGTGTCTCATCTTGTGAATCTGAGCTGGGCATTGTGGCTATTCTGTGCCAGTACACTTGTGTGAACTGTTGTCAGCTAGCTAGCCAATATCAGCATGGTTTTCAGATCAGACATCAGAAATGTAACACAAGGTCAAGTAATGTTATACACATAAGACTAACTAGTGAAGCAACATCTTATTTTCAAATTAAACAAACCAATGTCCCAGTCTACTCACAAGCTACTTGCTAACATTAGCTAGTTAGCTAATACGAACTATTGAACACATAGCTGAAAAAACTAAATAGCAACATTTCACTTTATCTATCAAGAGATATTATCTAGCTAGCTATGTCTTACCTTTTCATAACACATTCTACTCTGGGTCAGTTGTGAATCCCTTCAACTCCCTTGGTTCTCTCCGCTGTGTAAACGCAAATCCAAGGCTTACTCTTGTCTTGGCCCAGGCTCTATCGCTTTCCCCTTTTGCCTGTCTACTCTCCAAGTGTCTCTGTTCGTCTGGCTTAGATGCAGGAGGAGTTGCAGCTTGGTCAGAAAATTAATACCAGTGAATACAGCGGTTCTCTGGCAGGCTAGGGGCACACTATTGTTACTGTTGCATGACATTGGATAACCCCTAGTGACTTAATGGAGCTTTTGAACATTACAAAAAATACAAAAAGTTACATATTGCAGCTTTAACAGGAGGTTTGATTAGCTTGCTAATCGATTAGCATTCACACAACAGTGGCTATTTTTTTTAAAACATGACAAACATCAGCAATCAACATTAACAGCTGAATGCAACTGGCCAGCTCAGCTAGCTAGCTGACTATGGTGTTACCTGTATGCAACTGTCTAGATAGTTATATAGCTAAAAAATACAGTGCCTTGCGAAAGTATTCGGCCCCCTTGAACTTTGCGACCTTTTGCCACATTTCAGGCTTCAAACATAAAGATATAAAACTGTATTTTTTTGTGAAGAATCAACAACAAGTGGGACACAATCATGAAGTGGAATGACATTTATTGGATATTTCAAACTTTTTTAACAAATCAAAAACTGAAAAATTGGGCGTGCAAAATTATTCAGCCCCCTTAAGTTAATACTTTGTAGCGCCACCTTTTGCTGTGATTACAGCTGTAAGTCGCTTGGGGTATGTCTCAATCAGTTTTGCACATCGAGAGACTGAAATTTTTTCCCATTCCTCCTTGCAAAACAGCTCGAGCTCAGTGAGGTTGGATGGAGAGCATTTGTGAACAGCAGTTTTCAGTTCTTTCCACAGATTCTCGATTGGATTCAGGTCTGGACTTTGACTTGGCCATTCTAACACCTGGATGTTTATTTTTGAACCATTCCATTGTAGATTTTGCTTTATGTTTTGGATCATTGTTTTGTTGGAAGACAAATCTCCGTCCCAGTCTCAGGTCTTTTGCAGACTCCATCAGGTTTTCTTCCAGAATGGTCCTGTATTTGGCTCCATCCATCTTCCCATCAATTTTAACCATCTTCCCTGTCCCTGCTGAAGAAAAGCAGGCCCAAACCATGATGCTGCCACCACCATGTTTGACAGTGGGGATGGTGTGTTCAGGGTGATCAGCTAAGATGCTTTTACGCCAAACATAACGTTTTGCATTGTTGCCAAAAAGTTCAATTTTGGTTTCATCTGACCAGAGCACATTCTTCCACATGTTTGGTGTGTCTCCCAGGTGGCTTGTGGCAAACTTTAAACAACACTTTTTATGGATATCTTTAAGAAATGGCTTTTTCTTGCCACTCTTCCATAAAGGCCAGATTTGTGCAATATACGACTGATTGTTGTCCTATGGACAGAGTCTCCCACCTCAGCTGTAGATCTCTGCAGTTCATCCAGAGTGATCATGGGCCTCTTGGCTGCATCTCTGATCAGTCTTCTCCTTGTATGAGCTGAAAGTTTAGAGGGACGGCCAGGTCTTGGTAGGTTTGCAGTGGTCTGATACTCCTTCCATTTCAATATTATCGCTTGCACTGTGCTCCTTGGGATGTTTAAAGCTTGGGAAATCTTTTTGTATCCAAATCCGGCTTTAAACTTCTTCACAACACTATCTCGGACCGGCCTGGTGTGTTCCTTGTTCTTCATGATGCTCTCTGCGCTTTTGACGGACCTCTGAGACTATCACAGTGCAGGTGCATTTATACGGAGACTTGATTACACACAGGTGGATTGTATTTATCATCAATAGTCATTTAGGTCAGAGATCCTCACTGAACTTCTGGAGAGAGTTTGCTGCACTGAAAGTAAAGGGGCTGAATAATTTTGCACGCCCAATTGTTCAGTTTTTGATTTGTTAAAAAAGTTTGAAATATCCAATAAATGTCGTTCCACTTCATGATTGTGTCCCACTTGTTGTTGATTCTTCACAAATAAATACAGTTTTATATCTTTATGTTTGAAGCCTGAAATGTGGCAAAAGGTCGCAAAGTTCAAGGGGGCCGAATACTTTCGCAAGGCACTGTAGCTAGCATGAAAACAACTTTTTGATACAGTTGAGACAACATGTTGGCATTTTAACTGTAGATTATTTACTGTGTATGGATTATTATGATTCACGGCAGACTGAAACACTCAATAATCCTTCCCACTCGGATTCAACCAGTCCAGACTGCTTTTGCCACAAAAGACAGAGCTGTGTTGATACCAGCAGCTGTATTCAGGACAACACTGTTATTGAAAGCTGATCCTGTGAAGTAGTGACGTCAGTCATATGCCCAGATTTCTGAAATGTGTCACAAATGGCTAAATGATTTGATTCCTCTCAACGAGCCCTGAACTTGAACAGCATCCAGATAAACCCAGGGCAGTACAAGGAAAGAGCAGTAATTCGCATCAAAAGTTTTTCAAAGTGACATTTGCATTATATGACATGTATTCTGGTAGTGTCGCCTGACACTCCTATGCTTCCCTGATATCAGACCTAGTGTCCCAGGACATTGATGTGACCTTGAACAGAAATAACTCCATGCACACTGTTATTAAAGACCTCCTCCAGCTATTGTTTTACTTTTACTGTTGAAAAGCAATGTCCCAATACATAAAAACAGGAAACTACACACACTTAAGGGTAATTATTTATTTTTTTAGCTAAATATTGTTTTTTAAACACAACCGCAAACTTCAAGGTATAGGGCATTCAAGGAGTTGGTCTGATTGGAATCTGTCATGTCTTTGGCCTCCCCCTTGCTTGAGGAACTATAGAGGAGCAATAGAGAACAAAAGAGGAAAGTCCCTCCCCCTCCACCATGCTATGTCATGACTAACCTGGACCACCTATTTTGATGTGCCTTTTGTTAAGTAAATCAGGTGTTACTGTAGCTACATGTCTTAACAGAGGACTCAACTCTAATTTTGACAAAGTATTTTCAATTCAAGTTAAAGTGTACTGTTAGCTTACAGAATAACTGATGCATTTTTTATGCTCAACACCTATTGAATATGTCTGGTGTCAGTAAACATCAGCAACAAAGATTAATTCAATTGTTGCCAGCACCACAGTTACAGTTACCAACGCTCTGGATAACATGACCAGCTCTGCTAGGGCGAGTAACATGGTCAGAGTGGGGTGTTCTCTCATTATGTGTCGGGAAGTAGCTAGCCAATGTTAACAAGTTAGCTTGGGTGATTGACTGTAGTTGTGAGGTCAGAGCTTTCAGAACAACCCTACTTATTGGCCAGAGTGTCCAGTGTGTGCTCTGAACGCAAAACGCTCTGAATATACTAAGCTGTTCACTTGCTATGTCATCTTTAGTCTCATCAGGAAAACATGTTCTTTTTTTCTGGTGGCTCCTCTGTTCACTGTGAAAGTTAGGAGTTACACCATGGAGGCTTCTGCCAGAAGAGTGTCCCATTGATTAGGCAGAGCCTGTATTTATTCCTGTAGTGCCTTAATGTGAGCTGCTTCAGTGTCCAGAGAAATATTTCCTGACTGAAGAATTAGGCTTCTATTCTCGGTACACTGCAACAATTCTACCCAGAAAGTGAGCAGGAAGATTGCTTTGAAAGACATGAAGTAGCTTTTCAGACCTTTTGCCTCAGATTTGACTTCGTTGGCCAGGCTGCAGGTAGCAAGAAGCATGTCTAAGGCATTGATGAAATACAGTAAATGAGTTACCACTGGTCGGACCGCAGCAATACTCGCACACCATTGCATGTCTGAAAGGCGGATAAGACAGCAGCAAGTATTTTCCTTGAGAATGGCCCATCACTCTGGGCTGGCACTGAACAGATTGTAAAGACGTTTCACACAAAAAAGGTTGATACTTCTTGGCACGACTGAGCTGCATGTACACCCACAAGATTAAGAATATGGGAGACACAAGGTGAGTGAGTATGTGGCAGGTTGATTTTTTTGCAGTATGTGTGCTTGAACGCTCTTCACTTTCCCTTACATATTTGCACCATTATCATAGCCTTGACCACAGCAATCTGCTATGTCAATAACACGCCCTTCCAATGCACTCAAAATCATGTCAGAATATTCACAGCCTGTCTTTTGAGCAAAGTCTTAAAATTCAAGAAAACACTCAATTATTTCACATTCACCCGTTCCCTGAACTTTATCTTTGTGTACATATCTCACCAATAATACATTTTACTCAGAATGGGAAATGTCTGGAGTTGCATCCCATATAACCGTGTAATAAATTGCATCTTCTCTTTCATAAAGTATTGTTTTCAAAACCCTTTGACCACATATTCCTATGAACTCGTTTTGGCTCTCAAGGCTGAGGTAATGAGTCAGTCGTGCTCCTTTCTTTTTGTCCCTGACTTTCTGTAACTGCTCACATAATAGCAGGTCAAAATTTGACAACAGTTCAAGGAAGCCTAGGTAATGTCCACTATGCACATCATCAAGATTGAGTGACTTCCCCCAGAATGGCAGATTCCTAGATGCTAAGTACAGTGTCAAATCCAAAATTCTTTCTAGAAGTGCTCGGTTTACATACATTTCTGACTGGATTTGTTTCTGCAGCTGACTGTCTATACCTGTAGCTGTTGTTACGGTATGCTGCAGATTTTTCTATTTCCAGTAACAGTTCTTGTGAGACACACCATCCTCGTGCTCTGGTAGTTTGTCATACATTCTCCACCATTTCACTGATCTTATAGCCATCCTTACTATTCAGATAACTGGATGATGGTTTACAATGGCTTGCAAAAGTATTCACCCCCCCTTGGCATTTTTCCTATTTTGTTACCTTACAACCTTTAATTATTTTTTGGGGGTTTGTATCATTTGATTTACACAACATGCCTACCACTTTGAAGATGCAAAATATTTTTTATTGTGAAACAAACAAGAAATAAGACAAAAAAACGGAAAACTTGAGCGAGCATAACTATTCAGCCCCCCAAATTCAATACTTTGTAGAGCCACCTTTTGCAGCAATAACAGCTGCAAGTCTCTTGGGGTATGTCTCTATAAGCTTGGCACATTTAACCACTGGGATTTTTGCCCATTCTTCAAGGCAAAACTGCTCCAGCTCCTTCAAGTTGGATGGGTTCCGCTGGTGTACAGCAATCTTTAAGTCATACCACAGATTCTCAATTGGATTGAGGTCTGAGCTTTGACTAGGCCATTCCAAGACATGTAAATGTTTCCCCTTAAGCCACTCAAGTGTTGCTTTAGCAGTATTCTTAGGGTCACTGTCCTGCTGGAAGGTGATCCTCTGTCCCAGTCTCAAATCTCAGGAAAACTGAAACAGAGAGAGCCCTTGGTTCTCTATGGTGTTGTAGGTCAGGGCGTGACTAGGGGGTGTTCTAGTCGATCCATTTCTATGTTGGTGCTCTTAGTATGGTTCCCAATTAGAGTCAGCTGATATTCGTTGTCTCTAATTGGGGATCATACTTAAGGTGTCCCTGTTCCCACCTGCATTTGTGGGATATTGTTTTGTTGAGTGCTGATGTGCGTGCTGTTACTTCACGGTCATTGTTTGTTTATTGTTTTCTTTACGTTTCACTAATAAAAGATGTGGAACACGAATCACTCTGTGCCTTGGTCCGTCTATCATAGCAACCATGGCAGAATATCCCACCAATCAAGGACCAAGCAGCGTGCTCGGGAGGGTGAAGTGAATTGGACCTGGGAGGAAATCCGGGGAGGATGTGATACCCTTCCTTGGAGATAATCGCTGAGAGAATCCGTCTATCATAACAACCATGACATAATGGCTTTTTTCTGGCCACACTTCCGTAAAGCCCAGCTCTGTGGAGTTGTACGGCTTAAAGTGGTCCGATGGACAGATACTCCAATCTCCGCTGTGGAGTTTTGCAGCTCCTTCAGGGTTATCTTTGGTCTCTTTGTTGCCTCTGATTAATACCCTCCTTTGGGCTGTGAGTTTTGGTGGGCGGCCCTCTCTTTGCAGGTTTGTTGTGCTCCGTGGGATGTTCAAAGTTTCAGATATTTTTTTATAACCCAACCTTCATCTGTAATTCTCCACAACTTTGTCCCTGATCTGTTTGGAGAGCTCCTTTGTCTTCATAGTGCTGTTTGCTTGGTGGTGCCCCTTGCTGAGTGGTGTTGCAGACACTAGGGCCTTTCAGAACAGTTGAATATATACTGAGGTCATGTGTCAGATCATGTGACATTTAGATTGCACACAGATGGACTTTATTTAACTAGTTATGTGACTTCTGAAGGTAATTGGTTGCACCAGATCATATGCACCCACAAATTATCAGTTTTTTTTTTTTTTTTAATTGATAGCAAGATATCGGGCTAGCTATATTGGCTTGCTAGGCTACTCAGTTCGGCAGGCTTTACACATTTGAATACCTGCGTGTATGTGTGTTTACTACATGTATGACAAAACTTTATTGCAAACTGCTATGCCCTTGTCATGACCTGGCCCTTTTTGGGTATAGCTAACGGCTTCCCCCTCTCTCTCCTACACCCAGGTTCTGTTATCTCAGGTCATAAATTCCTGGAAGAGACTCTCTCCCCCTGGCCATGCAGAAAGAGACACATAGAGAGAACAAAAATGGGGATTTGATACAAAATGTCAACTTGTGGGAATGGTCCGTGGACATTTAAGGGATGTGTATGACGAGTGTGTTTCATTTTGTTACCTCAGAGATGACAGGAAACACACATGACTATGTACATTTCTCAATTATGGGGTTTGCATCTAATTATTGTATAAAATGAATGAGTAAAGATGACTCTATGTAAGGCGATGTTAAAACTTTAATGAGAGAGAATTGTAATTCCCTTTAAAGTTTAACCAAGTCATTGGCCCGCCCCGTGAACATAGTCATGATCTGGCGTCATGGAACCGCCCTTGTCTACTGTTACGAATAAAAAACCCTCCTGAGGAAATCCTCTTCAGACCATGCATACCTTGATGGACACCGAGGGGCACAGGTTGAGTTTAGACCACAAAAACCTCAGTGTCCCCTAAGGTTACAATGGTTGTTGAATTCCTAACCATACCATGTGGATTATTGGCTACATGGTTGGAAATGGTTCAACTCTGAGACTATCGATCCCGACAGAATAAGAGCAAATATTATATACTAATTACTAGTTGCAGCTAGAAATTATGTCAACCTAGGATGTGAAGACTGACAACCGCCAAAATATCTATTCTATGTGAACATTTCTTTCATGGTACTCTAAAGTACCCATTCTAACCACTAAATACTTGATCTTCAGGGAGGCAGAGAGAGAGAGACAATGATGAACTGACTCTCCAACAGAAGGACGGACGATTCCAACAGAGATCACGACGACAGACTGGGTGTAAATATATTGATTGCAATTATTCCTGAATGAGTGAGCGTTCATGTGCACAGGATTAGCATTTCAATTAATATAATTATCAACTGTGTATTGTTTCCTTTTGTCTTCCCAGCCTTTTTTAGTCCACACCCACTTCTCATTGTCCACCAAGCTGTCATATTGGCTTAGCCCACTAGGGAACCTCCCCTATCATTTCCTTGTAACAATATCTACTGTGTTATTTGTTTATGCATTTCAGTGATTGTTTCGTTAGTTAGTAAATAAATTATGTATGGATGATTCATAGTAAAGGCTGGGTTCGTGCAGATAACCAACAATTTACAACGTTTGGAATGAGACTAATGTGAGGTAAAGAATAATTTATCTGATATTATAATTCTTGAAGAGTTATATTAGGAAAATTATAACTTTGTAATCTGAAGATTTTCCTAGGTGCCCCGACTTCCTAGTTAATTACATTTACATGATTCGTTTAATCACGTAATAAAAATGACAGATAATTGATTTGATAAAATAACAGTCTTCATTTTAATGATGCCAAAGACACGACACCCTGCACACAAGTGTTTTTCATTTGTACTATCAGTGTGGAGTTGGTGCTTTGTGTGCTTATTCAAATGACGTTTTGTGTTCTGTATTGACGCAAAAACACTTTTTTTTATGAGTTTGAAGAGTTTTACAAGAATTGTATAATATTTTTCTGGTTTGGTGTAAGGTTTTGTGATAGTGTGTAAAGTAGCAAAAATAGCCTATAGTTTCAAAGATAGTGCCTAACCAATCAGAAAAAACAACAACTTCCAAATCTGCAGACTTCCCTAACTTAGATTGCTTGAGAATTGTTTTTTGATAGCGTTAATACTTTTTGCACTACAATAATATTTAAATGAGCTCCCAGTGCATTTTAATGGCAAAAAAATTGCTTTAGATGTCACACCCTGATCAGTTTCACCTGTCTTTGTGATTGTCTCCACCCACCTCCAGGTGTTACCCGCCTTCCCCATTATTCCCAGGGTATTTATTATTGTTTTTTTCTGTTTGTCTGTAGCCAGTTTACCAGTGTGTTTTCTGAGTTCCTATTTTTCCTACTCTGTTTTTTCTAATCCTCACGGTTTTGACCTCTTGCCTGCCCACAAGGCTGGAATGGGCTACAAGACCATTGCCAAGCAGCTTGGTGAGAAGGTGACAACAGTTGGTGCGATTATTCGCAAATTGAAGAAACACAAAATAACTGTAAATCTCCCTCTCTCTAGGAGACAGAATGCGTCTCCTTCCTGAGCAGTATGACGGCTGCGTGGTCCCATGGTGTTTATGCTTGCATACTATTGTTTGTACAGATGAACGTGGTACCTTCAGGCGTTTGGAAATTGTGCCCAAGGATAAATCAGACTTGTGGAGGTCTACAATTTTTTTCTGAGGTTTTGGCTCATTTCTTTTGATTTTCCCATGATGTCAAGCAAAGAGGCACTGTGTTTGAAGTTAGGCCTTGAAATACGTCCACAGGTACACCTCCAATCGACTCAAATTATATCATTTAGCCTATAAAAAGCTTCTAAAGCCATGCCATCATTTTCTGGAATTTTCCAAGCTGTTTAAAGGCACAGTCAACTTAATATATGTAAACTTCTGACCCAGTGAATTATAAGTGAAATCTCTCTGTAAACAATTGTTGGAAAAATGACTTGTGTTATGCACAAAGTAGATGTCCTAACCAACTTGCCAAAACTATAGTTTGTTAACAGGAAATTTGTGGAGTGGTTGAAAAATGAGTTTTAATGACTCCAACATAAGTGTATGTAAACTTCCGACTTCAACTGTACATGCAGAGCAGTGGAGGCTGCTGAGGGGAGGACGGCTCATAATAATGGCTGGAATGGAGTCAATGGAATGGTATCAAACACAAAGATGTGGTTTCCATGTGGTTGATACCACTCCATTGACTCCCTTCCAGACATTATTATGAGCCGTCCTCCTCTTGGCAGCCTCCACTGATGAAGACTGATGAAGAGATCCAGAATCAATTGACGTGGGATTTGAATTCAATTTCATCCAATTGTTCTCACCGGTGCTCCAAGCACCATATTGAATTATAATCAGTTTTAAATACGTATAGCAGTTGTCCCTACTTTAATCCTTAGAGGAAACTGGACAATTTAGGAAACGTGATGACACTAAATGCACTCGCTGACAGATTCAAGTTGCTTAGAAATTAATTAATTTACCCAGGGCCATGCAGTTTCTTAACATATATATTCATTTTGGTGTCTTGTTGATGCCAGCTGGGCTCCAGTGAACCTGAACGATCAGGCATAGAGTTGAGGATTAGAGGACATTGGCACGGCCTGAGCTAATGTGTCCATATGGTGGGAGGCATGTCTGCATGAATATGCAGCACATCAACGTCAGGGTTCCAGCAGGTTCACAGCAAGACCATTACGGCCGTAGTAGACATTTAACACTGATTACACAGTCCATTTCTTCCCATTGAATGGAGGCACTCTTGTATGCCAGCTCAGGGTCACAATATACCCTCAAGGCAGCAATAACCTTTGTCTGCTTTGAACAAGTATCACGCTGGAAAGTTGAATGCATCTGAATGAGTTGAAGTCCGTACAGCACACTCTATGCTTGTAACTGTATCTGTCACGTTGATGACTATGAGATAAGCCATAATTTTTTGGGATGTTGTTGGTGTTGGTGGAAAAAGACAATGCTTATCCCCATAATCTTTTTTATGTGTTCATTTTCAAAGGATGAAGCTAAGAACTTTATAACAATATGGAAGACAATTAAACTTATTCTACAAGAACCAATATCACTCCCTAAAAACACAACCCTTGGAAAGCTTTTCAGAATTCACCAATAAATTGGTCTACATGGAAAACTAAAGGCGTAGAAACCGTAAATGACTTGGTGACAGGAAATACGTTTATTTCCATGACAGAGTAATTCAGAAGCAATTTTGGACTGACCAATGTTGATCGTTTCAAATACACTGAACAAAAATATAAGCGCACCAAGTAAAATGTTTCCCGCCAATATCCAGCAACTTCACACAGCCATTGAAGAGAAGCGAGACAACATTTCACAGGCCACAATCAACAGCCTGATCAATTCTTTGTGAAGAAGATGTGTCACGCTGCATGAGGCAAATGGTGGCAACGGCAAACAATGACTGGTTTTCTGATCCAAGCCCCTACCTTTTTTTAAGGTATCTGTGACCAACAGATTTTAAAACTATTTTTAAACCTTTATTTAGCAGATGCATATCTCTATTGTGAAGTCCATGGATTAGGGCCTAATTAATTTATTTCAATTGACTGATTTCCTTATATTAATTGTAACTCAGTAAAATCTTTGAAATTGTTGCATATTGCATTTATTTTTGTTCCATTTACATGTCACTTAAAAGTTAATTTACATTTTAAACCAGTTATGCTGACATGCTCATAACTGTAATTTTGATAATTTTATGGGAAACTGCAATGCCAATCATGCTGTTGATTTATAAATTAAAAAGTGACTGTTGACTGCTAGCACTGTTGAAATGCACAAAAAACTTCCCACTGAGATAGGATCAACCTACCCACATGGTCACTGAGAGATAACTAAGCTCGTCTGCTTTTAAGGGCACGGAAAATGTGTAAACCTCAAATTGCACAATACGATTTTAACAAGCACGGACTTCCTTAAAGAATTATGTAGGCATGTGTCTTAGCGCTGTGGGGCTGAGGAAAGGGCTGACTGAGCTTAGTTTACATATTATGTGAACCGCACATCAGACATGGGTGAATGAATGTAACACGCTTCACCTAGTGTTACTAACCTAAAGATACACAAATGACATTACCTAACTACTATCTAACCACATTACTAGGACCAGTGGCTCAGAATTATTCGTCCTTATTGCATCATGTCAGAGGTGGAATTATATCATCATACCTAAAGCGGACATTGCCATTGTTCACTTGTTCGAACACTGATAGAAATCCTCATTATTTAATTTAATTATTTTTAATTTGAGTATCATTAATTCTACATAGCCTACACTTTCTTGTTCAGAACTTCTGGGACAGTGTAGCTTCGTGACAATGATCACAAGAGCTGTTTACCGATTTGATAGCTCCAACTCAGTTGCACATCCGACACCACCAAAACATCAGCTATGCAGGTGTCGCTATCGCCGGTTAACGCTTGATATGATTAAATCTAGGTCAAGAAAATAAGTTATATGGCTATGGCTTGTAGCCTGCATTCATGGACTGATTATCCATGTGTTTACTCTGGCATTGTGTAAAATGAAATGTGAGCCCATGCGTCACCAATATGTTTTTCCTTGACCATCCCTGCTTAGCTGTGCCAAATGAATAGCCAAATAAATCAGGCCCCTGGTTTACCTGGTGGCACAGCCATTTGGAGGGACCAAGAGCTCACTTCACTTCATTACTTTGCAGTTAATTTCCCAGTGTCACCTGGTCACGACACCTGAATAGATTTCTCTGCATTTTTCTTCAACTTGATTAATTTTGATCTCGATATGAATAGATTAATTTGCTCCCCCAACACATATTTGTATTTTTTTTTATTTTATTTCACCTTTATTTAACCAGGTAGGCTATTTGAGAACAAGTTCTCATTTGCAACTGCGACCTGGCCAAGATAAACCATAGCAGTGTGAACAGACAACACAGAGTTACACATGGAGTAAACAATTATCAAGTCAATAACAGTAGGAAAAAAAATAATCTATATGCATTGTGTGCAAAAGGCATGAGGAGTTAGGCAATAAATAGGCCATAGGAGTGAATAATTGCAATTTATCAGATTAACACTGGAGTGATAAATGATCAGATGGTCATGTGCATGTAGAGATACTGGTGTGCAAAAGAGCAGAAAAGTAAATGAAATAAAAACAGTATGGGGATGAGGTAGGTAAATTGGGTGGGCTATATACCGATGGACTATGTACAGCTGCAGCGATTGGTTAGCTGCTCAGATAGCAGATGTTTAAAGTTGGTGAGGGAGATAAAAGTCTCCAACTTCAGAGATTTTTTGCAATTTGTTCCAGTCTCAGACAGCAGAGAACTGGAAGGAAAGGCGGCCAAATGAGGTTTTGGCTTTAGGGATGATCAGTGAGATACACCTGCTGGAGCGCGTGCTACGGGTGGGTGTTGCCATCGTGACCAGTGAACTGAGATAAAGTGGAGCTTTACCTAGCATAGACTTGTAGATGACCTCGAGCCAGTGGGTCTGGCGACGAATATGTAGCGAGGGCCAGCCGACTAGAGCATACAGGTCGCAGTGGTGGGTGGTATAAGGTGCTTTAGTAACAAAAAGGATGGCACTGTGATAAACTGCATCCAGTTTGCTGAGTAGAGTATTGGAAGCTATTTTGTAGATGACATCGCCAAAGTCGAGGATCGGTAGGATAGTCAGTTTTACTAGGGTAGGTTTGGCGGCGTGAGTGAAGGAGGCTTTGTTGCGAACTTGAAAGCCGACTCTAGATTTGATTTTGGATTGGAGATGTTTGATATGAGTCTGGAAGGAGAGTTTGCAGTCTAGCCAGACACCTAGGTACTTATAGATGTCCACATCTTCTAGGTCGGAACCATCCAGGGTGGTGATGCTAGTCGGGCATGCAGGTGCAGGCAGCGAACGGTTGAAAAGCATGCATTTGGTTTTACTAGCGTTTAAGAGCAGTTGGAGGCCACAGAAGGAGTGTTGTATGGCATTGAAGCTCGTTTGGAGGTTAGATAGCACAGTGTCCAAGGAAGGACCAGAAGTATACAGAATGGTGTCGTCTGCGTAGAGGTGGATCAGGGAATCGCCCGCAGCAAGCGCAACATCATTGATATATACAGAGAAAAGTGTCGGCCCGAGAATTGAACCCTGTGGTACCCCCATAGAGACTGCCAGAGGACCGGACAACATGCCCTCCGATTTCACACACTGAACTCTGTCTGCAAAGTAGTTGGTGAACCAGGCAAGGCAGTCATTAGAAAAACCGAAGCTATTGAGTCTGCCGATAAGAATATGGTGATTGACAGAGTCAAAAGCCTTGGCCAGGTTGATGAAGACGGTTGCACAGTACTGTCTTTTATCGATGGCGGTTATTATATCGTTTAGTACCATGAGCGTGGCTGAGGTGCACCCGTGACCGGCTCGGAAACCGGATTGCACAGCGGAGAAGGTACGGTGGGATTCGAGATGGTCAGTGATCTGTTTGTTGACTTGGCTTTCGAAGACCTTAGATTGGCAGGGCAAGATGGATATAGGTCTGTAACAGTTTGGGTCCAGGGTGTCTCCCCCTTTGAAGAGGGGGATGACCGCGGCCGATTTCCAATCCTTGGGGATCTCAGATGATACGAAGGAGAGGTTGAACAGGCTGGTAATAGGGGTTGCTTCTTCCTTCATTGTTTTCCTCAAAATAGCTATTCCATGGTTCTCCTGTGTATCTCGCAGAAGGTCCCTCAAAGGTATTGACAAAAATACAAGTTTTGTTTCTCTGATGAAGGATGTTCCACAATGTGAGCAATTTTTGTCTTCATGTTGCTTTCCTAAGCAATTTTGGCATTCATCACAAAAGAAATGAGAGACAGCTGTCAGGGCTGTATTACCCAAAACCTTTTTGAAGAGATATTTAGATGTTGGAACCAAGTTGGGGACAAGCAAATTCAGCAAGGCAAGTAGGTCTATCAGGGCAGTTCCAGTCAGGTGATGACACAGAACAAAGAGCATTATTGCCATAAGACATTGCCCCTTTGTTACTGATGCCCCAGGGTAAATCCTTTCTTTGTTCTGAAAAGAGTTAGATGCAAGGTATATTTAGACATTTGTTTAAGCCAGAAGGAAATGTATAATACATCTGCAAAGGTAGAACAGATTGCTATGGCCTGAGAGTTGTGTGTTTGTGCCCCTGACACTAACCATCTCAGGGGCATCATCACGGTCTAAATCATCAGAGCCAGGTCGACTGTGGTGTGCCAGGTGGTCCTAAATTAGGAATACATGGAGAAAACCAGCACAGAACATTATCTAACTAAAATATTGTATAGAATGTATAACACTGACTTCACAAGGGTGAGGCTAAGAAACTGAATGTCTGTCTGCGTGTGTGTGTGTGTGTGTGTGTGTGTGTGTGTGTGTGTTTGTGTGTGTGTGTGTGTGTGTGTGTGTGTGTGTGTGTGTGTACAACATGTATGTGTACATGTGGGTACTTGATGTCCCCACATGTACAAAAAACGGACAAATTGGACATTTAGCAAGTACCCATGAAGGATTTGCTATTTTTGGCTCAGGGGTTTAGCTTAAGGAAAAACGTACATTTGGGCATAGGGTTAGAATTGGGGTTACTATTAGGTTTAGGCATTGCGGGTTAAGCTTAGAGTTAGGCATTAGGGCCAGGTGAATTGTAGCCTTAACATTTAGGTTATTGGAGTTAAGGTTATGGTTAGGTTTAAGATAAGGGTATGGTTAAAGTCAAGGTTAGGATAAGAGTTAGGGTTAGGGATATGTTTAGGGCGAGGGAACATGTTTTTTGGTGTCAAGTTTAGGTCTTAAGTCCCCACAAGGATAGAAAAACAAACATGTATGTGTGTGTGTGTGTGTGTGTGTGTGTGTGTGTGTTTGTGTGTGTGTGTGTGTTTGTGTACCTGACACTTACCATCTCAGGGGCATAATCATCAGAGCCAGGTTGATTGGGGTGTGTCAGTGGGTTCTAAATTAGGAATACGTGTATAAAACAAACAGAGAACATTATGTAACTAAAATATTTGATAGAATACATAACACTGACTTCAAAAAGGTGAGGCTAAGAAACTGAATATCTGTGTGTGTGTGCGCGTGTGTTTGTGGACCTGACACTAGCCATCTCAGGGGCATCATCACGGTCTAAATCATCAGAGCCATATTGATTGGGGTGTGTTAGAGAGTCCTAAAAAATGAACATAGAACAATATATATTTAAAATATTAGCTAGAATACATGACACTGACTTCACAAGGGTGAGGCTAAAAAACTGAATGTGTGTGTGTGTGTGTCCGTGCGTTTGTGTGTGGGTACCTGACATGACTAAATCCTCATTAAGCTCTAAATAATCAGAGACATGTTGATTACCTCTGTGAAAATGCAGAGCGCCAAATTCAAGTAAATTACTATAAAAATCGAACGTTCATTAAATCACACATGCAAGATAGCAAATTAAAGCTACACTTGTTGTGAATCCAGCCAACATGTCAGATTTCAAGAAGGCTTTTCGGCGAAAGCAAACGATGCTATTATCTGAGGATAGCACCATAGTAAACATAGAGAAAGCACAATCCAACCCTGCAGGCGCAACACAAAATACAGAACAAAAAATATAATTCATGCCTTACCTTTGACGAGCTTCTTTTGTTGGCACTCCAATATGTCCCATAAACATCACAAATGGTCCTTTTGTTCAATTAATTCCGTCGATATTTATCCAAAATGTCAATTTATTTGGCGCGTTTGATCCAGAAAAACACCGGTTCCAACTTGCTCAACGTGACTACAAAATATCTCAAACGTTACCTGTAAACTTTGCCAAAACATTTCAAACTACTTTTGTAATACAACTTTAGGTATTTTTTAAACGTAAATAATCAATAAATTGAAGACGGGATGATCTGTGTTCAATACAGGAAGAAAACAAACTGAAGCATGCTTTCTGGTCATGCACCTCTATCTAACAGTACACTTCAAGTGACCCTCGTTCAAGATGGCCGTGCTTCTTCATTACCCAAATAAATAACCTCAACCAATTTCTAAAGACTGTTGACATCCAGTAGAAGCGATAGCAACTGCAAGAAGGTCCCTTAGAAATATGTATTCCTAATGACCTCAACAACAAATAAAACTGAATGGTTTGTCCTCTGGGTTTCGCCTGCTAAATAAGTTCTGTTTTTCTCACAGACATGATTCAAACAGTCTTAGAAACTTCAGAGTGTTTTCCATCCAAATCCACTAATAACATGCATATCTTATCTTCTGGGGCTGAGTAGCAGGCAGTTGAATTGGGGCATGCATTTCATCCGGACGTGAAAATACTGCCCCCTGCACCAAGAAGTTAAGGTTTGTAAGTAGCTAGCTAGAAACTAGATGCTGAATACAAACACTGACAATGTACCATCTAGCTAGCAGGTTAACTAGCTACTGTGTCTAGCTAGCAGATATACAGCTAGTATATACATACCAATAACCGCATAGCATAAGCAATTGAACACCCCAACAGTAATATGTTTATAGCTACATTAAAAAATGAATCTAGTTTTCTAGAGCTCGCAACTACCTAAGGCAATATAACAACAACAATACTTTAATATAGCTGCTGGACCTGGTCTGTCGAGGAAAAGGGAAGTTTTCATATGGTCCCTTATGACTCGGACTGGAGGAGTTTCTTACAAGGGTAAGCTAATTGTTGAAAACTGCTTGCATCATGTCAACTGCTAATGAAACTGACTCTATAGCTAGCTATAAAAAAAACGTTGCAAAAATATATTCACTTGTGGATTTTTTGAAGAAGGGACATCAGAAATTGTTCTAGTGGAAAATATTGAAGAGTTTGATGGGACGTGCAACAATTTGAAATAATATTTTTTTTATTGGCAGCACACAGGGAAGAGATATGTTATGGCTCTGGATGGTAAGCTAACTAGCTAGCTACCCAGCTAATTACAGACTATAATGTAGCTAGCTAACAAGATATGGTTAATGTTATTAAAAAAAGTAATACAGCCAAGACATTGGCTATAACAACTAATATTAGCTAGCTAAGGAGCTAGTTATATCCCTTAAATGTACTAGTATGTGTAGGTAGCATGCTAACTGCTGGCTAGTTAGCTAACTAGCTGCTGGTAAGAATGAAAGCTAGCTTACTCATACTAACTGGGCTGATTGCCAGGCCGTTGTTGTAAATAAGAATTTGTTCTTAACTGACTTGCCTGGTAAAATAAAGGTAAAACAAAAATAAAAGATATAGCTAACTAGTAAGCTAAGTTGCAAACACAGCCTATGATATTATGGGGGTGAGGGGGTATGCAACATGGTGAGTGATGTGAGCCGCCTAGCTAATAATGTTAATTTTTACTTTGTAGAAGATCGCAGGAGACTAGTAGAAATGTTTTTGAAAAAAGGACCAGGTCAGAATGTCCAAGAGAAGAAAGGGTGAGGAATGAGGGAGAAAAGAAAGAACCCGCATTATGTGGAAGAAGCGGAAAATACTACTCAAAAGGTATGCTTAGTTGTGAAATTGACTAGCTACATGTATATATTTGAGCAAAACCTATAATTTCCTGACTGTAGCTATGTCACTCTACCAGAGTGTATCCTAGAGCAAGAAGAGGGCAGAGTCTGAAAAATAAAACCATCAGACAGAACTAATGGCCAGTGTATCATGTCAAGTAAGTTTCTTTGTAGAGAAAGTATTTTGCAATTTAAGTTGATGCATTAAAAGGTGAATTTAATCTCATCTCACCTACGTAATGTATTAATCACCAATATTAGCATAAAATCTCATTTCTCCTCAACACAACCAAATACATTTTAAAAAATTGTTATGCGGTTAATTATTATGTCTGAAACACCTCCAATCATTGAGACTAAAATAGTGTAAATTGGTGGATTTTGTCTCCTATTCATGTCTAAATGTGTAAATTGTACAAAGAATCTTTGTCCTTCCAGGCCAGACCTCAAAGGGACACAGAGAGTGAGGAGGACATCACCTTAGTGTCAAAACAGGAAATGCAACTACAGCTAACCACTGCAAACTTTCAAATAAGGGTGCTCAAAAGAGAAAATGCAGCACTCAGACAATCTCTCTCTGTGATTGAAGTTAAGCTTTCCTGTTTGTGGATGCTCCCACTGAATATTCTCACCCTGCATGCAAGTACAGGTTTAGTTGTGTTAATAACCATAGATACTGTGATTAGGTTCAGTTGTAGGTGTATCTGTGAGTAGGTGCAGTTGTATAGTGTCTACCAATCTATTAGTTGAATGTATATTGCATGCAAGTGTAATGATAGCCCATTATGTTCTATATTTTCAGAGTTGCCAGGTTTGCTCCAGGAAGTGAAAAACCAAGAGGGAGAGAATGAGACACACAACTTCAAAGGGTGTCTGTGTGTTTGGTTTAAGCATGATGACCAGAATATGAGGAGTATAGATTGAGAGTAAGAAATATGATTAGAAGTTGGAAGGAGGTGGTTGAATGAATCTGTATTCACTTTCTCTGTCTGTCATATTGTGTGTTCCCAGACATCATGGCTGGTGGATCCACACCCATCTTTCAAAACTCACAATAGTGAGAGAGGAAACACAGTTTATAATGTTGTGTGTGTTTGGTTTAAGCATGATGATCAGAATATGAGGAGTAGAGATTGAGAGTAAGAAAAATGATTGGAAGTTATGTGGTGTTTGAATTACTCTTTATTCACTTTCTCTAACTGTCTGTCATATTGTGTGTTCCCAGACATCATGGCTGGTGGATCCACACCCATCTCCAAAACTCACAGTGGTGAGAGAGGAAACACAGTTTCTAACGGTGTGTGTTATAGATTGTTGTTGGTTGATGACCAGAATATGAGGAGTATAGATAGAGAGTAGGAGGGATGATTCGAATTTGTAAGGAGGTGGTTGAATGAATCTGTATTACATCTCTTTAACAGTCTGTCATACCGTGTGTTCCCAGACATCATGGCTGGTGGATCCACACCCTTCCACCAACCCGAAAAGCAGCACTCCAAGACATAGCTGTCACAACCCTACCATGGTAGGGTGACAAACCTTGAGCTGTAAATCAGGTGTTCACCACTATTCACAATTTGAGTACAAAAGCAGGTGTATTGACATTTTTACAACACAGCAAGCAGAAAAATACTGTATGCATGTGCAGTTTTGCTAAATTTAACATAAATGTTTAATGCATATTGTAGTACAATGATAATTTGTCTTAGAAGTGTTTTAACTTATAGAGTGCCAAATAGGATTATGAAAAACATATTCACAAAACTATTTCTCGTTAATTACTCAAACTAACTAACGGAGTTAGCAAGCAAACAACTTGAGTCATGGCAGAAAGGACTACGAGAATTGTTTTATAACTCAAATACATTTACTTAAAGGGGTGGTTCATCGAAAAATACTTTTAACCTCAGAACATTTGCCTAGGCATTAGCCTTTACCAGAGAGAGTTTTTAGGTAAGTTGGATCAGTATTTAGACTTCAGCAATTTTATTTCAAAATGTGACATTTACGATTTTATCTAAAATGTATGAAAAACTACATGTATTTATTATCATTTTATGGACCAAATGTTGTCTCGTCATTGAATTGCCCAAAAACAATCTGTTTTGCTTTAAAACATGCTACAAAAATCAACCTGCTAGAGCTAACATTTTCTTCAGTTTGTGTCATCTGGTTGATACTCTTCCTCTTGGTTCAAAGATTTGTAAGTAAGTTTTGACTCTGACCCAAGTCGCGGCTCGGCGCGGATTAATCAAAAATTACTTTCTGGATTTTAATGAAAAAAATTACCGATATCATTGGGAAATATCAGGCTAGGTAAATATTTTAGCGAAGTAATCTTATCGCAATTTTAACTACAAGGGCTATTGCAGTGATTGGAGGCACCGGTGGTGTCTTTAGACGGAATTTATGATAAACTTTGACATTAAATGGGGTTTCTATGGGAGGGAGAAGAATTCGCTGATGAGCTAAACTAAATACTGATCTGAACAACCTAAAAACTGTCTCTGGTGAAGGCTAATGCCTAGGAAAATGTTCTAGTGGGATTAAACGTATTGTTGATGAAAACATTAAACAAAGCAATACAACAGTTTACATTTCAAGATAATATTTTATGAACAAAGCATTTATCTAAACATGAATCTGAGGGGTAAGCAGAAAAGATATGCTTGACTAAGTCCAAAACTCAAATCTAATATACTGTACTTAGAAAGGGGGGAGAAAGATCAAATGGGGGAGTAACAAAGCTAGGGAGACAGAGAGAGAAAGAAGGAGTGTAGCGGCTTTCTTCCGCTGAAGGAGAGGAGGACCAAAATGCAGCGTGGTTAGTGTTCAACATCTTTAATATCGACGATAAACGGGAACACTACAAAATACAAAACAACAAAAGTGAAAACCGAAACAGTTATTTTCTGGTGCAATGACACAAAGACAGAAGACAATCACCCATAAAATACCCACAGAATATGGCTGCCTAAATATGGTTCCCAATCAGAGACAACGATAGACAGCTGCCTCTAATTGAGAACCAATCTAGGCAACCATAGGCCTACAAACTACCTAGAAAGGAAACAGCCCCATAAACATACAAAAAACCCTAGACCAGCCAAAACACATAAATCCCCCATGTCACACCCTGACCTAACCAAAATAATAAAGAAAAAAAAGATAACTAAGGCCAGGGCATGACAAGGACATAAGAGTTGTATAGTTACCACTAGTGTTGGGGGATAGGATTATATCAATCATCAATGGCGACGACGTGACAATGTCAAAAACAATGTTTTGTTGAATTTGTAGTTGACTCAAGAAATTCTGTTTTCAGAAACTTTTCACAATCACGGATAGTGATGTTAATAAGTAAAGTCCTAATATCGGTAACATCAATGGTTTTGTCCGAATACTTGGCACACCCTAATTGAACACAGAGCAATTCCTAATAATAAAATACTGTATTGATTTCGGATATCATTTAAGATAATAAGTTTATGTCCATCACATGTCCATCACAATGAATACATTGTTGATAACTACAAAGAGCACATTTTTACCATAGCTTCTATAGTCCCAAAATCATGTGTAACTGGCTTATTTTTTAAATGTATTTTATTAAAGTTATTGTTTTATGATGTTTTACAGGTGGAACTGTAAAAAAAACTGCGTAAGAAGTCAAAGATTTAGGTTTAAAACGTTGTTTTTTACTCAAAGGGAGTAACTTGGAGGCTAAGGGCTAACTTTTTGACTTGTTAACTCAGTAAAAAGTATTAAAATTTATATTTTTGCAAATATGATGTCCTCGTATCTGTCAACTTCTTAATGTACACCGAGCAAACATTTTTCAAAAGTCTACTATAGTTATTGCTGTAGTATCACGATAAAATTGCTATCATATTACCATAAGATATACCATTAGTATATATTTGTATATTGGTGTAGTAGTGTATAATGTTAGTTATTGCTATAGTATCACTATAAGAAGATGTTATAGTATTCCTTTTAAGATTACTATAGTTATTATTATAGTATGTCTGAATTTACCATAAGAATACTATACTACAATTTTTAAAAGGTTTTCTATAATATTTTTTTATAGTAATCTATTAGATCACTATAATATTGCTGTAGTTATTCCAATTTGTTTACTATAGTATGTTCGAATTTACCACAATAATGCTATACGTTATTTTGTGATATTTGTATAATACTATTTTATAGTAATCCTATAGCGCTTAAGGGCAGAGTGCAGGTATTTATTCCTGTCCAGCAGTAACACACCTGATTCAAATAATGCCAATAACAGTCTTGAATTTAGACCAAAGGGTTGCCCACCCCTGTATTAAAGGAACATAACCAGCCGTGTTATATTACCCAACATCCCTTTCACTCAATACTGCTATTCATCCAGAAAAGCCGAACGCTGTAGGGAACATTTTACATACTTTGTGTTGAGAGAGAACAACAGTGGTGTCAGCAAAAAAAACTGAAGTACTGAGGGGCTATAACTATGTGGTATGGTGTTAATATAACATGACTGGTCTTGGGTTCACCACATGTTTAGACACCGCCCATCTCAGAGCTAACCAGGGACCCTTGCTTCCTCACTTTATCACTTCAGTCTGAAGTGGCAAGTAACTCCTCAGTCTGCAATTGAAATAGTACTACTTTAATAGCACTACTTTTGACCAAGTCCCATTATACACTGGTCAAAATTGGGTCCCATATCGGACACAGATAGAGAAGCAGAGAGTAAGCCAGGACAAGGTGATTACAGCCAGCCAGCTGTGTTAATAAATGCAGATCCTGAGGACATACAACATGGCTAATTCCCTGCTAGTGCCATGCACCTTGAACGTTTCCATGCAGTCTTAGGCGTTGTCCCAAATGGTATCCTATTCCCTATATAGTGCACTACTTTTGACCAGAGCAGGAATAGGTTACCATTTGGGATGCACATTACTCACTCACAGTATTATCTTCTAGAAGCTATTGCATATGCAGTACTGTAGTCAGCCCCAATGGGGACAACAACCATATTGAATAAAACAATTAGGCTAAAATGGTTTGTGGTAGGCATCTGCACCTTTTGTAGTGTCTTAATTACTTGGAAAATTGGGCTCCACTTTGGCATCATAACAGTGCATGTCTCCCCCTTAGAGCATGAAATAGAATAGAGGCTGCAGCAGAACATGCTGCCTTGTTCTCTGTCCTGTTTACTGATAACTCCTCATCTCATCTCTGAATCTCACCTACCACGCTACAATGCTACCACACTCACATGGCCCCTGCTTCACAACAAGAAGCTTCAATAAGAATATCAGAACATTGGGATGACAAATTCAGCACTTAGTGTACGAGTCTTCTTCATATATATGTGTCCTGCCTCTTTAGGGGACAACTTCGGTTATAAATTACCAATTTACCCTGTCTAGCCTTCATGTTAAATTTATCTGCCAAGATGAGCTGAGTTTTTCCTGATCCATTAGGGACGCAAAAAGACAATACAGACTCAAATTTGAATTGGTGTTTGACAATTCAGACTCGCAAAGCATGTGGCAAGGACTACAGACTATAACGGACTACAAAGGCAAATTCTCTAAGTGGTGCCCACCGAACCCTCCCTCCCAGATGAGTATGGCTAGGGTTGAGTTTCCTGAATTTCCACCTGACTGACGTGCCCAAAGTAAACTGCCTGTTACTCAGGCCCAGAAGCCAGGACATGCATAATTGGTACCATTGGATAGAAAAAAACTCTGAAGTTTCTAGAACTATTAAAACCTGTTGTGACTAGGGGGCAGTATTTTCATGTTTGGAAAAAAAACGTGGGATATTATGTCAGAATAAGATGCTAGAATATGCATATAATTGACAGCTTAGGATAGAAAACACTCTAAAGTTTCCAAAACTGTAAAAATATTGTCTGTGAGTATAACAGAACTGATGTTGCAGGTGAAAGCCTGAGAAAAATCCAATCCGGAAGTGCCTCCTGTTTTGAAAGCGCTGCGTTCCAATGAGTCCCTATTGAGCAGTGAATGGGCTATAAACCAGATTAGTCTTTCTCCATATTCCCGAAGGTGTCTACAGCATTGTGACGTAGTTTTATGCATTTATGTTGAAGAATACCCGTAAGCGGCTACATTGTGCAAGTGGTCACCTGATGCTCCCAGAGAGATTCTCGCGTAAAATACAGAGGTTACTCCAATCGGTCTTACTGAAAAACTAATTTTTCCGATGGATATATTATCGAATAGATATTTGAAAAACACCTTGTGGATTGATTATAAACAACGTTTGCCATGTTTCTGTCGATATTATGGAGCTAATTTGGAATATTTTTTGCCGTTTTCGTGACTGCAATTTCCAGGCAATTTCTCAGCCAAACGTGAAGAACAAACGGAGCTATTTCGCCTACAAAAATAACATTTTTGGAAAAAAGGAACATTTGCTATCTAACTGGGAGTCTCGTGAGTGAAAACATCCGAAGCTCATCAAAGGTAAACGATTGAATTTGATTGCTTTTCTGATTTCCGTGACCAAGTTACCTGCTGCTAGCTGGACAAAATGCTATGCTTTGGCTGTAAAGCATATTTTGAAAATCTGAGATGACAGGGTGATTAACAAAAGGCTAAGCTGTGTCTCAAAATATTTAATTTGTGATTTTCATGAATAGGAATATTTCCTAGGAATATTTATGCCCGTTGCGTTATGCTAATTAGTGTCAGGCGATGATTACGCTCCCTCATGCGGGATGGGGAGTCACTAGAGGTAAAAAAAAATGTCTGAGACTATAACAGAACTGATATGGCAGGCGAAAAGAAAATCCGACCAGAAATATATATTTTTCAGCTCCCAGGCTCTTATTTTGGAAACCTATTGTTTCTATGTACCTCCGTCACCCAGATTGCAATTCCTATGGCTTCCACTAGATGTCAACAGTCTTTATTCAAGATTTCAGGCCTCTTTTTTGAAAAAGTTAAATCCAAATCAGTCTTTCGGTGCGCTTACGAATTTCCCTTTCCTATTGAACATATAACTTTCCGGGTGAAATAGTTTAGTTTATTTACATTTTAGAGTACCCGAGGATTAAATAGAAATGTCGTTTGACTTGTTTGGACAAAGTTTCCGGTAGCTTTTTGGACTCCTTTTGGATTACTGAAATCAATTGCGCCAACTAAATGGACTTTTTGGGATATAAAGAAGGATTTTATCGAACAAAACGACCAATCATGTTGTAGCTGGGACCCTTGGGATTGCAAAACGAGTAAGATCTTCAAAGGAAAGTGATTTATTTAATCGCGATTTTGTGAAGCCTGTGCTGGTTGAAAAATATGTTGATGTGGGGCGCTGTCCTCGGACAGCGCAGTTAGCTTAACTTCTTGACCCTACCCATTCCTTAAGCAGGATAATTGTAATCAGCAACCGCTGAATAGTATAGCGCCACAGTCAAATGATAATACTTAAAATATTAATATTCATGAAATCACAAGTGCAATATTGCAAAACACAGTTTAGCCGTTTGTTAATCCACCTGTCGTCTCAGATTTTGAAATTATGCTTTACAGCGAAAGCAATCCAAGCGTTTGTGTAAGTTTATCTATCGCATGACAAAACATTAAGTACACTTAACTTCAGATAGCTTGGTCACGAAAATCAGAAAAGCAAACAAATTAATCCAAACCTTTGATGATCTTTGGATGTTTTCACTCACGAGACTCCCAGTTACACAACAAAAGTTCCTTTTGTTCCATAAAGATTATTTTCATATCCAAAATACCTCCCTTTTGTTTGGCGCATTTTGTTCAGAAATCCACAGGAAAGAGCGGTCACGACAACGCAGACAAATTCCAAATAATATCCGGAATGTCCACAGAAACATGTCAAACGGTTTTTATAAAAAATCCTCAGGTTGTTTTTAAAATATATAATCGATAAGATATCAACCCCAAATTTCTTTCACAGTAGGAGAGGGAAAAACAATAGCTGTCCAAATTCTGTTGCGCGAGCAAAACTCATGTGACCACTTGACGCGATGTTATTGTTCTGGCTCATTTTTCAAAATAAAATCCTGAAACTGTGTCTGAAGACTGTTGACATCTTGAGGAAGCGATAGGAAAGGGAATCTGGTTGATATCCCTTTAAATGGAGCAATGGGAGGCTATGGAATTTTCACGTTTTCAAAATAGATGCCACTTCCTGGTTTGATTTTTCTCAGGGTTTCGCCTGCAAAATCAGTTCTGTTATACTCACAGACAATATTTTGACAGTTTTGGAAACTTTAGAGTGTTTTCTATCCTAATCTGTCAATTATATACATATTCTAGCATCTGGTCCTGAGAAATAGGCTATTTAGGTTATTTTTCCAAACATAAAAATAGTGCCCCCTAGCTTCAAGAGGTTAACAAGAAGTTAAGCTTTTAAATAGAATAAGACACTTGTATGTTCATGAATGTTTAATATTACAAATATTATTTTGAATTGTAATATAGTTATACTTAAACCCAAAATGGCTCTCCAGTAGATTATTAAGAAAGGCTCATCCTTTGTTTAAAAAAAATGCCTTTTTGCCTTTATACAGATTACAACTTCTCATTTCCGACGAATTGAAAATGACATTTAATTTAAAGTATCACCCTTCCTTAGACAAGCCACACAAAGCTGGTTACAATTTCAGTTTTCTCCTCCAGAAAAGATATGGGAAAAAAATACAATTTTTTTATGCTTAAACTCAAATATACAGATTAATAAAAAAAACATTCTTCATGGATTTTTAAAAATGTATTAATGATATTATGAATTTAAGCTGTGTGTAACGGTTGTCGTCGGTGGAAGAAGGAGAGGACCAAAGCGCAGGGTGGTTAGTGTTCATCTTAATTTAATAATAATAAAAAAACTGAACACTTCAAATTACAAAACAACAAAAGTGACAACCGAAACAGTTCTATCTGGTGCAGACACACAAAGACTGAAAACAACCACCCACAAACCCCAACAGAAAACAGGCTACCTAAATATGGTTCCCAATCAGAGACAATGACTAACATCTGCCTCTGATTGAGAACCATATCAGGCCAAACAAGAAACCCCACATAGACTGCCCACTCAACTCACGCCCTGACCACACTAAAACGAAGAAAAGGCAGAAGAACTATGGTCAGAACGTGATACTGTGGAGTTATATGAAGCTATGAAAAACATATGGACATGTCTGCTCAATCCAAACGTATAACCAACTGATTGCAGAATTACCACAAAAATGTAGGAGGTAAGTGGAAAAGGGAGAAAGTAGGGAACATTTATTGACAAATATTAAAAGATATAAATTGACTGAAAGGAACTGGCATAATAAGAAAAATATACCAGTTTCATTTGAGGTCAAAAATTTTGACAGCTGCGCTAGTTAAAGAGCTAGTTAGTGTTAGGCAACTGTGCTGCTGGCAACAATTGAATTATGCTTTTTTGCCAACGTTTACTGACACCATATTCCACGGGTGTTGAGCGTTCACAAATTTGTCAGGTATTCTGCACTCTGACAATCTCAGACGAGAGTACTCTGAAATTGGAGTAGATAGCCGGAGTGAATTTACCAGCTATGTCTATTGACAGTTGTTGCAGTGACATCATAAGCATTCTATTGAAATAGTTACTTGCATAGTGGAGTCTTTTGTTTAGACATGTAGCTAGATAGCTAAACAATGAATCCTAATCCCAATTTATAATGTTATTTTTCAAAAGATTTTAATTTAACCTTAATTTAACAGGGAGTCACATAGAGATTAAACATATATCTTACAAGAGAGCCCTGTATACATTACAATATTATTCAGCACACAATAAACCAAAATAAACATATTTAATAAAAGCAATCACATTCAACTACATATTTGTAACTGTAACTGCCTGAGTGGCACCAGCACATCTAACTGCAGTGAACTCTGCAGATTGTTCCACAAATTAGGGGCAAAAAAACTAAATGCAGATTTGTGTAGGAAAACGAGAAAATCGCCGGTCTTTGCTTTCCCAGTAGTCTGTGAAAACCGGCATGTGAACGGCAGAGCATGGCTGCCGCTTGACAAAGTGGCATATCACAGGCTCCCAGTGAATGAGGTGATAGACAAAATAGCTCTTGTGTGGAGCGTGACCACTCTGGAAAGACACCGCCCTCTCAATTGCTCAATGCTAACTGGATTTGATTATTGTTTGAATTTGTGGGTCAATGAGTGTTATTTTTGCTATGCAAAGTTTTAATGTCTTGTCTATTTTTGTCTGCTTTCCTCCTTTACAGCTTCAATTATCTGGAGCCTGGTGTTGTTGCGCCAAGGAGCTTTCACTTGGATGGAATCAGGTTTCTGTAATGAAGATGCAGGGAGTCAGGAAGCAGGTGCAGTCGGTGTGTTTAATACGACCAAACATAGTGACTACACGAACAAGAGTAGCGTCTGAACATGAACACATAAACAATACTGCCTGACGAGTGCTAGATAAAGGGGGAGTAATCAGGGAAGATGCCTAATGATGAGGCGCAGGTGTGCACAATGATGGTTGCAAGGTGTGCATAATGATGGGTTTCCAGGACCGGTGGTTAGTAGACCTGCGACGTGGTCTGTCAAAGGGTTGTAGCGAGAGTAGACGTGACAGTTTCAGCTGTTATACAATGTGGACGTCCTTCCTCCCAGAGATGTGAAAGCATCCCCCAGATTGGTTACAAACCATTCTCCGAAATGGGATTATAAATTTGTCCATTTTTACATCAGCATCACTATATTTCCTCCAACGACAGTGATGATATGATATGATATGCTATTTTGAAGCTCTGAGTCTGCAGTTTTATCCAATATAAAAACACAATTTCAAACTTTGGACATAAGACTGAAAAGATATGGTGGGTCACATTTACAGACAGAAATCACAAAGTTATTTACATTGTGAGCAACCATTTTTTTAAGTATGTTATGTTCCTGGATGATCTAAAACAAAAAATAATAGAAATGTTTCTTCAACAGCAAATCTCTAAAGTCTCGAAACTGACATGTAAGCAGTAGGATTAGCCTGCTTTGTCAGTACTTGTTAGCATGAATTACTCAAGTGGGGTGTCATGACGTTGGCCTGGGGGTAGGTTTATGACAGTCATAAATACCTCTCCCCCATTTTCCTCTCTCTACCCTACTGATGTTACATTTGCAAACCCCTTGGTTAACATAGAGATTCTGGGAACATCAGAAGTTGGGGGGAAATGAACTATATTCTGGTAATCCGACCAATTGAACATATGCAGTGGTATGAATATGATGTCAGTTCGGTTGTCATCTGAGACATTCTCATCAATTATAAGATGACAAACTCTACAGTGTAAAGTCTACACATCAGAGTTATCGGATTCACATGGAATTGTTGTTCAATTTAAATGTTTGAATATGAAATTATTTGTGATGGGATGAAACGTGATTTTAGCTTCTAAAATGTGAGAATTGGGTTTTCATGAGTGAATTAGGCCCGACTCAGTGGCCCGCCCATGTGAAGAGACATAGGTTGTAAACTATGAAACACACCCCTTTTCTCCCTTCGTATATAAAGCCTTGACGACAATATAACCTCTTGTTCCGAGGATGTGAGGACGACGGTCCAATGTCAGAATGGTTCAGATAATAACTACAGAACGAATGCAACATGTGAGCTTTGGTTGCGAATGGTATGAACTTTGAACTCTTATTCACTACAGAAGTGATACCTCCTAGCCGTTGAGTTAGCAACAGCCGCTGCAAACGAGGGTTAGGAAGGAACAGACAGAGTATCCCGTCTATCGACGTTACTACAAGGTATCCAATTGACCACCAGAGACATTCTTCAAAGGACTCGGTTTGGCAACACGGCCTTCCATCTAACACCAAGATACCGAAGAGCAGCTAAGAGTAAATATTTATTGGATTTTCCTTTTCCAAATGGGCGGTAATTTAGAATGCATAAGATACTGTATTTACGATAGCACAGCTCCGCCCTTTGTTCCTTAGTCTTCCCGCTTTTTCACTCAAACCCAGCCCCTTTTCTCTTGTGTAACAAGCAATCATATCTGTTCCGCCTGCTAGACATGTTTTCCTTTATGACGTAATTTGTAATCAAGTTATGATTAATTATGTGTATTTGTAATTCTGTGTGATTAGTTAGGTATTTAGTAAATAAATAATTAAACCCAATTTTGTATTGCTGATTCAACTTGTTAGCCAGGGTTTGTGAAGATAACCAAGAATGTACAACTTTCAGATGAGACTCAACTAAGGTGACGATTAATATTGACTGCTAGTAAAATATCATTAGGTCTTTAAGAGTTTATTCGAAAGATAACAGCTCTATAAACATTATTTAGTGGTGCCCCGACTCTCTACTTAATTACATTTACATGATTAGCTCAATCAGGTAATATTAATTACGCAGAAATTATTTTATAGAATAGCATGTCATATCACTTAATCCGGCATAGCCAAAGACACGACAGGGGTGTGAAGGTCTAAGCTAATGAAGAGCTTGGGAGTACAGTTTATCTCACTCTAAACCTCTCACATACACATTTATTTTCAGACTATTGAAAGAACATCATATCACATTTAATTGAATGACGTTGCAAATATTGAGGATTTAGTTTTCTATTGACTGGGATAAAATCATCCACGTGAATTAAATGTTTCAGTATATAACAGTAGATAGAATATCAGTTACTATTTGGGGTAAGAGCAATAGGCTAACTATTTACATAGCTGATAATTGATCAATCAGATCAAGGATGAACTCACTTTAACTAGCTGTTGTTGCCAGTGTTTATAGAAAAAATACTTTGTTGGCAATGCCCCTGAGGATAAACATCGTCTTTATTGTTCGACTACTGTAATATCTGTTTAAGATTGTTTTTGCATTCCATGGAACAAAGAGCCTCCAAGTGTGCCCTAACCCCACATTGCTCTCTGATTGCTTAGATCCCTGTGAATGCCACCACGGTTATATTTTAGAAATGCCATCATGGCTGACATTTCATTCTCTACTGTGATCATTACGACGTTCATAGGGATTACATTTGGTTGCTGCTCTCCAATAACAATTGTGGTTAATGATTTCAAACATGATTGGATTTCATTTGATAGCCTGGTGCCTGCATGTTCAATTTGGTTCCCAAATGATTGGCCATGCATTCAGCGGATGTAGTAGCAATGCAGGACTTGTAGTAGATATCAACTCAATTCCAAACCAACAGCTACCCGCTCACCCTATCCCCTCTCCTTTCTAGTGAAATTCAAGTGGGTCCCAATGTTGTTGGGGTGGTATCATACTTCATAATTAATTAAGACTTTGTGCTCTGTTAGTATGAATAGGTGTTGTTGTGGGTTGCATATGTTATTATTAAAAATATATATATTTCACCTTTATTTAAGCAAGGCAGGTAAGAACAAATTCTTATTGACAATGATGGCCTACACCGGCAAACCCGGACGACGCTGGGCCAATTGCACGCCGCCCTATGGGACTCGGTTGTGATACAGCCTGGATAGTGATGACTTGCTGAAACAAAGTGACAAAATGTAACATATTAAAATACCTTATAAGTATTTTCTTTAGAAAATGTTAAGTTTATTGGTGAACTAAAAGAAGCAAGCTACTGTTTTTCCATCTTCACCTTATTCTAAACAATTCTACCCATTTTGCCATGGGGCAAAGATAATAATCTGCAGCTTTTATAGCTAATCTCATGGTTTTCTACACAATTTGGCATGAGTCTGAGAGAAAATGCTTCTGTTTTATACATTTCCTCCAATTCTACACATTTTGCCATGGGGCAGAGAGGAAAATGTTTAGTTTTATAGCTTATCTCATGCTATTCTATACATAAGATAATTAAAGCTGCAAATATAGGTAGGTGTGTTGACAGTGATAAAGGCAATGGATTATGAGCTGTCTTGTTTGCAAAATGAACAAATTAAATAGGCAGTGGCATGGTGTATATAGCCATAGAAGCACAGTGACATGCCCCAATGCAGTAATATTTGTGATTTATTGGGGGTGTTGATTTCAGTTCGTTATTTTTGGCAAATCATCCCGTTAGAATGAATGTCATTCCAGTTCATCTGTTGTTTCATATTTCATCAAATCTGACTAACCCAGTGCACAACTTACTATTAATTATATCTGATGATGCTTGCATTTTTAGGTAAAAATACAAATCATGTCCTGTTTGGAACACTGACAAATAAAGAGCTTTATATATATATATATATGTGTATGTGTGTATATATATATATATATATGTGTGTGTATATATATATATATATATATATATATATATACATACACACACACATACATATATATGTATATGCATATGTATATATATGTATATATATGTGTGTGTGTGTGTGTGTATACAGTATATAAAACATTTTTTTTGCTCAATCTGATTGGGTGGCCCATCTGTGCCTACACCCACCCAGGCCTACTCGTGCCTACACCCCTCAATGCTTGTTATGCACTTTTAATTTGGACCTGAAGTCAGGTATATGGTCGACAGTGCAACTTTCTCTTGTGGCATGCACTAATGATGTGAAAGGGGAAAAGATAACAGATGAGAGACCGGTGCGCGTCTCTCTGTCTCCACTTGAGTGTCCCTGCTAATAACCATTGTGACAGTTTAACTCGACAGCACAATTACGCCAAACTGGTGATACACCTTTGGGTGGCTGACACATGCCAAAGTGCTTCCTATCCCCTATGCAATAAGTGACACTGATGCTGTATGATGTACTGCGTCGTCTCTCTCTCCCTATTAGGTGTGTGGTACTGGGTGTGTGTAATGGATGTGTCCTAATACTACCAGGTGGCAGTAGACCATTACCAATGTACACTCTACTCACCCCTACAGGGACATACTGCAAAATTTCTCAGGACACAGACATATGTTACAGAAGAGGAACAACTAGAAGAATTCAATTAGACTTTGTTTATTGACAGCACCTGTAAGTATATATTATCGAGTGTGAGTAACAGTAAACGTAAAATAACCACAGAAGTCAAACTCATTAAATTGATAATATGTGATTTGCCAACACTCATCAAGAGAATAAGGTTATAGCCTGATCACAGAACACTGCCTACACAATTAAGGAAATGTTGTTCATAACTATTTTATTTTGGCAAACTTTTTTGGCTATACTCAACTTGCTGGCATATGGAAATCCAAAATTCAACATGATTTAAAGCAACATTTCAAGGATTCTGAATGCATAAATCCCATTCTGCTTTCCTTTTGCCTTGTAACTGGAATGGATTTACTCGCTGTGTAATGCAAAAAAAGTATACCTGCCATGAGCATACTGTAGGTCTGTGTTATAACCATCAGGCTGTTCTGATAGAAACATGCAGCTGAGTTAATAAAGTAGAATCAATATGTCACACTTAGATTCTACTCACATTTATAACAATCACAGCTCCATGTGAGGATAAATCCCTGTGTGTACCTTTTAGGTTGGACAGACATTTTAAAAAGCCAAACCTATTACAAGAGAAAACTGACATTTTATTAATGTTTCGTTATGTGCTATTTTGGAGCACAATGACTCATGGCAAAGATTGGAATGGGGATATCTTCTCACCTTCAAGAGAATAAAACAGTCAAAAAACGGATGGTAGGGAAGCCGCTGCTCCATGCAGTTCTCCTTAATGTACAGTTACAGTGCTGCCTCTGACAGGCATATCAGATAAGGCAACTCGGACACACCTGTGCTTACATTCTAAGGGACATCCACACCAAGGACTATGACTACAACAATAAATTATACTTACCTATAAACATTGGCGAGCATCCATACCAGTAGACCTATTAAACACACCATTCAGTGCTTCAGGGTGTGTTCATTTGTCATAGTGACAATCCAAATAATAATTCAATGTACATGTAGACATAATGAAAAATAATTTAGAAACTCATATTTAAATGTAGCAATTGAACAACAAACGCTGAACAACAAACGCTGTTTATTTTACATTGTCATTTCTTGCCTCGTTGCTCAAGTGGTTTCCATTTTTCTAATGATTGTCAATTCGTTTAGATCTCCTTTTTTTAGCCATGCTTATCTCTGCCTGTCCTGTGCAACCCTTTGCAATGCATCAGTGCAAAAATGTTATCATCATTGGCCAAAGTGATCACACCAATACATTCTCTTTCAACTTTCCCAGAGAGTTCATTTTGCCTAGGCCTAATTGACACTAAGTAAATTAGCAAGAGCAAGCCTGCCTCTTTCCACAAAAAGGCTCTTAGGCCTAGTATTAAAAAGGCAAATAAATACATGTAAATGTATATGTAAAGGTATCTGTACTTTAGTATTTATGTTTTTGGTTACTTTTACTTCACTACATTTGTTAAGAAAATATTGTACTTTTCACTCATTTTCCTTGACACCCAAAAGTACTCCTTACATTTTGAATGCTTGAATGCTTAGCAGGACAGGAAAATAGTCCAATTCATGCACTTAATTCATACACCGAACATCCCTGGTCATCTCTACTGCCTCTGATATGGCAGACTCACTAAACACACATGCTTCATTTGTAAATGATGTCTGAATGTTGGAGTATGCCCCTGGCTATCCATGAATTAAAAAAAACAAGAAAATGATGCCACCTGGTTTGCTTAATATAAGGAATTTGAAATTATTTATACTTTTACTACTTAAAAGTACACTGTAAAACTGTTGCCAGCTTAATACTGTAATTTTGCTTTACAGCAGAGATGCTCTGTTTTACAGTACTATTTTCCTTACTGTAAAGACATATTACATTATCCTTGCTGTTAATTTACAGGGATGCTGTAATGTTTTACTGAAAGGAAAATAGTACTGTAGAGCAAAATTACAGTATTAAACTGGCAACTCTGGTGCCAGGATAATGCTGTAAATTTACAGTGAAATTCTAAATGTAAGAAAAACAATACATTTATTCAAATTGATAACAACATTAAAAACAAATTAACAGTAGACTTGACAATATAAGTAACAAGAAGTTAATATATAACCAAATAAGAGAATCATTACCACTATAATGTAAAAAATATTTTGTGTGCGTGTGGGCTGTGTGGGAGAGAGAGACAGAGAGAGAGGGAGACTGAGTTAAAATTGGGATTGGGTACAATCCTAGATCTTGAGATTCAGAGCTCCGAGCTCCAACATGCAGGACTAGTGAAATAAAACAATGAAAATGGTACTAAGAAACATAAATAGTGCTATATACATAAACTGCAGCAGTGATTAATAAATAAACGTCCATTAGGGTAGACATTGACCATATGGGGAGCAGCAGTGGAACTAAATGACCATTGAGGGGGTGTAGGGACCAAGTGAAGTAAAACAATAAGTTAGTGGTGGCTATTCAGCAGGCTGATGGCCTGGGGGTAGAAATTATTGGCCAGTCTTCCAGTTTTTGCCATAATGCTCCTGTGCCACCTGCATCTGAGTAATGGAAAAGGGGAGAACAGGCCATGGCCGAGGTCCCTGATGATCTTCTTGGCTTTCCTGCGACACCTGGTGTTGTAGGTGTTCTGGAGGGCAGGCAGTGTACACCCAATAGTGCGTTCGGCTGCACTAACCACCCTCTGAAGTGCATTGTGGTCTGCGCTGGTGGAATTGCCATACCAGGCTGTGATGCAGGGGGAACTCTGTTTGGGGTAAGGGTGGTGAAACAGTGAAACACACAACAGTACATTTGGGCCGGAGAGCATCTGGGAGAGAGAAGTCAGAACAGTAACAGGTGTTCCTCATGGGGCTCGTTAACAAACCTCAATTCTGATTTGTCAGCTCTTCTCACCCCTAGGACAAGCATAAAAAAATACAGAATTGAATGAGAGACAGAGAGCATCAGGGCTGTTACTCTGTGGGTAAAAATACAGGGTACAAGAGACATATCAAGCTGGTGTTGTGTGTGTGTGTGTGTATGTGTACTTACCTCACAAGAGGTCTTCATTCAAACTCAGTGAGCTCTTGGAAGAATAGGGCAAGATAGGGATTGAGAACAAACAGCTGGCTTCCTCTGGGCCACCTTAGCATGCACTTTGTCCCATCTTCAAGACTCATCATCTTTTGGTTGATTCGAACCTACAGCATATATCCAATATTGTTTATGAAATCAATTGAGGCATTGAACAAATACAAATAAGACAGCTATATACACGCACTTCAGTCCCTAGCAAACTACAATGCTAGGTAGGCTGGTATCCTACTTGAAATACTGTATAACCCTGGGGGGGAAGAAAATGTGTTGCTTTACTAGTTTCCACCACTGACACTGTGTTAGGCTACAGCTGACCAGTGGCACTGCACCTTAGGTCGACAGGCACCTCGATACAACATGGTGCACCGGTCATTGGCATCAGCTTTAGCGGCTCGCGGGTACGGCCCACAACATGTTTTATGTGTAAAATGTTGCCTGTCAATCCCAAAAAATATATGTGTAATCTTTTGAACTGCTAGAAACAAGCCATTTTCTCTGTAGTAATGGTGGAAACACATCTGCACTCAGTGTATTCGCTATGGCACTCAGAGACTGCTATACAGCCTATAATCACAATATTCTCTGTGTGATGTTTTTCTAGGTTGCACAGCTAGATATTTATGAGCAATTTAGAGCAGACCGAAATGGCTTTTGTCAATTTCAACTAGCCAGCTATCGAGCTAGGTTAGCCGAGGAAACATGCAGTAGTTCAACGTTGGCTAGAAATAAATATACTTATAAATAAGGCAATGTACCCACCCAGCAGCTGCTGAAAATATTAATTCACTTCACAACTGCTTCAAGAAGATGTTTACTAAAATAGTCTCAGTTTCATGTGTCTCACCAGCATGACGTTGGCATCTGAAATGGGTCATTTGAATCTACAGTAGGCATAAGCTATTAAAAGAAATACAGTATGTTAGAGAAATTTTTACAGGAGGCTTCCAAATTAAAGTTAACAGTATACCCAAAATGCAGTGCAATCTACAGCATGAATGCTGTAATACACATGTATGGTATTATACTGTGCATCCTACAGTGTTTTACTGTTAACATTCCAGAAAAGTCTGACAGTATTTATTTTATCAATTCCATTTACTTTTGATACTTCAGTATATTTTAAACCAAATACTTTTAGACTTTTACTCAAGTAGAATTTTACTGGGTGACTTTTACTTTTAATTTTCTATTAGGGTATCTTTACTTTTATTCAAGTATGACAGTTGGGTACTTTTTCCACCAATGGCAATGGATAGTTACTGCTTCCTACAAGAGAACAAACATATAGGCTTAGGCAAATACGCCAATAGGCAGGGGGGTAGCCTACATTGTCTAATTCTCTGTATGATAATAATTAATTGTATTTTGTAAAGTGGTTTCTTCTCATCATACAACACAGTCATCTGTTTGCCCAGTGGTTTTACAGACCAAGTAAAAAATAATTAATTAATTCAAAGTCTCATGCAATGTAAGTCTGCATATAACATCACATATAAGCTACTGTGGGCTATACAATAGAAATCCAATGCTATTCCATATGAAAGTGTTATGGGATTTGATCCTTTGGTTTTGTTGGTAAGCCTACGTTATGCTCAAATATCCACAATAGCATATTTGACTACTGTCTAAAACTGTAAATACAAACGGAAGTTCACAAAATTCTCACAACTTTCAAGTTTCCATTCACATGGTTCTATGCTTTATATACGGTATTCAGACCCCTTGAATTTTTCCACATTTTGATAGGTTTACAGCCTTATTCTAAATTTGATCAAATGTTTTTTTCCCTCATCAATCTACACAAAATACCCCATAATGACAAAGCATAAACAGTTTTTTAAAACATTTTTGCTAATTTATAAAAAATAAAAAAAAACTGAAATATTACATTTACATAAGTATTTAGACCCTTTACTCAGTATTCTGTTGAAGCACCTTTGGCAGCAATTACAACCTCATTACAATGGTTGTTGCGTCAAACCTTGGGTATGACGCAACAAGCTTGGCACACCTGTATTTGGGGAGTTTCTCCCATTCTTCTCTGAAGATCCTCTCATGCTCTGTCATGTAGGATGGGGAGTATTGCTGCACAGCTATTTTCAGGTCTCTACAGAGATGTTCGATCGGGTTCAAGTCCGGGCTCTGGCTGGGCGACTCAAGGACATTCAGAGACTTGTCCTGAAGCCACTTCTGCGGTGTCTTGGCTCTGTGCATATGGTCGTTGTGCTGTTAGAAGGTGAACCTCACCCCAGCCTGAGGTCCGCGCTCTGGACAGGTTTTCATCAAGGATCTCTCTGTACTTTTCTCCGCTCATCTTTGCCTCGATCCTGACTAGTCTCCCAGTCCTTGCCGCTGAAAAACATCTCCACAGCATGATGCTGCCACCACCATGCTTCACCGTAAGGATGGTGCCAGGTTCTTCAGACCTGACGCTTGGCATTCAGGCTGAAGAGTTCAATCTTGGTTTCATCAGACCAGAGAATCTTGTTTCTCATGGTCTGAGAGTCATTAGGTGCCTATTGGCAAACTCCAAGCAGGCTGTCATGTGCCTTTTACTGAGGAGTGGCTTCTGTCTTGCCACGCTACCGTAAAGGCCATATTTTTGGAGTGCTGCAGAGATGGTTGTCCTTCTGGAAGTTTGTCCCATCTCCACAGAGGAACTCTAGAGCACTGTCAGAGTGGCCATCGGGTTCTTGGTCACCTCCCTGACCAAGGCCCTTCTCCCCCGATTGCTCAGTTTGGTCGGGCAGCCAGCTCTAGGAAGTGTCTTGGTCATTCCAAACTTCGTCCATTTAACAATGATGGAGGCGATTGTATACTTGGGGACCTTCAATGCTGCAAAAATGTTTTGGTACCCTTCCCCAGATCTGTGCCTCGACACAATCCTGTCTCAGAGCTCTACGGAAAATGTCTTTGAACTCATGTCTTTGTTTTTGCTCTGACATGCACTGTCAACTGTAGGACCTTATATAGACAGGTGTGTGTCTTTCCAAACCATGTCCAATCAATTGAATTTACCACTGGTGGACTCCAATCAACTTGTAGAAACATCTCAAGGATGATCAATGGAAACAGGATGCACCTGATCTCAATTTCGAGTCTCATAGCAAAGGGTCTGAATACTTATGTAAATAAGGTATTTTTTTAATATATTTTTTACTGTTTTCACTTTAATTGTGGGGTATTGTGTGTAGATTGAGGATGTTTTGTTAATTTAATCAATTTTAGAATAATGCTGTAACAAAACAACATTTTGAAAAAGCCAAGGTGTCCTGATACTTTCCGAAGGCACCGTATATATATTTATATATAGACACACTGAACAAAAATATAAACGCAACATGTAAACACATGATGTCAAGGCCTGCATACTCACCAGACATTTCACTCATTGAGTATGTTTGGGTTATTCGGATGTCGAGGTTCTGGGCTGGAATGGTTACACGTAGTCTGCGGTAGTGAAGCCGGTTAGACGTACTGCCAAAAGCGCTAAAACGATGTTGGAGGCTGCTTATTTGAGAGAAATTAACATTCAATTCTCTGGCAACAGCTCTGGTGAACGTTCCTGCAGGCAGCATGTCAAATGCTCCCTCAAAACTTGAGTCGTCTGTGGTATTGTGTTGAGTGACAAAACTGAACATTTTATAGTGGCCTTTAATTGTCCCCAGCACAAGGTGCACCTAATGATCATGCTGTTTAAAAGGATCAGACCCTTAATCTCAATTTCTACCTAAAATTACATGCCCAAATCTAAATGCCTGTAGCTCAGGACCTGAAGCAAGGATATGCATATTATTGATACTATGTGAAAGAAAACACTTTGAAGTTTGTGGAAATGTGAAATCAATTAGATACGGTAAAATATAAAACAAACTAAAAAACTTGCATTTAATTTTTTATTTGCATCAACTGTGAAATGCAAAAGAAAGGCCATACAATGACCCAGGATTATGGGTGTAATTTAGATGTTGTCAACAAGAGGGCAGTAGTGGGTGTGCAAAGTTTCAGAGTGATACTTTCAAGAATGAGATCTCTACATAATATTTTGTGTCAAGTCTCCCAGGTGTCCCTCATGAGTTTGCCCAAATGTACCCTAGTGGACTAATTGGTGAATTGATACATTTCCAAGTACATAACTAAAGAGAACATACCAAAATGCTATGGTAATGCTTTATTTTAGTTTAATCACTCCCTGGAATGCCTTACATGATGGGTCACTAGCTTCCGTACCCCTGATTCAGAGGGGTTTGGTTAAATGCGGTAGACACATTTCAGTCATTTCAGTTGAATACATTCAGTTGGACAACTGACTAGGTTTCCCCCTTTCCCTTTCCCTTAAAAGATACTAAACTTCACACCTCTAGATGGCTGGTTGAGGATGGATGTGGAGCAAGAGACAGCAGAGAGGTCAGCCTGGAGAAGGCAGTTCCTACATTTGAATGAGTGGGGAATGGAGGACCTAAATGTTGTCTTTGAAGTCTTTGATGTTGTATTCTTGTAGTCTTTGATGTTAATCTCTACCACTAATGAGGATTACATTTTTTTAACTCAAGTTTACTATTACTTATTTTATTTATCATTTATTTTTAGCAGGTTTGAGCACTGAATCAATACATCAAATACACAACACATATCTTAAATATAAAAAAAAAAAATACAAAATATGTATATATGAGCAGTATACATATATACATATATATATATATATATATACATATTTTGTATTTTTTTTAATATATATATAAAATACAAAATATGTGTATATATGTATATATGTATATATGTATATATATATATACATATATACACATATATATATATATATATATATATATACACTGCTCAAAAAATTAAGGGAACACTAAAATAACACATCCTAGATCTGAATGAATGAAATATTCTTATTAAATACTTTTTTCTTTACATAGTTGAATGTGCTGACAACAAAATCACACAAAAATGATCAATGGAAATCAAATTTATCAACCCATGGAGGTCTGGATTTGGAGTCACACTCAAAATTAAAGTGGAAAACCACACTATAGGCTCATCCAACTTTGATGTAATGTCCTTAAAACAAGTCAAAATGAGGCTCAGTAGTGTATGTGGCCTCCACATGCCTGTATGACCTCCCTACAACACCTGGGCATGCTCCTGATGAGGTGGCGGATGGTCTCCTGAGGGATCTCCTCCCAGACCTGGACTAAAGCATCCGCCAACTCCTGGACAGTCTGTGGTGCAACGTGGCATTGGTGGATGGAGCGAGACATGATGTCAAAGATGTGCTCAATTGGATTCAGGTCTGGGGAACGGGCGGGCCAGTCCATAGCATCAATGCCTTCCTCTTGCAGGAACTGCTAACAGACTCCAGCCACATGAGGTCTAGCATTGTCTTGCATTAGGAGGAACCCAGGGCCAACCGCACCAGCATATGGTCTCACAAGGGGTCTGAGGATCTCATCTCGGTACCTGATGGCAGTCAGGCTACCTCTGGCGAGCACATGGAGGGCTGTGCGGCCCACCAAAGAAATGCCACCCCACACCATGACTGACCCACCGCCAAACCGGTCATGCTAGAGGATGTTGCAGGCAGCAGAACGTTCTCCACGGCGTCTCCAGACTGTCACATCTGTCACATGTGCTCAGTGTGAACCTGCTTTTATCTGTGAAGAGCACAGTGCCAGTGGCGAATTTGCCAATCTTGGTGTTCTCTGGTGTTCTCTGGCAAATGCCCCCACCTGTGGACGCCGGGACCACATACCACCCTCATGGAGTCTGTTTCTGACCGTTTGAGCAGACACATGCACATTTGTGGCCTGCTGGAGGTCATTTTGCAGGGCTCTGGCAGTGCTCCTCTTGCTCCTCCTTGCACAAAGGCGGAGGTAGCGGTCCTGCTGCTGGGTTGGTATAGAGTATGGGGAACACAGTCACTATAATGAAATATGTGGATTAATAGTTAATAAGACGTATAGACAATACTAATATGCTCCAGGTCTATATATTACATGTACATATGTAGAAATCAAAGACAAATATCTTAACCCTTGTGTAGTCTTGACATTCTGTATACTCCCCTTATCCTAAGGGTCAAAAATGAAAACCCCCTTCCCTGAACCCCTAAAATAAAGCAGTTTAATTGAAATTTGATACCCAAATCTATTTTGAGTGAAGAAACAAACTGACATCCATCACAAACTTTGTGAATATCTGGGTTTTCCCTCTCTACAATGCAGAAAGACAATCATTTAATCAGTGGACACCACTCAGTTTTATTGCAACACACCTGCCATAATAGTTTTCTTTACTAAAGTAGATGTTTATTATTATTATTATTATTGCTAAACGTACTGCAAAGGTGTAAACACAATTTTTAGTAAGAGATTGTAACGATCGTTGTTGGAAGGATTGGACCAAGGTGCAGCGTGGAAGGCGTTCATCATGTTTATTAATGTGAACCAGCAACAAAACAATAAAGAGTCACAAAACGAACGTGCAGCTTTGTAGTGCAAAAGGTTACAATACAAAAAGAAGATCCCACACACAACAGGTGGAAAAAAGGCTGCCTAAATATGATCCCCAATCAGAGACATCTGACATCAATCAGAGACATCATTGGGAACCATACTAGGAAACGAAAACTAGAATGCCCACCCTAGACACACCCTGACCTAACCAAATAGAGAAATAAAAGGATCTCTAAGATAACAGAGCGTAACAGAGATATCACTTGTATAGCCTAAGAAAGTAGCAGAAATGTGCAGAAAGTAGTTTTGAATGCATTTTATTGAAGGGAAACAATAACACTTGAACTTTTTGGCAACAAGGTGATATATTCTTATATACTGTACAATGAGGAATTCAACTACAAAATACTAGTCTTCTCCCATTTTTTTAATCATTGCCCCCACCCACAAGGTGTATAAACAACAACAATAAATAAGATAAAAAATAGAAGACAAAAACGTGAAGAACCTAAATCAACCTAAATCAATAAATCAAACTCTAATTAGCACATGTAGGACAGTGTGCAAGTGTGTGTGCGTGGACTTTGCAGATGTATTTCTCACATGTGCAGCACATAGTATTTGTTTTTCAGTCCTTCTTTGAGGGGTAGAATTGGCATCTCCTCCTCTTGCCTGACCCAGCTGCAGCCTCAGGTGGATCACGACAAGATTCAGCCCCCATAAGTGCTGCAGAGGCTGCTGTGCAGGGATGGCGCTCCCATCTTTGAATGTGTGGGGTTATAAGTGCCTTTCCCAGCTGCTCCAGGAACAACAACCTCTTGTTCCGCTAATCAGGCAGCCAGTTCAGGTTGATTATCAGCTCTCAACCAATCATGCTATTTTGTTTGTTTTATCGCTTCGTTCGTAACTTGTTTTGTACATAATGTTAATGCTGCCATCTCTTATGACTGAAAAGAGTTTCTGGACATCAGAACTGGGATTATTCACCTCAAATTGGACGAGGAGTTCTCCTTCAATGAGTCGGACGCGAGGGATATACTGCAGACACCTGACCAGGACCCAATACCCTTAATTCGATGGAGAAGGAAACAGAGATTTCTAGGCAAAAGATCAGGGTGCCTTGCGAGGATCAGTTGACGAGTGGCTAATCTGCCCTTGCCTTCCGTTCTACTAGGTAACGTTCAATCACTGGAAAATAAATGTGACGAACTGAAAGCACGTATATCATACCAACGGGACATTAAAATGTTTAATAACTTATGTTTCACCAAGTTGTGGCTGAACGACGACATTAAGAACTTACAGCTGCCGGGTAAAACACTCTATTCGCAAGACAAAACAGCAGCCTCTGATAGGACACGGGGCGGGGGCCTATGCATTTATGTAAACAATAGCTGGTGCATGATATCTAAGGAAGTGTCAAAGTCTTGCTCGCCTGAGCTAGAGTAATTCAAAATAGACCACACTACCTACCTAGAGAGTTTTCATATGTATTTTTTGTAGCTGTCTACATACCACCACAGAGCGAGGTTGGTACTAAGACCGCACTCAATGAGCTGTATTCCATCATAAGCAAACAGGAAAACACTCATCCAGAGGCGGCGCTCCTAGTGGCCGGTGACTTTAATGCAGGGAAACTTAAATCAGTTTTACCAAATTTCTATCAGCATGTTAAATGTGCAACCAGAGGGGAAACAATTCTAGACCACCTTTACTCCACACGTAGAGATGCATACAAAGCTCTCCCTCGCCCTCCATTTGGCAAATCTGACCATAACTCTATCCTCCTGATAGAGCAAACATTTAACCAGGAAGCACCAGTGACTCGGTCTATAAAAAAGTGATCAGATGAAGCAGATGCTAAACTACATGACTGTTTGGCTGGTACAGACTGCAATATGTTCCGGGATTCTTCCGATGGCATTGAGGACTACACAAAATCAGTCACTGGCTTTATTAATAAGTGCATCGAGGACATCATCCCCACAGTGACTGCACGTACATATATGTTAAGGGAATTTTTATCAATGATGACTAATTATGTATACATTTCAATCAGGGCTGACTAATCAGAATACTTATGTTACTGTATATGTACTAATCAGAATACTATTATGTTACTGTATATGTACTAATCAGAATACTGTTATGTTGCTGTATATGTATGGGTTTTAATTTTTGATCCCAGTACTGAATATAATGTGTGTGAATGAATCAAGGATTAGAACAATGACGGTCTGTTCCTGGGTAGGAATGAATGAACGATATCTTCAGACTGGCTAGAATGCTTATCTAGACCGGAAAACCTTGGCTCAGTCGTAAATTATATTAAATTGGTAGTGAGACGGATGTGGGAAGGCTTGAGATACAGCCTTTGTACTGGAACGGAGATGGCACGGGTTAGTGTTGAAACTGATGACGTCATTTTCAGTTTATAACCTGTGGTAAACTGTATCGTATTCAGTACTCTCGTGAATAAACTCTGCTGTTTGACTTTAAGACTGGGCTCTGTCCATTATTATAGAATAAGGGTCTTACAAATCCTTATGAATTGACAGAGTGTTTAATTTTAATTGGGTATTAAAACAGAGCAATTTAATTCCTTTAACAATATCCCAACCAGAAGCAATGAATTACAACAACAATCGCACTGAGCTAAAGGGTAGAGCTGCCGCTTTCAAGGAGTGGGACTCTAACCCGGAAGCTTATAGGAAATCCCGCTATTCCCTCCGACGAACCATCAAACAGGCAAAGCGTAAATCCAGGACAAAGAGCAAATCTTAACACACCGGCTTCAACGCTCATCAAATGTGGCAGGGCTTGCAAACTATTACAGATTACAAAGGGAAGCACAGCCGAGAGCTTCCCAGTGACACGAGCCTATCAGATGAGCTAAATAACTTCTATGCTCGCGTCAGGGCAAATAACACTGAAACATGCATGAGAGCTTCAGCTGTTCCAGATGACTGTGTGATCACGCTCTCTGTAGCTGATGTGAGTAAAAACTTTAAACAGGTCAACATCCACAAGGCTGCAGAGTCAGACGGATTACCAGCAGATGGATTACCAGGACGTGTACTCCGAGCATGCACTGACCAACTTCTTCACTAATATTTTCAACCTCTCCCTGTCTGAGTCTGTAATACCAACATGTTTCAGGCAAACCACCATAGTCCCTGTGCGCAAGAACACAAAGGTAACCAGCCTAAATGACTACCGATTAGTAGCACTCACGTCTGTAGCCATGAAATGATTTGAAAGGCTGGTCATGGCTCACATCAACTCCATTATCCCAGAAACCCTACACCCACTGTTACGCGGAGTGGAAGAGTGGAACCCAAGAAGAGACTCAGACGAAGAGACTGGGATGAAGTAACCAAGGTATTTATTGAAACGCACAGGGGAGATTTTGGGGCGGCAGGGTAGCCTAGTGGTTAGAGCGTTGGACTAGTAACCGGAAGTGTTGCAAGTTCAACCCCCCGAGCTGCCAAGGTACAAATCTGTTGTTCTGCCCCTGAACAGGCAGAACAACACTGTTCCACTGTTCCTAGGCCATAATTGAAAATAAGAATTTGTTCTTAACTGACTTGCCTAGTTAAATAAAGGTAAAACATATATATATATATTGAGTGCAGGTCAGGGGAAGCTCAGGCAGGTTTCTGGAAATCAGGTGTAGAGGGTAGTAGAGTGGGAGAGTAGTAGAGTAGTAGAGTGGGGAATCCAGGACAGAGTAGCAGGATGACGAGATGTGGGACTGGAGACAGGGACCAGGGTCAGAGCGGGCAGAATGAGCAAAGATTATGATCTGGCAGCGTGGCAGGGCTGAGTATTTGTAGATTATGGAACAGGTTGCAGCTGGTGGGGATCTGCTCTGACTCCGCCCACTCAAACATACAGAGAGAGATAGAGGGAGAGTGAGAGAGTACTGGGGGAGTGGCGGCAGGTCAAGGACACACAGGAAGAGCAGGAGAGGGTATTGCAAGAGCAGATGTGACACCTGCTCCAATTTGCATATCGCACCAACAGATCCACAGATGATGCAATCTCTATTGCATCGAGAGCATCCTGTCGGGTTGCATCACTGCCTGGTATGTCAACTGCTCGGCCTCCGACCACAAGGCACTACAGAGTGTAGCGTGTACATCACTTGGGCCTGTCATGCATATGTGTAATAGGTGGCAGGGAAGTCAGGCGCAGGAGAGTCAAATGGAGTGTAAAATGGAGTCTTTTAATAAAGTCCACGGAGTATGCTCCATAACACTAAATGTACATAAACACACAAACATGGGTAAGAGGACCCGACGCGCACCTATACAACAATCACACTACACTGACAATAAAACAATCTCTGACAAAGACATGAGGGGAAACAGAGGGTTAAATACACAACAGGTAATAAATGGGATTGAAAACAGGTGTGTGGGAAGACAAGACAAAACCAATGGAAAATGAAAAAAGGATCAATGATGGCTAGAAGACCGGTGACGTCGAACGCCGAGCACCGCCCGAACAAGGAGAGGCAACGACTTCGGTAGAAGTCGTGACAGGGCCAAGCTTCCTGCCATCCAGGAGGTGTCAGAGGAAGGCCCTAAAATTTGTCAAAGACTCCAGCCACCCCAATCATAGACTGTTCTCTCTGCTACAGCACGGCAAGCGGTACCGGAGCACCAATCTAGGTCCAAGAGGCTTCTAAACATCTTCTAGCCCCAAGCTATAAGAGCACAAAGTCTAGATCCAAGAGGCACCCCACTCCCACACTGCTGCTACTCTCTGTTATCATCTTATCATAGTCACTTTATGTACATAATTACATAATTACCTCAACTACCTCGACACCGGTTCCCCCGCACATTGACACATTGACTCTGTACCGGTACCCCCTGTAAATAGCCCCGCTATTGTTATTTACTGCTGCTCTTTAATTATTTGTTTTCTCTTACTTTTTGTTGTTGTTGGTATTTTCGGTTAAGGGCTTTTAAGTAAGCATTTCACTGATGCTAAATACACCTGTTGTTTTCTGCACATGTGACAAAGAACATTTGATTTGATTTTGTTCCATATCACAAAGACATTGTATTAGTACACATCAATGATGTTATTTTTTTTAACCTTTTGGTAAGTCAGTTAAGAACAAATTCTTATTTTACAATGACAGCCTACCAGGGAACAGTGGGTTAACTGCCTTGTTCAGGGGCAGAACAACATTGTTTTACCTTGCCAGCTCAGGGATTCAAACCAGCAACCTTTTGGTTACTGGCCCAAAGCTCTAACCACTAGGCTACCTGCCACTCCAATATTACCAGGGGCCAGCGGGCAGTCATCCTCCTGCAGCTGTACGTTCCAATCACCTTGTCCAGGTTGTCCACGCCTCCTTTGTTGTGGTTATAGTCCAGGATGATGACTGATCTCAAACGTTTTGTGCAGTGTGCTCAGGAGGACCACATTCTTGTTCCTCTTTGGGAGATAAGAAACTAGAGTGGTGGTGGGGTTGAAGGCAAACTTTTATGAGAAAGCCTCTCGCCCCCTTGTTGTGAGGAGTGCAGGGTGGAGCTCAGGCTTGTTCTTTCTAACTGTGCCAACCATGGTGCTCTTCCTCTTCAGGAGCTGCTGGCTGAGTTCATCAGAGGTGAAGAAATTGTCACATGTGACATTGTGCCCCCTCAGTCCATCTGTCACATCAAGCATCCCCTGGTTCATCTCTGGGCCTCCACTGGTCGGCTTCCCTGTGTAGACTTGCATATTCCAATCATAGCTGGATTGTGCGTCACAGGCCACCCATATTTTGATACCAAACTTTGCATAAGCATGAGTCTGACCCATGTAAAGGGTACCTGCAAGCATCATTACGTTTATTCCTATACATATCATTAATGCTATGCATATCTAATCAAGCTTGGTGTCCTCAGATAACATTTTTAAAATAATTGAAATAACAACCTCCCTCCCTTCCCGGGCATGGTCATTTAATATCTGTCCCCATCACCTATCCCTCTGTGTGGGTTATAAATAGACATCTGTTTAGCATGTCAAAGAGAGAGGCTGGAGAAAGAGAAAAAGTTGAAGAAAAATGAACGTGACCCCCTGTACTCCAAGAGCAAATACTGTCACTCTGCTGAACAGAAGACTTTCTGTCGCAGCCTAGTTCTACCTGCCTACCTACAGAGAATTACCTTAGCACAACAGCTGCACTACACACATCCCGTCAAGGCTCTGCTGCTGTTACTTCATACCCTGTTGAAGAGGAAAGATATTAACAAATGTTTCTGCAACCAGAGGCGTCATGACTCATGCACATAGGGCACGTCCCCCCTCAGATTTGTCTTGTAAATTAAAAAATAAAATACAAATGTTTGTTTTTAAATTATCTGTAATACTACTAGCCACTTGGCAGTTTCATAAAGTTGGCTCCAGCTATCCCAGATAAGTTCCCAATCTCCCAACCTCATAGCTAGCTACCAAGAAGCAATTTCAGGCCATCAAGTTAGAGCAGCGAGCTTTTCTAAGTATCTTAGCTGGTATGTCCCCTGCCAAGGTTGGTAGACTTTAGAAAAGCAAGCAATAACTAAATGTACTGAATAAAACTCATATTCCTTTGACTCTTTGACACAGATTTTATCAGAGCTGCAGAGAAGCATATATAGTTTCATAAAAAAATAATCACCAGCCAGGAGGATACAGACAGCTCAAGAGTTATGCTTACTGTAGAAATGCAGAAAAATAGACATGTTTTTTACTTTTAATTAAGCATGATGTGGGCTCTAGATTGCAGGAAAAAGCGGTTTAATCTGTTAGAAAAATATGGACGGGGGGCCCCCCTATGGCAGCCCCAAAGCCAACGTTGTCCTCCTCAGATTTTCGGGTGCATGACGCCCCTGTCTAAAATAACAGAGTACATTCCATGCCTCAAAATGGGAGACTTCGAGAATGTGATGTTAAATAAATAATGAGGTATCAAATACTGTTGATTTAAGCAAAACAACTGGTATGCAAGCAATTACTTTCCTTCCACTGCTTGACAGTGTAAAATTTACACAAGGCTCGATCTGGAGTAGTCTACTAATACACTTGCATTATGTAGGCCTATTGCTGACGTTACTGAGTCTATAGGCTCCATAGACAATCCAGTATTTGGATTTGGCTTCATAATGATATCATAGCCTTATGCACTTACATGTTTTGTTGTTGTATAATTGTAGCATAGCCTACATTACAGTCAACAATCAAGAGTGTAGACTGTACTGCAGGCACATACACAGACAGAGCCCTAGGGGTGCTGGAGCACCTGCCCTTTTGCCCTCCTATGACAAAGTACCCTTTTTAGTCTCTTTTCTCTGTTGTAAGTTTAAATGCAACAAATTGCCCATCAAACTAGATAATTTCTCATTAATTATGAAAAAACTCACACTGCAAGATAAATAATCCACTACTGGAGTTATCTTGTGAAGTGGCAAGGGAACTTCATAAAAGTTTATCTAACAATGGAGCATCCCTCCCTTCAAGTCCAATATGGAACAACCCCTTGTGGTGGAAAGACACTGGCTAATATTACCTGGCAATGCCAAAACATCAGTCAGGTGGGACAGGTTGTAAGGGAAGGGAATTGTTATACAATTCCAAGAGCTGATCTAAGAGTTTTGCCTGATGTGTATTTCCTCAAAGGGTATTGATGTGGGATCTAAAAGTGATTTAGACAACAAACTGAGGGATGTTGCTATTGGGAAAGGAACAGTTTTCGCGCTATACAAGCTGGTGGGCCTCTCTCCCCAAACAGCAAAACCCCTGCTAAGTTACGTTGGGAGCAGGACATGGGTGTAGCCTATTTATCACTGCAGCACAATGGGATGCAATATCTAAAAATATAATATCAATATCCAATTGTGTTAGATATAAGATTATTCAAATGAAGATCTTACACAGGGTATACATCACACCACACACATAGAAAATGATGGATCAAAGCTTTTTAGACTTGTGTCAACATGGGTGAGGTTGGTACACTAATGCATCTGTTCTGGAAATGTCCAGCAGTCAAAAGATTCTGGACTGAGGTAGTTTATATGTTGAATGTATCTATCCATTGTTTCCTGTAGGGTGGGTAATATCCAACCTAGAACCACGCAACACATCAATGCTCTGGCCCACCTATCAGTCAAACTGACAATATTTATGAGTTGGAAAGGTGAATGGAGGTGTTTTCCAGACGGAGTTTTAATGATTGTTCACGTGTGCAGTTTTACGACAGGTCTGATTTATAAGGACATTCGCTGTTCTCCTTGGCATGTGCCAAGTTTATAAATCTCAATGTTTTTGTATGTGAATAGACTCTTCATAAATGGTGCACTCAGAAATGTTGTGTGACATTTACTGAACCTTATAAATAAGACCCCTGGGCTGTCTGGTGGGGCCTGGTCCTTCCTGTCCTTAGAAAATCCTTTTGGGCCTGGGGCGGGGGCTTCGCCCTGCCGGCGGTTTGGAGCCGTTGGGGAGCGAGCGCACCCACTGATGAGAGCATCCGTTTGTATTGAGACATCTTAGCTCAATTGTTTTGTGCAGAAAATAACGAACTATGGCTTTGTCCCCCAAATTTTTTTTAATGATTTGGCTAAATCATTTTAGGAGGCATCTGCGGGCTGTGCACCAGGCAAAATATGATCTATTGTATTTACAAGATGGTCGACTTATCGCTCTAACAATAGAAATACATGTCCACAAAGGTGAAAGGCAGGCGGGAGGAGGCGATATTCTATGCAATTATATTTTGTAGAAAACTTATCAATACACTCGTAACAACCTAAGCATTATGAAACTTCTATTCAATCAAATAAGTCTCACCTATCAAAATAGCAATTCACTTTTATCTTGACCAAATTCTACACTATGTCATTGCCCCTATCCTTAATCTGTGCAGACAGATTTTGGGTGGAGTCAACCATCTTGCATCACCTCTTCCTCTCTGACCAAGTTTATAAAGTGGGTGAAAATTGCTTTCAGCCAGAAGAGGGCGCTACCTTTTATTTCTGCATGTGTGAGAAATATCTCCAACCATGCAGTAACATCCTGCCCTTGACTTGGGTTCACTCGCTTGCACAACCCGTACCACCTAACCTCATATCAAAACTAATTTAGATGGGAAAAAATAGTTTACATTTACATAATTTTTTTACAATAGCATACTTTCACTATTACTGTGTCATCCTGAATTTTCCAATTATTTCTGTCTTTATTGTTCCTCCTCATATTCTACAAAACAATTAAGCTTTTAGTGATTTGTCACTGTGCCATTGAAATGTAGGAAGAGCTATTTGCGTTTCACACATTTAGAGCTATTCACATTGTCTATTTGAACAAACAGGTAAAGTCTAGGCTACCATTGAGTGGTGTCTATTTTTGGTGTCACATGAGGGATTTTGGAAGTGCGCACCTGTTGTCTGAAAACTAAAGTGAGGCTGAACGGCAGTTAGCATCTAATGGCAAATCCATGCATACTACTCAAAAACACATTTGAGAGGTATTGTTTTTTTTTACTTCCTTGAGCAATGCTGGCTTTGCTTTGACTGCAGTCCACCTTGAATAAGAGTCCCCATTAGAATGCTGCTCACGTTCTGTGCCATTTTAAAAACACTCCAATCATAAAATAGAATGGCAGGTGCCAAGCCCTCTTGAATTGTCAGGTAGGCCTACCTTACATTACATTCAACCATCAGGCTATATAGCACAATGCGATATGGGTAATGATCATAATATGGGTAAGAAACACAATTACACAAATCTTTTAAATTACTATGTATCTACTTCTTAAAATATACATTTCAAGGCCTGAAGTTCCCTGTGTAGTCTATGAGACCCCCTCTCCTCACTCATCTCTCTCCCTGCATCTCTTTTCACCCCCTCCCCTCCTCCCCCATTCTCTCTGCATCTCTGCATTCTCTCCTCCCACAAGTCGTGTGGGAAGCTCAATGCAGCTGTAAAGCAGCATACCAATGACACAGGCAGGTATCTTCCCACTTATCCGGATCCCTGATGACTGTTTTATCAGTAGTTTATTTGAACGTAGTTTCTTGATTTGGTGGAATATTGCCCGCATCTGACTAAACTGAATGATACATTTTTCGCGACAGTCGCTGTTCTGCTTTTTTTCCTGAATATCAGTGTGTTTTTTCCTTGGTGTAAAGACTGGCTAAACCTCAGACATCACTGGTAGGTAGCCCTGTGAACTACATGATTCGAAAAGAGACGAGATGTAATATTTTTTGAGGTGAGTAAACCCGCGCATGATATATTTCGGTTTATCGAGTGGGTAGCCTATTGCTGTTTTGTTTTTGCCTGAACTAATCAATCCAACTTCAGCGAGCATCTCTATGGACTGGGGGTGTTGGAGCAGCACAATTCGTTTCCTTCTCCTCTCTCATGAACTGGAGAGCATGCTGAAGTTGCTTTGCAGTCACTTCAGCTGCTTGCCTTCAGTCCCTTCTGTCTGAACGCAGAGGTGGGCACCTTGTCTTTAGTTCATTCCGCACTGAAATGCTTCATGGATATACAGCAACACTGGGGACCCTACGAGAGAAATCATGTTTTAAACAAGTGGAGTCTGTCAAGAAGAGATGCATAGGCTGAAATCTGAGCCCACTGCGATTCTGACGTCTTAATGGGAGCAATGTCTTATCAAGAAACCACATTTACAAACGCTTAAGGTAAGAAAGACAACGTTGTTTTATACATGGTTGGAAAGATTTAACATCCATTCTTTATATTGTTCATATTTTTTTATTACAATATGGTTTGATCCCTTTTGGGGCAGAGGCTTCATGTGATGTTTTAGCCCATCATATGTCACCATACAGTAGGGTGCAGTAGCCTATATATTTTCTCCTCTTTTTGTTGAATAACCTGGTATATGCCCACACAATTGGCCCACTTGCTATATAGAATGATTTATTCCTCTGGTGATTTTATGTTTGGTAACATCAGAAGGAGATGATGATTATAAGGCTGATCGGGCAATTATTATTAGTCTATTATTAGGTTATTATTATTAATATGAGAGAAAGTCATATTTTTTCAGGATAAAATAGTACTTGGTAGCTGTATTGCTAAAGAGAAATGGGTTGATTTGTGTACATTAATGTAGCCTGATGTGTAGCCAAAACATTACTAACATCAGCAGTAGGCTATTAACTACCCATTTATGAAATACTGTTTGTATGTATAGTACACATTTGTGTTTTGATTGTTTGTTTGTTTGTTTTTCCTCTCAAAGGTTACTAAATGGTTTTCTGGGGGATTTATAAAAGGCAAAATGCTGCTTCTAGTTCTTTTGGCCTTTTCCGTATCGAATACGTTTTCTGACTTGGATTCTGACCTCTCAGCGGAGACTTGCAGCGCCTGTTCTTGCATGTCCATCGAGAACGTCCTCTATGTGAACTGTGAGAAAATAACTGTGTACAGACCTACTCAGCTGCTGCCCCCGGTCTCTAGCCTCTATCATTTGAATTTCCAAAATAACCTATTGATCATCCTTTACCCCAATTCCTTTCTCAATTTCACACACGCAGTCTCTCTTCAACTGGGAAACAACAAATTACAGAACATCGAGGGAGGGGCCTTTTATGGCCTTAGTTCATTGAAACAGCTGCACTTAAATAACAATGAATTAAAAGTGCTCCGAGCTGACACTTTCTATGGGATCGAAAACTTGGAATACCTCCAGGCTGACTACAATTTGATCAAGTATATTGAAAAAGGATCATTCAACAAATTGCATAGGCTGAAAGTTCTCATCCTAAATGACAATCTCGTTCAGATCCTTCCTGATAATATTTTTCGCTTTGCCTCCCTTACACATTTGGATATAAGAGGAAACAGGATTCAGAAGCTACCATATCTTGGAGTTTTGGAACACATTGGACGTATAGTGGAATTGCAGCTCGATGACAACCCATGGAATTGCACTTGTGATTTGTTACCCTTGAAAGCTTGGTTGGAGAACATGCCCTATAACATTTTTATTGGGGAGGCTATATGTGAAACCCCTAGTGACCTGTATGGACGCCTGTTGAAAGAAACAAACAAACAGGAACTGTGTCCCATGGGAACAGGTAGTGACTTTGACGTAAGGATGCCCCCTTCACAGCCAGATAATGGCCAAACAACAACCGACACTGCACCCACTACGATACCCCCCATAACAACAAACCCATCTAAAATGTATGGTAACGGGATTGTTGGTTTACCTGGTTTGAATAAACATATTCCAATTATGTCCTATCAAACAAGAACCCCACCTCTCTCCTGCCCACAGCCTTGCACGTGCAAAGCTCATCCCTCAGACTTTGGCATTGGTGTGAGTTGCCAAGAGAGAAGTATACACAATCTAGCAGATCTCATTCCCAAACCACCAAATGCCAAGAAGCTACACCTGAGTGGTAATTATATACAAGATATCAGTCCAGTTGATTTCCAAGGCTTTGAGGGTTTAGATTTATTACATCTGGGCAGCAATCAAATAATCACAGTTCAAAAAGGTGTCTTTGCAAATCTGACCAACCTCCGTAGGCTTTATCTCAATGGAAACCAACTAGAGCAGCTGCATCCTGAGATGTTCCTTGGGCTCAGTAACCTCCAATACTTGTACTTGGAATACAATGCCATAAAAGAGGTGTTAGCAGAGACCTTTGACTCCATGCCAAATCTGCAGTTGTTGTATCTGAACAATAATGTGCTAAGGAGCCTCCCTGCCTATATCTTTGCTAGCGTTTCCTTGGCTAGGCTAAATCTTAAGAACAACCATTTCATGACTCTGCCTGTGAGTGGCGTCCTAGACCAGCTGAGGTCTCTCACTCAGATTGATCTGGAAGGCAATCCATGGGAATGCTCCTGTGATTTAGTGGCTCTGAAACTTTGGCTGGAGAAGCTGAATGATGGAGTGGCTGCGAAGGAGATCAAATGTGCATCCCCAGTGCAGTTTTCCAATATAGAGTTAAGGCTGCTGAAAAATGAGATCCTATGCCCCAAACTCATAGCTAGGTCCCCTTTCATCCTGACCAGTGCTATTCCGGTGGTGAACTCCTTGTCCCCAGCAGGTGTGGGCAAAGCCCCTCCGGGAGGTCCAGTTCCCCTATCCATCATGATCCTCAGTATCCTGGTGGTGCTCATCCTCACAGTATTTGTTGCTTTCTGCCTCTTGGTGTTTGTGCTTAGGCGCAATAAAAAGCCACCAGGACGCCAGGAGGGCATGGGGAATCAGGAGTGTGGCTCCATGCAACTCACGCTCAGAAGACACAACAAATCTAGCAAGAAAGATGACCTGGGAGGGGAGACGTTCATCCCCCAAACTATCGAGCATATGAGCAAGAGCCACACCTGTTCGATTAGAGACTCTGAGTCAGGCTTTAGATTTGCTGACTCCCAGAGACAGAAAATAATAATGCGCAACAGCACTGACCAAGACAAGGACTCACTGTCCCCCCTGGACCCCCGAAATAAGAGACTGAGCACCATTGATGAGCTGGATGAGTTCCTGCCGAGAGAATCCAACATGTTCATTCAAAACTTTTTAGACAGTAAAAGGCTGGATTTCAACAGTATAGGGGTGAGTGGGTTTGAGATCCGTTACCCAGAGAAACCACATGACAAAAATATGAAAAAGTCACTAATAGGGGGGAACCATAGTAAGATAGTAGTGGAGCAAAGGAAAAACGAGTATTATGAACTTAAAGCAAAACTTCAAGGTACACCTGACTACCTTCAAGTTCTGGAGGAACAGACTCAAATGAGTAAAATGTAGACTATGTATCCACTCAACACCCCCCTCCTCCCCTTCCCCCAATTACAAAAGTGCCTTGTGGAAAACCTTAATGACCAATGGATAAACTGGACAGCTGGCTCCAGTCAGATAACCAGATTTCTTGGGAATCAGTGGCTCTCTTGCAAATACAGACTTTTCCCCTGATGTGTTGATGCCATTATAACATGTATGAATAACACATCATACCACAAGACATCCTTAAGAGACAATTGTAATATTTTGCTGCTTCTGAAATTGGTACTTTTTTTCAACCAAATCATTGAGTCACGGAAACAATGTTGAGTGTTACTCATATTGACCCTTCCACAGTGTTTTTGTGGAAATATCGAATCAGTATTTTGGATGAAATAACTATCAGAAATTGTGACTTTGCAGTTCTCCTGGGAATATAACGTTGTTGGGATCCCCCATTTACAGACACTTACGATCTGCCTGGATTATAACTGATCACTGCTGGTCGCTGCTGGGGGCCCTGATGCCTTGTTTTCTCTATGAAAAGGCGCTTACAAACCGAATAGCAGATATGGAATGATTCTGTTACTTTTTTTGTGTAAAGAGCCATGTTAATAGGGTTTGAATGAAATGTGGTTCCTCTTGATATTTTTGGGTATGGCACATGTCTGTATTTTTTTAGGCCCAAGAAAACAGCTGCTTGCCATGTAAGCGTACCTGAATTTATTTTGTAAGTCTGCATTATTTGTATCTGTGAGACAGTTTGTAAATTACAACAGAAGACAAAACAACTATACCGATTAAAAAATATATATAATAAATAAAAAACTATATATGATTGATGACCCCTGTCAACTGTCAATTGGCAGTGCATTTAACTACATCATTTATTTATTTTTCAACGCAGGATTATTTAAAGATTATTGGTACTATTTAAACATGAAATGGACATGTAGAATACTTGAGCCACAAAATATTTATCAGTCTAAATCTTTCTGTTTTCTGAGTTTCTTCAAGAACTCTACTGATGGCCTGAATGAAAGGGGAATAGTGATGATGTTGCACGAACTGAGGTCTAATAGTATTTGAAGTTGAACAAATTCCTTATTCTTATATACCACAGTATCTTGTAAAATGTTTGTTATTAACATTAAGCAAACCAAAATAAATGTGCATTAAAGTGAAACGATTCTGGATTGTTTGACTGTGTACCCTGGGAATGGAATAGAAAGCAGAGAAAGGTAGTGTATGAGATGAGTTCAATTTAACTTTGGAAGACAATTGTGTGGCTAAGAATTTGCTTTATATAGCTAACTGATCTGGACAGAATCACATCAAACACCATGTTCAATATTAATATGCTCAATCATAATAGCTTACATTTTTTTTCTTATTTATTAGTTCAAGGTTATATTGTGGAGACATTTTATATTGTTATTTTAAATTATTTTATTCACTTTATTTGACCAAGTCCTTATTTAAAGTATTGTTAAGTTAATTAGTGTTTGAAATACCAATGGATAGAATGTACCATATATAATAAAAACAATTTTCTATCAGACAGCAGAATACTGTATATTGGTTAGTTTTGAATTGTATAACCTGTTTAAGTCAAGGTATTAAAAGCAGCACCTATTTGCACTGTGTTTTTCTTTTCCTCAAGAAAATGTAATCTTGTTTCCTCAGTCGTTTAAGTTGCTTTATAAATAAAGCCTTGAATGTTCATGAAGAAAAACCTGAGAATAGTTGACTATTTCAACACAAAATCTGTTTTAATACTGTGTGACATGAATCTCAATTCAGCAATCAACAGATACACATGATGTAACCCCATCATCAATGCTGTGTGTTTTCTTATTTTTTTATCATGTCACATTAGACTGATAAAATAATGTTTACTGCATTATTCTTTCATTTTGTTTTAAGGCCATTACAGTATTCCTTTATAGGGGAGGAATTAATTAGTGAGTAAAAGGATGATATGGTGTCATAACCTTTACGGATGTTCTGGTGCATATTTGGTGAGTCTTGTTCTATGATAAAACAGGGAGTAACGTTTTAAATATGTGGGTGAGAACTAAACTAGTGTTAGGATGTTTGTGAAGGGACAGGTCAAGTGAACTTGAATTTTATACTATGTAATATACTGTACGCACCTGATGCTATATGGATCTAGTGGTTATCGGCAGTGTCTACTTATTTATTTTGTTTATTTTTTGTTTAGTTTTGTTAGTTTTCTTTATGTACTTTACTAGCATTTCATGGTTGCACTTCTCCCACAAATAAATGTTATGTCATTTTAGTTTTCCTTTTGTCTAATATGGTCTTTTATGAATTAACTGTTTCTTGCCAGTAAACATTCATGTTATTAATTTGTCATAGTCACTTAGAGAGACATGGGTTCATGTACTGTACTGTAGTAGATGGATGTCTCATCGTTTTGCTTCCATTGTCTGGCGCATACTGCAGTGTGGGCCCATAGTCACTGCCTGTTGTTGCCTGTAGTCTGTTTCTGTTTTATTTTCTGTCTTTTTGTATGAAATGTCTTTCTTACAAAAAACCTTGCCAACATAGCAGATTTTAAATTGATAAGTGAATACTCAGGTTATACTTATGTCATAATTAATCTCATTGTCTACTGAATGTTTGTGTATTTGGTCTGTTTGTTATGTTGTATTTTCTTGTTTACATTCTTACAGTGGTGAACTCATTTGGTGAATACAAAATGTGAAACACCCCTTGGAAATCGTTTTAAACTTCCAATCATCCTCAATATTGTTTTTCTGAAAAAAGTTACCTATATTGTAGCATACTAATTTGCTCTAAATGACTCATGAATGCGGGCACTGCATGCTGATGTCAATTTCACATGATTGTGTGTGTTTGCATGCATTTGCATTGTGACTGTAAACACGTTGGCAGAGCCTAGCTTTTTCATTGCATTTAGCTGTTTTGCCAGATGTCTTAATTTTTTTTATAGTTACACACTTTGATCTAATGTGTCGCCTGGTCTGAATGTTGACTACAGAAACGGCTGATAGAGATGACAAGGTTTGTACATTATGCACTGAATGTACACAACATTAGGAATACCTGCTCTTTCCATGACATAGACTGACCAGGTGAATCCAGGTGAAAGCTATGATACCTTATTGATGTCACTTGTTAAATCCACTTCAATCAGTGTAGATGAAGGGGAGGAGACAGGTTAAGCATTGGAATCAAGGGTACCTGTAGGCAGTATCCCGGTGGAACGACGCCTTGTAGATTCCATTCCCTGACGAATTTAAGCTGTTTATCACACGATAAACTGATGGAGTAAGAGATTTTGCTCTGAATATTACAACTGACTAGGTATCTCCCTTTCTAATCCATATCGATGTCATCATTGGTTTGACAAAACACAGCAATGCTCTTCCTATGCAATTCCACAAGGGACAAAATTAAAACATGACTTCACACAAGCAGGAGGTCTTCCTAATGTTTGGTATACTCAGTGTATAATACCTCAAATGCTGTTGCTTCCACCTTATTTTGTGACTTCATGTGTGAATTGTATCCCTTGTGGAATTGCAAAGGAAGTGCATTGCTGTGTTTTGTCAAACCAATAATGGCATCCATGTGGATTGGGTTTCCTGTGATGTAATATTCAAAGCAGAATCTCTTACTCCATCAGTTTATCATGTGATTTTATAGACATTGAGCTTTTCACATTATTGTTTCATATGGGAGTTGCCTTTGTGATATAACATTTTTTGATGCATCCTCGTCTTGTAATGCCCCAAGAAATGGATTTCTTGGCTCTTTAATGAGGCATATTACATATGGTTGAACCCATCACCAGGGTTTACAATATGATTTACATGTATCTATCCATAGCGTGTTTTATCCAGATAAAAAAAATAAGTTTTACCCAGATAAGTTTGCTATCTTTGCTATGCGAGGGGTTGAACGATAAAGTGTGTCTGTATTTAAGTTAGTAATCTGCTCAAAGTATGTGTGACTGTGCACGTGCATTCACCGCTTTTATTGTAACGATTAAGCTCCCAATCATATTTCTGACATCACTTCTGTCTGGTACTGCTGTTTTCCTTTGTTTGCATTTCTGTGTCACTAACTATTTGATTATGTTGTGGCTCTTGGAACAGATCATGTTTGGTTGTAAGGGGGGGATTCATTTGAAGGAATTTTTAAAAACGTAACTGAGTGATCTTAATATACACCCCTCGAGTCTCTTCCCCTGCCCCTGAACTCTCAACTTTGCTACACTGTCCTGTATGCCCGGCAGGCCCTCCAACCCTGCCCCTCACCCTGCAAGCCAAGCCCTTTCAAGCCTTTCTAAATGATGCCATGGAATGGCAAATCATTTATTCATGTATTTTTGCTCTTGTCAATGTCACATGCTCATTAGGCAGCACACTTCCTGCAGCACACTTCCCGGCGGTGCAGGAGTGCAGGGCTGCATGCACAAGCAGACACTGTGGCACTCAATGGATGCTTTTCCGTTTCAACCACAGAGCTATAAGGAGAGCCGAGTGTGAGCTGTGATTGGCACGACAGTATAGGGCTGTGTGCTTCTCTATGTCAAGACAAGTTTAACAATGGAGAATTGCCCATGGCTTGTGAATAAGTGTGCAGTTAAATTGGTAAAATGTTGATGAAAATAATTGTCTTCAGCAATATTGAAATAAAGATAATTGTTTGTAACATAAAATTGATCACTGCTTCTTCACATGCTCCACAGAGAGTTTTTATATGTTGCTATGGTATTTTATGCCACTGTGTGCCCATGCTACTAATCATGTATTTGTGCCTGTAGTGGTGTGTCTTATGATTCTCCAGGGAGGTTGTTGAGCATAGAGAATGTGTTAAAAATACTTTATGTACTGGACATTTTAAAGTGGCCCATGTGGGAGGGTTGCTTTTACTTGTGTGTATGTTTGCTCTAAAACGTTGTCTGCCTTGAACTAAAAGGTAGTGCTCGCTCCCCTCCATAATGCTTTAGCATTTCTCAGTTGAGCAGATATGAATATAACAAAATAAAAATCATTAATAAGTTATGTATATTGCATTTTTATTCTGGAAATTGAATTGAATTCTGGAAATTGAATTGTCAGAACATGATGAAAAACAGTCACTGTTTCACTCCCGAGACAGGTTTCAATCACAGGAGCATAAATTAAGATAAAACATACAAAACTAAGTAGGTAATCTGCCCCCATGCTTAGTTTAGTTACAAACAAACAATTTTAGTGCAACATTTGTCACAGACCTTGTCTCTCTCCCATTTAGATTGCGTAATGGATGTTTTACTTTATTAAATGTTTAATATGAAAGAATCCTAGGAGTGGGAGTTTGGGGACAAAAATGTCCCTGTTGGCAGGCATACACAAACAACATCAGAAACAACCTGAGCATCTTAAACTCCCTCTGTGCTGGTGCAGCTGCAACAGTGACATGACAAGGATTTTATAGTGCTGTTATACAGGAAGGATTCTTGCTGTCTATCCTGGCTAGGAGGAGGACATAGGGGGGAGGCCAATGATGGTATGATGACTGACAAAAAGAGAAAAAAAGTACAAACATCATATTTTGACTGCGACAATCCCTCAAGCGTTGTATGTATTTTCACATAACCAAATCAATCAGCTTATGAGTGTGTGCAGAGTGCAGGCTCTTAATACAGTTGAAGTCGGAAGTTTACATACACCTTAGCCAAATACATTTAAACTCAGTTTTTCACAATTCCTGACATTTAATACTAGTAAAAATTCCCTGCCTTAGGTCAGTTAGGATCACCAATTTATTTTAAGAATGTGAAATGTCAGAATAATATTAGAGAGAATGATTTATTTCAGCTTTTAATTCTTTCATCACGTTCCCAGTGGGTCAGAAGTTTACATACACTAAATTAGTATTTGGTAGCATCGCCTTTTAAATTGTTTAACTTGGGTGAAACGTTTTGGGTAGCCTACCACAAGCTTCCCACAATAAGTTTGGTGAATTTTGTCCCATTCCTCCTGACAGAGCCAGGTTTGTAGTTCTGCCCACAATTTTTCTATAGGATTGATGGCAGGGCTTTTTGATGGCCACTCCAATACCTTGACTTTGTTGTCCTTAAGCCAAGTGTGCTTGGGGTCATCTATTTTGTGAAGTGCACCAGTCCTTCCTGCAGCAAAGCACCCCCACAACATGATGCTGCCACCCCCGTGCTTCACAGTTGGGATGGTGTTCTTCGTCTTGCAAGCCTCCTCCTTTTTCCTCCAAACATAACGATGGTCATTATGGCCAAACAGTTCTATTTTTGTTTCATCAGACCAGAGAACATTTCTACAAAAATTATGATCTTTGTCCCCATGTGCAGTTGCAAACCATAGTCTGACTTTTTAATAGCAGTTTTGGAGCAGTGGCTTCTTCCTTGCAGAGCCACCTTTCAGATTATGTCAATATAGGACTCGTTTTACTGTGGATATAGATAATTTTGTACCTGTTTCCTTCAGCATCTTCACAAGGTCCTTTGCTGTTGTTCTGGGATTGATTTGCAGTTATCATACCAAAGTACGTTCATCTCTAGGAGACAGAACGTGTCTCCTTCCTGAGTGGTACGACGGCTGTGTGGTCCCATGGTGTTTATTCTTGCATACTATTGTATACTATTGTATACTATATACTAACGTGGTACCTTCAGGTATTTGGAAATTGCTCCTAAGGATGAACCACACTTGTGGAGGTCCACAATATTTTTTCTGAGGTCTTGGCTGATTTCTTTTGATTGTCCCATGATGTCAAGCAAAGAGGCACTGAGTTTGAAGGTAGGCCTTGAAATACATCCAAAGTTACACCTCCAATTGACTCAAATTATGTTTGTTGTTTAAAGGCCCAGTCAACTTAGTCTATGTAAACTTCTGACCCACTGGAATTGTGATACAGTGAATTATAAGTGAAATAATCTGTCTGTAAACAATTGTTGGAAAAATGACTTGTGTCATCCACAAAGTAGATGTCCTAACCGACTTGCCAAAACTATAGTTTGTTAACAAGAAATAAAAGTGTGGAGTGGTTGAAAAACGAGTTTTAATGACTCCAACCTAAGTGTATGTAAACCTCTGACTTCAACTGCATATGTTGGCTGTGTTTATAGTGTGCTGAGAGGTTCCTAGCGTATGCATCACCTCACTTTCCCAGTGTCATTTGCTGGGAGAACAGGGCCTATGGAATGTAGGGAGAGACACTTGTATAATAGCATTTTAAATATTTTGTATTCTGAGCAAGGCAGTAAGTTTTAAGCCACCATTGGTATTATACTCAAATATAGCTGGAGTTTGGGTTAAGTTGTCCAAAAAAGTGTATTAATTCACATATGCATCCTGGCAGAAGTTGTCAAAGTAAATTACCTTTTCCATGGCTAAATTCCAAATCCTCCTCAAAAGAGTGACACATTGACAGATTAGCAAACAAAATCCGGTATTATTGTCACTTTCTGACTCACTACATGTCTTTGCATTGCTATATTATTTTATCTATGCTCTAGAAAGCAAGCTGAACTGATTTATGCTATTCCTACAGCAACCTTACTTTTATGTAACACAATCTCACATTTCAGCAGATTTTGTGTTTTTTTTTTTGTTTTTTGTGGCTTAATTGTTCTGATAATACATACATTTTTAGGGGGCAAACTAAAGAACAATCTTTTGAAAGTTATTGGAGCAATGCATTTTTGGCAATTATGTTCTACACTGCCTTTTTTTGTTTCCCACATTTATATATATATATATCTATATAAAACAAACGTGTTAACAACCCAATATTGTTATCCAGGTTGTCACTGAAATACTTATATTGGTAGCTTTACGTTTTCTAAATTATTTTTATTATTACCAATGCTTCTTTTCACTTAATTACTTTGGGATATGTCGTATTTTATGAGTGTTGCCAGATTGGAGTAAAAACATTTTTTTTTAAACATTCGGTGTCGATCAAGATATTTGATTGTGGATAGGGATACATTTTCATGATGGGAAATTTATTCATCTATACATGTGGGGGAATAAAATATGTTTGGTTTAAATTCCCCTGGTGCAAATGCATGGTATTTGCAACTATAATTAATAAGCCATAACAATGCAGTTAAACAAGTTAATGTAAAATAAGGAATTATGTTGGCTTACATTTATGGCACTTCCAAGGCCATTTCATGATGATTATTACATACTTAGGATATTGTAACGAGGCAAATGTCAGCATTGTAGGCCTACTGTCTCTTCCCAGAGGTCTACTAGGCTTTCATGGCATCGGCCGTTACAGCTCACTTTGCCATATATGAGCCCTGGATAGAGTCTCTGTTGCAGATTAGACTTTCTTCTGCTACATTGGCGGCAGTGTTGAGATCGTCCATCTCACGTATAGTTAGTTATGTGATCTAGAGGTGGGAAGCATTCTGTTTTTCAACATTATGTTGGGTGTAATTACATTGACTTATCTAGTGAACAATGGGCGTAACCGATAGAAGTAGTCACTACAGGTGTGATCAAGCCTTACATCAAAGTAGCCTGAAGCTGAATGGAAAGTGCCATGCCCTGACCAGTTATTCAGAAGAAAATTACCAGTATGGACCCAAAACAAACACTTTCTACACATTTACAAACAACCTGTTTAAAGTGTTATTACAACCATGGTGTTCTGTTGTTACTGAAGCTTATATATCAAATAACCTGACAATGATCAAATCAAATCAAATCAAATTTTATTTGTCACATGCACATGGTTAGCAGATGTTAATGCGAGTGTAGCAAAATGCTTGTGCTTCTAGTTCCGACAATGCAGTAATAACCAACAAGTAATCTAACCTAACAATTCCAAAACTACTGTCTTATACACAGTGTAAGGGGATAAAGAATATGTACATAAGGATATATGAATGAGTGATGGTACAGAGCAGCATAGGCAAGATACAGTAGATGGTATCGAGTACAGTATATACATATGAGATGAGTATGTAAACAAAGTGGCATAGTTAAAGTGGCTAGTGATACATGTATTACATAAGGATGCAGTCGATGATATAGAGTACAGTATATACGTATGCATGTGAGATGAATAATGTAGGGTAAGTAACATTATATAAGGTAGCATTGTTTAAAGTGGCTAGTGATATATTTACATCATTTCCCATCAATTCCCATTATTAAAGTGGCTGGAGTTGAGTCAGTGTCAGTGTCAGTGTGTTGGCAGCAGCCACTCAATGTTAGTGGTGGCTGTTTAACAGTCTAATGGCCTTGAGATAGAAGCTGTTTTTCAGTCTCTCGGTCCAAGCTTTGATGCACCTGTACTGACCTCGCCTTCTGGATGATAGCGGGGTGAACAGGCAGTGGCTCGGGTGGTTGATGTCCTTGATGATCTTTATGGCCTTCCTGTAACATCGGGTGGTGTAGGTGTCCTGGAGGGCAGGTAGTTTGCCCCCGGTGATGCGTTGTGCAGACCTCACTACCCTCTGGAGAGCCTTACGGTTGAGGTCGGAGCAGTTGCCGTACCAGGCGGTGATACAGCCCGCCAGGATGCTCTCGATTGTGCATCTGTAGAAGTTTGTGAGTGCTTTTGGTGACAAGCCGAATTTCTTCAGCCTCCTGAGGTTGAAGAGGCGCTGCTGCGCCTTCTTCACGATGCTGTCTGTGTGAGTGGACCAATTCAGTTTGTCTGTGATGTGTATGCCGAGGAACTTAAAACTTGCTACCCTCTCCACTACTGTTCCATCGATGTGGATAGGGGGGTGTTCCCTCTGCTGTTTCCTGAAGTCCACAATCATCTCCTTAGTTTTGTTGACGTTGAGTGTGAGGTTATTTTCCTGACACCACACTCCGAGGGCCCTCACCTCCTCCCTGTAGGCCGTCTCGTCGTTCTTGGTAATCAAGCCTACCACTGTTGTGTCGTCCGCAAACTTGATGATTGAGTTGGAGGCGTGCGTGGCCACGCAGTCGTGGGTGAACAGGGAGTACAGGAGAGGGCTCAGAACGCACCCTTGTGGGGCCCCAGTGTTGAGGATCAGCGGGGAGGAGATGTTGTTGCCTACCCTCACCACCTGGGGGCGGCCCGTCAGGAAGTCCAGTACCCAGTTGCACAGGGCGGGGTCGAGACCCAGGGTCTCGAGCTTGATGACGAGCTTGGAGGGTACTATGGTGTTGAATGCCGAGCTGTAGTCGATGAACAGCATTCTCACATAGGTATTCCTCTTGTCCAGATGGGTTAGGGCAGTGTGCAGTGTGGTTGACATTGCATCGTCTGTGGACCTATTTGGGCGGTAAGCAAATTGGAGTGGGTCTAGGGTGTCAGGTAGGGTGGAGGTGATATGGTCCTTGACTAGTCTCTCAAAGCACTTCATGATGACGGAAGTGAGTGCTATGGGGCGGTAGTCGTTTAGCTCAGTTACCTTAGCTTTCTTGGGAACAGGAACAATAGTGGCCCTCTTGAAGCATGTGGGAACAGCAGACTGGTATAGGGATTGATTGAATATGTCCGTAAACACACCGGCCAGCTGGTCTGCGCATGCTCTGAGGGCGCGGCTGGGGATGCCGTCTGGGCCTGCAGCCTTGCGAGGGTTAACACGTTTAAATGTCTTACTCACCTCGGCTGCAGTGAAGGAGAGACCGCATGTTTTCGTTGCAGGCCGTGTCAGTGGCACTGTATTGTCCTCAAAGCGGGCAAAAAAGTTATTTAGTCTGCCTGGGAGCAAGACATCCTGGTCCGTGCCTGGGCTGGATTTCTTCCTGTAGTCCGTGATTGACTGTAGACCCTGCCACATACCTCTTGTGTCTGAGCCGTTGAATTGAGATTCTACTTTGTCTCTGTACTGACGCTTAGCTTGTTTGATAGCCTTGCGGAGGGAATAGCTGCACTGTTTGTATTCGGTCATGTTACCAGACACCTTGCCCTGATTAAAAGCAGTGGTTCGCGCTTTCAGTTTAACGCGAATGCGTGAATTCTAAGTCAGTTGAACAGAAGGATTTGAGTTCCTGTATGTTTCTTTCATCACACCATGTCTCGTTAGCCATAAGGCATACGCCCGCGCCCCTCTTCTTACCAGAAAGATGTTTGTTTCTGTCGGCGCGATGCGTGGAGAAACCCGTTGGCTGCACCGCCTCGGATAGCGTTTCTCCAGTGAGCCATGTTTCCGTGAAGCAAAGAACGTTACAGTCTCTGATGTCCCTCTGGAATGCTACCCTTGCTCGGATTTCATCAACCTTGTTGTCAAGAGACTGGACATTGGCAAGAAGAATGCTAGGGAGTGGTGCACGGTGTGTCCGTCTCCGGAGTCTGACCAGAAGACCGCCTGGTTTCCCTCTTTTTCTGAGTCGTTTTTTTTGGTCGCTGCATGGGATCCACTCCGTTGTCCTGTTTGTAAGGCAGAACACAGGATCCGCGTCGCGAAAAACATATTCTTGGTCGTTACTGATGGTGAGTTGACGCTGATCTTATATTCAGTAGTTCTTCTCGACTGTATGTAATGAAACCTAAGATGACCTGGGGTACTAATGTAAGAAATAACACGTAAAAAAAACAAAAAACTGCATAGTTTCCTAGGAACGCGAAGCGAGGCGGCCATCTCTGTCGGCGCCGGAAGTTATACACATCATATGGGTTGACACATATTGTAAGTGTGTTATGCAGTAGGTTGCAAACTGTAATATGAATCACTGTTGATCCATCTTGTTCTCATCTGATGAGATGTATCATTATGATATGGTTGTGAAACCCATAGCTGAATGGCTTCAGACTGAGCATTTCTCACTGGACATTGCTGCTGACATTGGACATAGCTTAGGTTTAGGGTATTTAATTAATTACAGACTTTCCTATGTCACTATTCCCAACATATTTTCCCCCATAGGATGTAAATAAATCATTTTAAAGGTGATTTAACTTGTATCATTATTATAGGGTTATGAAACCCATAGCCAAATCTGTATTTTTTTCTCCAATCTGGCAACTCTCATAAAATTTGACATAGCCTTGTATAAAATGCATAATGAAGAAAATTGTGTAGGCCTAGTTGCCTACACGAAAAACAAAGTATTTTCTGACTATAAGTATACCAGTGTCCCAAAGTATAAAGCGAAAACAAGCATGGAAAACAGTATTGGCATTAATACAAATAAAAGAACATCATAAGGCTAATATTATATTATAATTATTTCAGTGTTAACCTGGTTGATTAACAATATTGGGTTGTTAAAACATTTTTTTTAATATAAATAAATGTGGAACACAAAAAAAGGCAGTGTAGAACAACATTGCACATCATGCATTGCTCCAATAATTTTCAAAAGATTGTTCCTAAGTTTGCCACCCAAAAATGTATTTTCCTATGAATGAAGTAGCACCAAAATGTGTGTATTTTTCTATGAATTAAGTTGCACAAAAATGTGTGTCTTTTTACATGAATTAAGCCACACAAAACGTACAAAAACACACAAAATCTGCTGAAATTCCTTTTGTACATATTTGCACGAATTGAGTGAGAGATTGTGTTGTTTTATGTTTGGTAAGTTTGGATTCAGTTAAAGCAGTTCCTATGATGTTATGAAAGTTGAATATAGTACAAACAATATTGGGTTACCATTTTCTTTGAATATTAGTAATTGAATACCAGTAGTTCCAGTAATTGTATTTTCCCTGCAACCCTTTTAGAGTTCATCTAAATCAATACAGTATGTGCAGGAATAAATATACAGCCCTTATTTGACAGATAAAGACGGAAAAGGTGACAACCCTCTTATCAAAATAGTGACAGAGAAGAAACGCTTTGAAATAAACTCTAGCCCCTAGAACACTGCAGTTTATTATTTTCCTCTCAGGTGGATTCCCAAGCTCCCTGGTATTGCTCTTTTGAGGTCTTTTATATTTGATCTGTCCTGCGCCCACAAGTGCACAGAATCTAATTGTGCTTTTTTGGTTTGGAATCTCAACCAGTGATTTCCCTCGGGAAAAGGAGAATATATCTTCAGAATAAACAATTTGTTGTTACATTTCAATTGAAAATAAATGAATAGTTAATAAATGAACCCAAAGAAAAGGTGCAGAGCTTTCAAACATATCTCAGGTCAATAGTATATTGGCATACCCAGTGGAGACACATTGTACAACACCATCATGTGAATGTGATACAAAATCACCTCAATGCTTTTGTGTTGAAAATGTTTAATCCTTGAGGTGAATGATTATGAAATATCTACATTCAATGTCATTGTCTGATGGAGCTAATGATATATTTTCTGTATCCTACATCTGATAATGATGTGTCTATAAGGTGGTGTGATAAAAACACCAGGCTGTCATAATCTTATCACTTGTGTCATAAAATGCACTCTTAATTGATGTAAATGAACACATTTTCACCCATAGACCTTCAGAGACTGATATTCCTAAGTATAGTTATGCATGCATGCGTTATAAAAAGCATACATTTTAATTAGTGATTCACCAATATTTTTTTAACCCGATACCGATATCCAATATTTTCCTTGCCCCCCCAAAAAAATGATAATGATAACTATAACCAATATTTATCATTTTAGCAGCCTTTTAAGCATTCTAGTACAGTTAAGTAGTTAACACACATGGACGCAGCGGTCTAAGGCACTGCATCTCAGTGCAAGAAACGTCACTAAAGTGCCTGGTTCAAATCCAGGCTGTATCACATCGGCCGTGATTGGGAGTCCCATAGTGTGACGCAAGCAATTAAAACTGGCCTTCTTTAGACTAGTTGAGTAGCTGGAGCATCAGCATTTGTGGGTTCGAGTACAGGCTCAAAATGGCCAGAAACAACAACCTTTCTTCTGAAACTTGTCAATTCTTGTTCTAAGAAATTAAGGCTGTTCCATGCAAGAAATTGCCAAGAAACTGAAGATCTCGTACAACGCTGTGTACTACTCCCTTCACAGAACAGCGCAAACTGTGTCTAACCAGAATAGAAAGTGGGATGGGAGGCCCCGATGCACAAGCATGAGCAAGAGGACAAGTACATTAGAGTGACTAGTTTGAGAGACAGATGCCTCACAAGTCCAGCTTCATTAAATAGACCCGGCAAAACACCAGTCTCAACGTCAAAAGTGAAGAGGCGACGCCGGGGTACTGGCCTTCTAGGCAGAGTTCCTCTGTCCAGTGTCTGTGTTCTTTTGCCTATCTTAATTTTTATTTTTATTGGCCAGTCTGAGATATGGCTTTTTCTTTACAACTCTGTGAAGCTACCCACAATAAGGATTAGCCACAATAGTGGACTTTGCGGTTAGCCTACAAAAGTATGTTAGAATTCTACTATTTGTATTCATTTTCATCACTGTCAATGACATACTTTTATTTTGAAGGCAAACCGGAAAATCCACTATTGTGTCTAATCCTTATTGTGGCTAGCTTCACAACACATAACCCGGTCCGGTCGAGCCTCACTAGCCAGATGAGGCTAGCTGGCTGCTTTTTATATTGTTAGCTTTGGGCAACAGAGTTAAGTAGCTGGCAAGCTATTTATTTTCATGAACCAAAGTTCAATTTTAATAGACGAACAACAAGAGGCAACCTAGCTAATACTTACTCACAAGGATTCCCAAATCATTGCTAAGAATAATGAAAATGACTGCAGTTTCTACTGGTCATTGTTTTCAGGCTGGTTGTATTGGTGCTAGCTAGGTACCAAGCTAAAGCTAGCTACCCCAGAAGTTACGGTCAAACATTGTTGACTGCTCGATCCACTCAGCAGACATTCTGTGCTAGGTTAGGAATGAACTAAATAAGAAAAGTTGTGTCTGTGTTTATTGTCTGTCCTGCCCTCAGGGCTCTGTGTAGTATCAGTGGGCCATCACTGACTGTAGTTTGCCACACTAAGACAGCTTCGTACAGTAAGCCGCACACAGGAAACACCCGGTAAATCAAGCATTCTAATGTTGTCTCTCAAAACCCCATCCATTGTCTTTAACGTTTACATAAGTTAAAGACACCTCTTTCCATTCTGATGAGATAATTTCCTCTGACTCCTTAAGAGTCCCCAACAAACAAGTTACACATGCATAGTGTGTGTAACCTAGTTGTCAGAGGTGCATGCACATGTTGACAAATGTGACCCGATTCAGGAAACTAGGCGTATGTTGCAAGTCACGACTTCACCGGAGAGCTGTTTGATAGTAAAATATTATTTTTTTAATCAAAATGCGTTTTATGGAAGAAATGCCTTCTCGAACATGTGAACTTTCATGTGCCTTAATACCAAGCTGGTATGCCATCTGTAAATACAAATACAATTGTTAAATTACTAGCCTAGTTGGTTTAGCCACAGAAAAAGTGAACAACCTTCCCACTATGCATGATTGGCTGAGATAATGAGTGGGCTGGACATGCCGAGAGATGAGTTTGGATTGGTCTGCCATATAGCAGGTGTCTATTGGAGCTGGTCAGTATGTGTAGGTAATCATGTCAAACGCTGCTTTTTTAAAATGTATCGTGTAGTAAAACTGCATAAACCTAATGTCAAGTTAAGGTGTACTGTTAGCAAGCTAACGATAGCTGGATGGCTCGCTACCTAACATCATGTGTATGCTCTCCACTTTCTGGAGGACCGAGTTTTGAAATCAGTGGAATTCGAGTATGATAGCTAACTTAAGGAGATGGAGAAAACACCAGTCTGGACTACATCGTGCATGGCATCAGACGCATCCAACCATGATGTATACTGGTAAAATAGTCCAGCTAGCTACATTTTCAGATACAGTGCCTTGCGAAAGTATTCGACCCCCTTGAACTTTGTGACCTTTTGCCACATTTCAGGCTTCAAACATAAAGATATAAAACTGTATTTTTTTGTGAAGAATCAACAACAAGTGGGACACAATCATGAAGTGGAACGACATTTATTGGATATTTCAAACTTTTTTAACAAATCAAAAACTGAAAAATTGGGCGTGCAAAATTATTCAGCCCCTTTACTTTCAGTGCAGCAAACTCTCTCCAGAAGTTCAGTGAGGATCTCTGAATGATCCAATGTTGACCTAAATGACTAATGATGATAAATACAATCCACCTGTGTGTAATCAAGTCTCCGTATAAATGCACCTGCACTGTGATAGTCTCAGAGGTCCGTTAAAAGCGCAGAGAGCATCATGAAGAACACGGAACACACCAGGCAGGTCCGAGATACTGTTGTGAAGAAGTTTAAAGCCGGATTTGGATACAAAAAGATTTCCCAAGCTTTAAACATCCCAAGGAGCACTGTGCAAGCGATAATATTGAAATGGAAGGAGTATCAGACCACTGCAAATCTACCAAGACCTGGCCGTCCCTCTAAACTTTCAGCTCATACAAGGAGAAGACTGATCAGAGATGCAGCCAAGAGGCCCATGATCACTCTGGATGAACTGCAGAGATCTACAGCTGAGGTGGGAGACTCTGTCCATAGGACAACAATCAGTCGTATATTGCACAAATCTGGCCTTTATGGAAGAGTGGCAAGAAGAAAGCCATTTCTTAAAGATATCCATAAAAAGTGTTGTTTAAAGTTTGCCACAAGCCACCTGGGAGACACACCAAACTTGTGGAAGAAGGTGCTCTGGTCAGATGAAACCAAAATTGAACTTTTTGGCAACAATGCATAACGTTATGTTTGGCGTAAAAGCAACACAGCTCATCACCCTGAACACACCATCACCACTGTCAAACATGGTGGTGGCAGCATCATGGTTTGGGCCTGCTTTTCTTCAGCAGGGACAGGGAAGATGGTTAAAATTGATGGGAAGATGGATGGAGCCAAATACAGGACCATTCTGGAAGAATGGTGGAGTCTGCAAAAGACCTGAGACTGGGACGGAGATTTGTCTTCCAACAAGACAATGATCCAAAACATAAAGCAAAATCTACAATGGAATGGTTCAAAAATAAACATATCCAGGTGTTAGAATGGCCAAGTCAAAGTCCAGACCTGAATCCAATCGAGAATCTGTGGAAAGAACTGAAAACTGCTGTTCACAAATGCTCTCCAACCAACCTCACAGAGCTCGAGCTGTTTTGCAAGGAGGAATGGGAAAAAAGTGTATTACACACTTACATTTTTCATAGAAATGTTTAATTTCATTTGTACATGTCCAGCATTTTGATTTAAAATATTTTTTACGTTCAAACGGCTATCCTGTGAAGTCGACTTGCCGATACTGATTATTGGAGGACGAGCGCGTGACGCGTGATCCCAACACAGTTAGCTCTTTTTCCAGTGCTTTTCTTCAGACATAGGAATTCTCCGGTTGGAACATTATTGATGTTTTATGTTAAAAACATCCTAAAGATTGATTCCATACATCGTTTGGATTGTTTCTACGACCTGTAACGGAACGTTTCGAGTTTTTGTCTGGACGAAGTGCTAATGCCTTTATTAAAATGGATTACTGGGCTGAACACGCTAGCAACATGTGGCTATTTGGACATAAATTATGGACTTTATGGAACAAATAAGTCATTTTATTGTCGAACTGGGATTCCTGGGAGTGCCTTCTGATAAAGATCATCGAAGGTAAGTGAATATTTATGGTGTTATTTCTGTTGACTCCAAAATGGCCAATATTTCTCTGGCTGGATTGGGCTCTGAGCGCCGTTCTCAGATTATGCTTTTTCCGTAAAGTTTTTTTTAAATCTGACACAGCAGTTGCATTAAGGAGAAGACCATCTTTAATTCTGTGAATAACACTTGTATCTTTTATCAATGTTTATTGTGAGTATTTCTGCAAAATCACCAGATGTTTTGGAATCAAAACATTACTGCGCGTAACACGCCAATGTAAAATTTTGGGATATAAATATGCACATTATCGAACAAAACATACATGTATTGTGTAACATGATGTCCTATGAGTGTCATCTGATGAAGATCATCAAAGGTTAGTGATTCATTTGATCTATATTTCTGCTTTTTGTGACTCCTATCTTTGGTTGGAAAATCGCTGTGTGTTTTTGACTTGGCTATGACCTAACATAATAATATGTTATGCTTTCGGACACGATGGGTAGATAAACGTCTTGTTAATCTTTTATTTGCTGTTTTGGACTTGTTAATGTGTGAAAGATACATATTTCAAAAAAATATTTTTGAATTTCGCGCGCTGCCTTTTCAGCGGAATGTTGTCAAGGGGTCAGAACTTAATTAAGAACATATGAAAGCTGGTGGTTCCTTTTAACATGAGTCTTCAATATTCCCAGGTAAGAAGTTTTAGGTTGTAGTTATTATAGGACAATTTCTCTCTATACCATTTCAATTTCATATACCTTTGACTGTTGGATATTCTAACAGGTACTTTAGTATTGCCAGCCTAATCTCAGGAATTTATAGCGGAATGCTTGAAGCACAGCGAAGAGCTGCTGGCAAAATGCTTGAAAGTGCTGTTTGAATGAATCCTTACGAGCCTGCTGCTGCCTACCACCGCTCAGTCAGACTGCTCTATCAAATCATAGACTTAATTATACTATAATAACACACAGGAATATGAGCCTTAGGTCATTAAAATGGTCAAATCCAGAAACTTTCATTTCGAAAACAAAACGTTTATTCTTTCAGTGAAATACGGAACCGTTCCGTATTTTATCTAACGGATGGCATCCATAAGTCTAAATATTCCAGTTACATTGCACAACCTTCAATGTTATGTCATAATTATGTAAAATTCTGGCAAATTAGTTCGCAACGAGCCTGGTCGCCCAAACTGTTGTATATACCCTGATTCTGCGTGCATTGAACGCAAGAGAAGTGACACAATTTTTCCTAGTTTAATATTGCCTGCTAACCTGAATTTATTTTAACTAAAAATGCAGGTTTTAAAAAATATACTTTTGTGTATTGATTTTAATTAAGAAAGGCATTGATGTTTATGGTTAGGTACATTCGTGCAACGATTGTGCTTTTTTCACAAATGCGCTTTTGTTAAATCATCCCCCGTTTGGCGAAGATGGCTGTCTTTGTTAGGATGAAATATAGTCTTCACACAGTTCTCAACGAGCCAGGTGGCCCAAACTGCTGCATATACCCAGACTCTGTTGCACAGAACGCAAGAGAAGTGACACAATTTCCCTAGTTAAAATAAATTCATGTTAGCAGGCAATATACAGGTTTAAAAATATATACTTGTGTATTGATTTTAAGAAAGGAGTTGATGTTTATGGTTAGGTACACATTGGTGCAACGACAGTGCTTTTTTCTCCAATGCGCTTGTTAAATAACCCGTTTGGCGAAATAGGCTATGATTCAATGATAAATTAGCAGGCACCGCATCGATTATATGCAATGCAGGACAAGTTAGATAAACTAGTAATATCATCAACCATGTGTAGTTAACTAGTGATTATGTTAAGATTGATAGTTTTTTATAAGATACATTTAATGCTAGCTAGCACCTTACCTTGGCTCCTTGCTGCACTCGCATAACAGGTAGTCAGCCTGCCACACAGTCTCCTCGTGGAGTGCAATGTAAACGGCCATGATCGGTGTCCGAAAATGTTGATTACCGATTGTTATGAAAACTTGAAATCGGCCCTAATTAATCGGCCATTCCGATAAATCGGTCGACCTCTACTTCCGTCATACGCCTAGTTTCCTGAAATGGGTCACAATAGTTCTCGCTTCAGATTCTTCAAGGAAATTAAGCAGTCATGCAGTTAATTTACTAGCCATTGAGATATTTCCAATCTTGATTTCCTGTTGACAGTGTAATGGAATGTAGTGTAAATATTGCTATTTATTCTTTCGAATTTATACCGTTTTAAACAAGTTATTATGTCATGAATTGTAAGTGCTTGTGCACATGATTATGTAACTCGTCTCCTTGAGGCTCTACAGATGTATTGTCTTAATTTGAGCAAGGAAAATAATCCTGCAGAAACAGGAAATGTTAATTATGTAGATTATAATTAATGGACATTTTTTTAGTGGATGATACATTTTTCATTAGGGCAAATCAAGTCTGAAATTTCAAAGTGGAAATTACAAACTTTAAAAGCATTTATTAAACTCAAATACATTACAAGTTTGCATTTTGTGCTGTGCAGTAAAATTCTCAGCAACAAAAGAGTGATTCAATTAAGATCCTACATCTGTACCTGGAACAATGTGTTGTTTGTCTTTCTAACCGATAACAACCTGGTTTTCCTTCATTTCCTACATTTTGTCCTATAGCTTTGAAGCTACGTAGAAGCATGCCATGTAAGAATAGTGTCTCAGACTTTTTGCTTCATAGCTGGATTTCTTCTTAGCTGCTTGTCGATTAACAAAGCACACATCGTTGCATTGAATTTGATTTTATTTAGAAGAGGGTACAAGTGATATTCTGTTTTGTAGCTGGTTTGTGAGTAAACTAAGGCTGATCATGCAAACATGGATTTTATTTACATGTAACACAATATTAATGTTATCATTGGATTCCTAAAAATCTTGTGTACGAGGGCTTCCGTGAAGACACTAGCCTGCACGAACGTTGTCTGACTGTATTATTATTTAATTAACCTCAAGCCATCTTTGCTTGCCTTACTGTAACATAAACAATGCATGTCCCTCGTGAATGTCCTCAGATTACAATCTGATTACATTTTAAGGGAATGGACTCCTCCGTTATCTTCATGTTCCTCATTTACTAGTTGTGCAGGGGCAGACAATGCCAATGCTACTGTACAGCAGCAACACCAGCAGGACAGCTTTGCAGTTTAATTGTGAAGAAATTATCCCTTTTCATCCCCGAAGTTTGCCTTTTATTTGGGCTCCTTTATTTTGGATTGAGGGAAAGGGGGATCTATTATTAATAACATCTCTCCCTGTGCCAGGAGTCTGGCCCAGGTTTCACTGGGTGTGAATTATAGTCAATTGGTTGCATAATCAACCACCACATTAATCATGAATGTCATTCCCCATGGCAACTCTTTTAAATAAATTAGGCATTTTTTCCCTACATTACCAGGCTGGTGAATCTAATGTAGATGTATTAATGTATCTTACTGGACTCAGAGATATCAATTCAAATTGACAGGTTGGTTGTTTTTATTAAAACATTTTATTTAACTAGGCAAGTCAGTTAAGAACAAATTCTTATTTACAATGGCAGCCTAGGAACAGTTTGTTAACTGCCTTGTTCAGGGGCAGAACAACATATTTTTATCTTGTCAGCTCAGGGATTTGATCTAGCAACCGTTTGGTTACTGGCCCAACACTAAGCACTAGGCTACCTGACTGTTAAGCAACAAAACTGGCACTTGCGCAACAATGGGGCAAAACAGACGGGGTTGGCTTAGATTGTTGACAACATGTAAACTAAATTTCTTCTCCAATGTTTACTGAAAACATAAATACATTTGAGCAATGAGCACTTGTTGTCTCTTAAATACAACGTTACAGTTGTTGGTTAAAATACTTCAAAACAAGACCTGGTATCAAGAACAAGAGGAATCTAGCTAAAAAGAGTAACTTACGATTCGCCACATGGCAGTTTCTTGTCATTTGTTGGTAGCTATCTGACTATCCAGAATCACAAAAGCTCCCTGTCTTCTGCCCCTTAGAAGTGTGCACATCGTTTTTGTGACATTGTCAGCTAACCCATCTATTTGGACACCGGACATCACTGTTGGCATTTATTTATATTTTTATGTGGGCTTTGTAGACGTTTGAGTGTGAAATCTCCCCAGATGTAAATTAGACAAAGAAATGAAGCAGGCCAAGCAAACCATTGCAGTTCAACAGGGTTGGTCAATTTGCCACTGCAGAAATATGTATTTTATGTTTATGTATTCCTGTTGTTTGGTGGAATTTACATATCAGTAAGGTGTTATGCAATTGGTCATGCTTGCAGATAGAGGGAGATCGCAAACATCAATTCTTCCCAGTCTGATATTTCTATGCAAGTATTAGGTCACGTTCTGAAATACTATATTCTATTTTCATATTTACAATGTGTACAAGTTCACTATGTACATTTCCTGACATGTATATACTGTATATGAGTACGGTACCTGTTTGATTTTGGGGGTTTCCTGGGATGTGCTTTTGTATGTTATTGCTTTAATTGTCATGGTCGCATTAGCTCCCAGCTAATTCACAGTTATCTCCATGCTAACACATGAATTATGAATCTACAGCCATCAACACACTGTGTTATCCTGCACATCTAATGTGCTTCTTTGTGCCTATCGTCAGAATAAACAACAATCAACTTTGATTGCTGTCTGGACAGTCCTTTCTTTAAAAGCACAACGCAAGAGAGTTACGATGCCATGATCCAGATTCTTGTCTACATGGGACATCCGTTACAGCAGCATAAAGTCCCTCTCCGTGGCCTGAGAGTGTGTGAGATTGTTTTATGCTGCATATCATTGCAGTGCCATGTAGGATCAGCAGAAGGACAGTGGTTCCTGTCACTCAGTTGTCACAAACAGCGTCACTCTGCTGGGGACTGGGCACTGCTCTATCAGGGACTCTCTCTTTCTGTCCTCCTGCGCCTCACCACACATCATTCTATATTATATATTGCATTCCCTGCCTGCAGAGTGGAGACAGAGTAAAGTGCCTCTTAAACTGGTTCAAATGGGTCATTAGTTTAATCAGAGAAAAGCAGGAGAGTGACTCAGTCCATTAGGGGATGGCGTTTCTCCCTTTCTGTAACCGCAGCGGTCTGATTTGTGCTGTTTCAACAGAAAACGCTCTGTTTAGAACCCAGGATCGTGCTCTTTGGCTTCCCACATCAGGCCAAACAGTCCTCTGTAAATCCATCCAAAGCAATGATGACTAAATTAAAATACTAACTTACCAAATGTATAGTGGATTTTTCAAGACCAGTTGGTATGTATGTTGTTAGATTTTGAGAGATGGGGTATCTCTCTCGCTCAGGGGACAGCGTTTTTATATAGCCTGTGGTAGTCCGTGAGGAGGTTAGGTAGAGGATGTTTATTAGGGTAGCAGTGGTAGAGTATGGTGCTCACTGCATGCTGAAATGTGATCACTCTCCCAGGCAGGTGATTTTCATTTATCTGTTAATAGCTACTGTTATCAGGCCCTCAGAACCCTGCAAGGCCTTCCCCTGATCCATCACTCTTCTCACTGTTAAATCCCTCCTTATTTAGCCTGATAACATAGACTTGGCTGAAGGCATTTGCTTTTTGGTTTACCCTCCATGTTATCTGTTCTACAGTCAGATAACTCTTTAGTCAATCTGGAGTCCCTGTGGCTGCATGTTTAGGAGACTAACCAGCTGGTCCCATGCCAATTTGAGAACAGTAGATTTTCAGTGAGTTTCTGTTTGTCCATTTGTCTTTCCTTTCCTGCAAACATGCCGGTCCCTGTGGTTAGTGAGCCTGCCCTACTGCATTAATTCAACTCACCCAGCGACAATACCTCTTTTATAAAACACAAAACAAATATATTTTCTTCCACTAAACCTGCTATCACAGCACAGTCAGCAATATTTACAAACGGATAAGGGACAATGTTTTTTTGTCAACTAAAGCGGATTAAGTTCCCACAGTGTGATATTTGCTAAGGAATCTCCCCTTGCAACACATGCCTCCTTGCCTTGCAATTATTTTAAAAAAAAATAAATTCTGAAGCAGCATGCCCAAACCAGTGATGTCACAAGCTGTGCAAGAACCTTGCCAAGTATATAGGGAAACCTTTTTTTTCTTCCTTGTGCCATGAAGCTGCAAATATCAGCAAAAACTGAGACTTGAGGAATAAACTTTGTTCATGTTACCTCCACCATTGTGTCTCCACTTTGCTTTAGCATGCACATTCCACACACAATTTTTTCCCAGACGGTCCTCTAAATTCAAATTTGTAAGAGGCGAGTGGGAACCCCCAGGCTTTCCAAACTCAGGATTGGATGACAATTATGCAGATTGTATTCATAAATCCATTCCCAGAGCCTTGCTTCTGCTGGGACACAGATCAAGATTACTGTCATTAACCTTTCTAGGGCAGGCGTTCCGCTAGGGGAACCCCTCGAACCCCCTTAATATATATTTTTTTAAATATGTAACTTTCACACATTAACAAGTCCAATAGAGCAAATGAAAGATAAACATCTTGGAAATCTACCCATCGTGTCCGATTTCAAAAATGCTTTACAGAAAAAGCACCACATATGGAAAAGAAAAAGCACCACACACTACCATTCAAAAGTTTGGGTCACTTAGAAAAGTCCATGTTTTTTTTTTTTTTAAGGAATTTTATTTCATTAAAAAAATAACATCAAATTGATCAGAAATACAGTGTAGACATTGTTAAAGTTGTAAATGACTATTGAAGCTGGAAACGGCAGATTTTTTATGGAATATCTACATAGCCATACTATCAGCAACTATCACTTCTGTGTTCCAATGGCACATTGTGTTACTTGTCAGTCTATTCTTGTTCTGAGAAATGAAGGCTATTCCATGTGAGAAATTGCCAAGAAACTGAAGATCACGTACAACGCTGTGTACTACTCTCTTCGCAGAACAGCGCAAACTGTCTCTAACCAGAATAGAAAGAGGAGTGGGAGGCCCCGGTGCACAGCTGAGCAAGAGGACAAGTACAATAGAGTGTCTCGTTTGAGAAACAGACACCTCACAAGTTCTCAACTGCCAGCTTCATTAAATAGTAGCCGCAAAAGACTAGTGACGGGGTGACTGCTGGCCTTCAACAGTGAAGAGGCGATTGCTGGCCTTCTAGGCAGAGTTGCAAAGAAAAAGCCATATCTCAGACAGGCCAATAAAAATAAAAGATTAAGATGGGCAAAAGAACACAGACACTGGACAGAGGAAGTCTGCCTAGAAGGCCATCCCAGAGTCGACTCTTCACTGTTGACATTGAGACTGTTGTTTTGCGGGTGAAAACAATTGGAACTACTTTTATGTAACACAATCTCACATTTCAGCAGGTTTTGTGTGTTTTTTTTTGTTTTTGTGTGGCTTAATTGTTCTGAAAATACATACATTTTTGGGGGGCAAACTAAAGAACAATCTTTTGAAAGTTATTGGAGCAATGCATTTTTGGCAATAATGTTCTACACTGCCTTATTTTGTTTCCCACGTTTACATACTATATATAGATATAAAAACATACTTATATTATGAAATGAAATACTATAATACTATAATATAAGTATGAAATACTTATATTGGTAGCTTTACGATTTTTTGATTAATACCAATGCTTTTCTATGCTTCTTTTCACTTAATACTTTGGGATATGTCGTATTTTATGAGTGTTGCCAGATTGGAGTAAAAATATATTTTTTAAACATTTTTTAAAAATTCGGTGTCGATCAAGATATTTGATTGTGGATAGGGATACATTTTCATGATGGGAAATTCATTCATCAATAAATGTGGAGGAATAAAATATGTTTGGTTTAAATTCCCCTGGTGCAAATGCATGGTATTTGCAACTATAACGAGTCTGGACTATTATCAATTAAGCCATACCAATGCAGTTAAACAAATTAATGTACAATAATGAATTATGCTGGTTTACATTTATGGCACTTCCAAGGCCATTTCATGATGATTATTACATACTTAGGATATTGAAATGCGGCATATGTCAGCATTGTAGGCCTACTGTCTCTTCCCAGAGGTCTACTAGGCTTTCATGGCATCGGCCGTTACAGCTCACTTTGCCACATATGAGCCCTGGATAGAGTCTCTCTTGCAGATTAGACTTTCTTCTGTTACATTGGCAGCAGTGTTGAGATCGTCCATCTCACGTATAGTTAGTTATGTGATCTAGAGGTGGGAAGCATTCTGTTTTTCAACATTGTGTTGGGTGTAATTACATTGATTTATCTAGTGAACAATGGGCGTAACCGATAGAAGTAGTCATTACAGGTGTGATCAAGCCTTACATCAAAGTAGCCTGAAGCTGAATGGAAAGTGCCATGCCCTGACCAGTTATTCAGAAGAAAATTACCAGTGTGGACCCAAAACAAACACTTTCTACACATTTACAAGCAACCTGTGTAAAGTGTTATTACAACCATGGTGTTCTGTTGTTACTGAAACTTATATAACAAATAACCTGACAATGATCCACATCATATGGGTTGACACATATTGTAAGTGTGTTATGCAGTAGGTTGCAAACTGTAATATGAATCCCTGTTGATCCATCTTGTTCTCATCTGATGAGATGTATCATTATGATACGGTTGTGAAACCCATAGCTGAATGGCTTCAGACTGAGCATTTCTCACTGGAAATCGCTGCTGACATTGGACATACTGTACATGTATTTTACACCATTTTAAAGATACACTTGTTGTAAATCCAGCCACAGTGTCCGATTTCAAAAAGGCTTTATGACGAAAGCACACCAAACGATTATGTTAGGTGAGTGCCTATTCACAGAATAACACAGCCATTTTTCCAGCCAAAGAGAGGATTCACAAAAAGCAGAAATATAGATAAAATTCATCACTAACCTTTGATGATCTTCATCAGATGACACTCATAGGACTTCATGTTACATAATACAAGTATGTTTTGTTCGATAAAGTTTATATTTATATCCAAAAATCGGAGTTTTCATTGGCGCCTTATGTTCAGAAGTTCCAAAACATCCTTTGATTTTGCAGAGAGCCACATCAATTTACAGGAATACTCATAGTAAACATTGCTAAAAGCTCCAACTGTTATGCATGGAATTTTAGATGCACTTCTCCTTAATACAACCGCCATGTCAGATTTCAAAAAACTTTACGGGAAAAGCAAACCATGCAATAATCTGAGTCCGCACTCAGAGCCCAATCAAGACACAAATATATCCTCCATATTATGCAGTCAACAAAAGTCATAATAAATATTGACTTCCCTTTGCTGATCTTCGTTGGAATGCACTCCCAGGACTCACACAATAAATATTTGTTTTGTTCGTTAATGTCCATCATTTATGTCCAAATACATACTTTTGTAAGTGCGTTTGGTAAACAAATCCAAAGTCACAAAGCGCGTTCACTAAAAGCAGACGAAATGTCAAAAAGTTCCGTAACAGTCAGTAGAAACATGTCAAACGATGTATTGAATCAATCTTTAGGATGTTTTTAACATAAATCTTCAATAGTGTTCCAACTGGAGAATTCCATTGTCTTCAGAAGTGCGATGGAACAGAGCTCCCTCTCATGTGAACACGCATGGTCAGAGCATGGTCAGCTCATGGCAGACCTTCCCTTCTCCTTCGGCCCCACTTCACAGTAGAATCATCAGACAAGGTTCTAAAGACTATTGACATCTAGTGGAAGCCTTAGGAAGTGCAACATTAACAATATCCCACTGTATCTTCAATAGGAACTGAGTTGAAAATCGACCAACCTCAGATTTCCCACTTCCTGGTGGATGTTTTTCTCAGGTTTTTGCCTGCCATATGTGTTCTGTTATACTCACAGACATAATTCAAACAGTTTTAGAAACTTCATAGTGTTTTCTATCCAAATCTACAAATAATATGCATATTCTAGCTTTTATGGTTTTGTAGCAGGCCGTTTACTCTGGGCATGCTTTTCATCCGGACGTCAAAATACTACCCCCTACCCCAAAGAAGTTAACAAACTATAGTTTTGGAATGTCAGTTAGGACATCTACTTTGTGCATGACACAAGTTATTTTTCCAACAATTGTTTACAGACAGATTATTTCACTTATAATTCACTGGATCATAATTCCTCTGGGTCAGAAGCTTCCATACACTAAATTGACTGTGCCTTTAAACAGCTTGGAAAATTCCAGAAACTGATGTCATGGCTTTAGACATTGATTGATGAGGAAATGTTTTAATTGATTATATTTTAGAATAAGGATGAAACGTAACAAAATGTGAGAAAAGAGAAGGGGTCTGAATACTTTCCGAATGCACTGTATTACTATTTGTCATTGACTTTTTGTTAATGTGAACCTTAATGATATAAACGAACATTGATAACATGAACCTTGACAGATTTACAAAGGAAAATGTACGTAGAATATGCAAAAGTATCCTTATATAATCTGATACACTTTAAGAGCGTCTCTTCCAGGTAACTTACCATGATGCAATGTTTGTGCAAATATGTATAAAAATAACCACTCATTTAGATTCTGGATTGTGTGGTTCTCAACTTGAGGTAGGTAATTAAGAAGTGTTCTGTGTTGTGATCCTTCACTTTACACCTTCCTACCTCCACACCCCAAATTGATCTGCAGAGTGACTGGGTATATTTCTGTATGTTACATCACTTGTGTTCCTTCCGTTTGTCAGTAAATCAAGTATGATATTGTTCTTGCTCCATATTCATGCCATCACATGTAATAAATTATAACGTTGTAGGCTTTGTTGTGTTCGTTGGAAATCATGCGCAGAGAGAAGAAAGACGTATGTATTTACCCAATCAGATTACATACAGTATGTGTACAGTAAAGCATTGAAGTAATTACATGGATATTTGTAGATATACAGTTGAAGTCGGAAGTTTACATACACTTAGGTTGGAGTCATTAAAACGTGTTTTTCAACCACTCCACAAATTCTTGTTAACCTCTTGATCCTACTTGAGACGCAGACGTCTCAAGTAGGCACCTGGAAATGCAAATGCGCTACGCTAAATGCTAAATGCTAAATGTACTCGTTAAAACTCAAACGTTCATTAAAATACACATGCAGGGTTTTGAATTAAAGCTACACTCGTTGTGAATCATCTAGCCAACAAGTCAGATTTTTAAAATGCTTTTCGGCGAAAGCATGAGAAGCTATTATCTGATAGCATGCAACACCCCAAAATGCCTGAAGGCGACATAAACAAAATAATTAGCGTAGCCGGCGCTACACAAAAACGCAGAAATAAAATATAAAACATTCATTACCTTTGACGAGCTTCTTTCTTGGCACTCCTATATGCCCCATAAACATCACTATTGGGTCTTTTTTTTCCGATTAAATCGGTCCATATATACCCAAAATAGCCATCTATGGAAACTGTGTAATTCAGAAAAAAACATTGTTTCAAAACGCTGCGTAATTTTTTAAAATGAAAAAAGTCGACGATAAACTTTCACAAAACACTTCGAAATACTTTTGTAATCCAACTTTAGGTATTAGTAAACGTTTATAATCTATCAAAATGATCACGGGGCGATGTGTATTCAATAGCTCCACGTCTTGAAATCATGGTCGGAAAACTCTCCTCCAAAACATCCTGTCGGAGACCGGAAGAAATGGAATCCCTCTCCTTTGTTTTCCCAATAAATAACTCTCAGGAAAATGACGACAATGGCGACATCGTGTGGAAGCTGTAGGAATTGCATCCGTTTAAACAATACATGCAAGTGGCGCATGGATATTATTTTCAGCTTTCAGTGACCAGTTTTTCTTGCGCTTTTCGATGAAACACACGCTCTGTTATAGTCACAGCCGTGATTTAACCAGTTTTAGAAACTTCAGAGTGTTTTCTATCCACACATACTAATCATATGCATATACTATATTCCTGGCATGAGTAGCAGGACACTGAAATGTTGCGCGATTTTTAACAGAATGTTCGAAAAAGTAGGTGGTAAGCTTAAGAGGTTTTAACAAACTATAGTTTTGGCAAGTCGGTTAGGACATCTACTTTGTGCATGACATCTACTTTGTGCAAGTCATTTTTCCAACAATTGATTACAGACAGATTATTTAACTTAATAATTCACTGTATCATAATTCCAGTTGGTCAGAAGTTTACATACACCAAATTGTCTGTGCCTTTAAACAGCTTGGAAAATTCCAGAAAATGATGTCTTGTAGACCTCCACAAGTCTGGTACATCCTTGGGAGCAATTTCCAAACGCCTGAAGGTACCACGTTAATCTGTACAAACAATAGTATGCAAGTATAAACACCATGGGACCACGCAGCCGTCATACCGCTCAGGAAGGAGACGCGTTCTGTCTCCTAGAGATGAACGTACTATGGTGCGAAAACTGCAAATCAATCCCAGAACAACAGCAACGAACCTTGTGAAGATGCTGGAGGAAACAGGTACAAAAGTATCTATATCCACAGTAAAATGAGTCCTTTTTCGACATAGCCTGAAAGGCCGCTCAGCACTGATTCAAAACCGCCATAAAAAAAAACAGACTATGGTTTGCAATTGCATATGGGGACAAAGATCGTACTTTTTGGAGACATGTCCTCTGGTCTGATGAAACAAAAATAGAACTGTTTGGCCATAATGACCATGTTATGTTTGGAGGAAAAAGGGGCATGCTTGCAAGCCGAAGAACACCATCTCAACCGTGAAGCATGGAGTGGCAGCATCATGTTGTGTGGGTGCTTTGCTGCAGTAGGGACTGGTGCACTTCACAAAATAGATGGCATCATGAGGGAAGAAAATTATGTGGATATATTGAAGAAACATGTCAGGAATTTAAAGCTTGGTCGCGAATGGTTCTTCCAAATGGACATTGACCCCAAGCATACTTTCAAAGTTGTGGCAAAATTACTTAAGAACAACAAAGTCAAGGTATTGAAGTAGCCAACACAAAGCCCTGGCCTCAATCATATAAAAAATGTGTGGGCAGAACTGAAAAAGCGTGTGCGTGCAAGGAGGCCGACAAACCTGACTCAGTTACACTAGCTCTGTCAGGAGGAATGGGCCAAAATTCACCCAACTTATTGTGGGAAGCTTGTGGAAGGCTACCCAAAATATTTGACCCACGTTAAATAATTTAAAGGCAACGCTACCAAATACTAATTGAGTGTATGTAAACTTCTGACCCACTGGGAATGTGATGAAATCTGAAATCTGAAATAAATCATTCTCTCTACTATTATGACATTTCACATTCTTAAAATAAAGTGGTGATCCTAACTGACCTAAGACAAGGAATGTTTACTAGGATTAAATGTCAGGAATTGTGAAAAACTGAGTTTAAATGTATTTGACGAAGGTGTATTTAAACTACAGACTTCAACTGTATGCACTTAAGTGAGAGCGTTACATTTTGATCAATTTGTGGTCTATCTACCACATTATTATTATACGCTTTATTAAACACCTTAGAAAGAAGTCCTGACTTAAGTGGCACACATTTTTTCCTTATCCTTAGAGTTGTGAAGGAGGTCATGATAACTGACCGCCGCCTCGCACCACAAGCATTTTAGATTCCTGTATTTGGCGGACACTACACCTCCGGCTTCCAAACAGTCTGGGGTGGGGTTTGATTTCAATGTTATGCCACATCCAGTCTGTCACCAGGGCTCAGCTAATTTTGATGCTTGTAGAGAGGGAAATCAGCCTGAATTCATCAAAGGACGGTTGCAGGGTCTTTGGGAGTTGAATAACCACATACTACTTCAATTAACTGGGAAGTATACTGAAGCTTCCTGGAAATTATATTGAGGACATGAGGCTGAGTCGAGTGTTTTCTGGGCTAAACGAGTCAGAGATGTGTTCTTTTGAACATCTAACTGACTAGAGACTGTGATCGATCTTGATCTCCTCTATTGATGAACAGAGGAGATTTGGCTGTCACAACCTGTTGTGTTTTGTTGATCATTATTGGTGGTTTATTATTGTTAACAATATATGAATTATTTATTGGAAAGTATTGCATCCTACAATAGCATGCATCTTGCACTGAGAGGTACTGATTGAGTGCACTGTGTGATGGCAGGTCATATCCCTTCCAATATGAAGTGCCCATTGTTTTCATGTCTACAGTCCTCACATGAACTGGTGCTTATAGAACCGGAATGAATAAGAAGGTGTAACTTTCTATAAATGTTTTTGTAAAGCATGTTATTACTACAGTGCTCAAAAAATAAAGGGAACACTAAAATAACACATCCTAGATCTGAATTAATGAAATATTCTTATTAAATATATTTTTCTTTACATAGTTGAATGTGCTGACAACACAATCACACAAAAATTATCAATGGAAATAAAATGTATCAACCCATAGAGGTCTGGATTTAGAGTCACACTCAAAATTAAAGTGGAAAACCACACTACAGGCTGATCCAACTTTGATGAAATGTCCTTAAAAAACAAGTCAAAATGAGGCTCAGTAGTGTGTGTGGCCTCCACGTGTCTGTATGACCTCCCTACAACGCCTGGGCATGCTCCTGATGAGGTGGCGGATGGTCTTCTGAGGGATCTCCTCCCAGACCTGGACTAAAGCATCCGCCAACTCCTGGACAGTCTGTGGTGGATGGAGCGAGACATGATGTCCCAGATGTGCTCAATTGGATTCAGGTCTGGGGAACGGGCAGGCCAGTCCATAGCATCAACGCCTTCCTCTTGCAGGAACTGCTGACACACTCCAGCCACATGAGGTCTAGCATTGTCTTGCATTAGGAGGAACCCAGGGCCAACCGCACCAGCAAATGGTCTCACAAGGGGTCTGAGGATTTAATCTCAGTACCTAATGGCAGTCACGCTACCTCTGGCGAGCATATGGAGGGCTGTGTGGCCCCCCAAATAAATGCCAACCCACACCGTGACTGACCCACCGCCAAACTGGTCATGCTGGAGGATGTTGCAGGCAGCAGAACGTTCACCCCGGCGTCTCCAGACTCTGTCACGTCTGTCACATGTGCTCAGTGTGAACCTGCTTTCATCTGTGAAGAGCACAGGGCGCCAGTGGTGAATTTGCCAATCTTGGTGCCCTCTGGCAAATGCCAAACATCCTGCACTGTGTTGGGCTGTAAGCACAACCCCCACCTGTGGACGTCGGGCCCTCATACCACCCTCATTGAGTCTGTTTCTGACCGTTTGAGCAGATACATGCAGATTTGTGGCCTGCTGGAGGTCATTTTGCAGGGCTCTGGCAGTGCTCCTCCTTGCACAAAGGTGGAGGTAGCGGTCCTGCTGCTGGGTTGTTGCCATTGATGTGCCATCCTGGATGAGCTGCACTACCTGAGTGTGGGTTGTAGACTCCGTCTCATGCTACCACTAGAGTGAAAGCACCGCCAGCATTCAAAAGTGACCAAAACATCAGCCAGGAAGCATAGGAACTGAGAAGTGGTCTGTGGTCACCACCTGCAGAACCACTCCTTTATTGGGGGTGTCTTGCTAATTGCCTATAATTTCCACCTGTTGTCTATTCCATTTGTACAACAGTATGTGAAATGTATTGTCAATCAGTGTTGCTTCCTAAGTGGACAGTTTGATATCACAGAGGTGTGATTGACTTGGAGTTACATTGTGTTGTTTATTAAGTGTTCCCTTTATTTTTGTGTGTATATTTGGTTTATAAAGCAATGATTTTTAACCTCATCTTGATGTCTCCATACATAAATTATTCTAAACATTATGGCACTCTTTGGCCATTACATAGCAGTGAATGTTCTGTGTTGGGTTGGTAATAATTAGAAATTACAATTATAGCACTTACATTCAATTTCTTCCTTTCCTATGGTTAGACAGATTTAGAGCAGGTGTAAAAACTATGACTTTGTGTGACGCTAGTCATAAATAACAATGATTTGGTCTTTAGAAGACCAAAACAATTTCAGCCTAAAATGACATACCCAAATCTAACTGCCTGTAGGTCAGGATCTGAAGCAAGGATATGTATATTATTGATACCATTTGAAAGGAGAATGTAGGAGAATATAACACATATCTGGTTAAAGATAATACAAACAAAAAAACATGTATTTTTTGAAATGCAAGCGAAAGGCCATAATATCATATAGGTGTTCAGGGACAATTTAGATTTTGACAGCAGGGGTTCAAACTGTAGAACCCAGTTCCTAGATGTGAATATAAAAATGGATTTTATCAAACAAAACTGTGCAACATTTTATCTCTGGGATCCTCAGGATGACAAATCAGAGCAAGATTACTGAATGTAAGTACATGATTTAACATCAGATGTCAATGTATCAAACCATTTGCCGTGATAATTTGTTGTTGTTGTTGTGCACTCTCCTCAAACAATAGCATGGTCATTTTTTACTGTAATAGCTACTGCAAATTGGACACTGCAGTTAGATTAACAAGAATGTAAGCTTTCTGCCCATAAAATATATATCTATGTCCTGGAAAGTTTGCTGTTACTTACAAAGTCATTCTAGGCACATTAGCAACAACCGTCGCAGGATAGGGACACCGATCCCGTAGATCTTAACCACTCCATAAAAGTGTGCTGTTACTTTTGAATTTAACTGAAGTAACCTTTTGTCAAATGAAAAATTGTGTCACATGTGGAGTATACTGTGCTACATAACCTTTTGCCACTGACTGTTAACCAAGGTGCATCTTTTAAAGGTAATGTTCCCGTGTTCACGGAGATCCCATTCACCGTAAACCAGCCTGTCCTCAGAGCAATACTAAACATATTTTACATATTTCTGAGCCCCTCCAAGAAGTATAATACCTACTAATGGTCTTGTTTCTTTAGACAGAATTTAAAGTAGGGCGGTTGGTTGGAGAGGATGGATGGGTGTAATCCGCAACCGTCTAGTAATCCCAAGGTTGCGAGTTTGAGTTGCACTTTCCCCTTATTCTAAACTTAATCCAATTCACATAACCTGCAGCATAAATGAACCTAACTTTTGTTGTTTCAGTTCTAACCTTTCACGTAAATTTTCCTAACCTTTGTCCGTTAGTTCACCAATCCACCAACGTAAATTCTCCCTGTGATCACGTTGGGTAAACAATGCACATGTCAGCTCAATATGAAAATGACCTTTAAATGTCAAGCGCACTGCAACACAGGATTGGATTGAATCCCTGCCCAAATGAAATACTACAGGGAAAAAACGGCAGATTGAGGGAAAATACCGGCATTTTAAAAATACTTTCTCTTCAACTTTCTCCCAGTCTCACAAGTGTTTACTTTTAAATATTCTTCGATTGAAATTAACCCTGTTTTAATCAATAATTTTAGTCAACATTCATCTCAACATCCCAGAGATCGATCTGTCCTCAGATAGATCTCTAAAGACATTCATGCTTGTTAGTTTCCATGGCACAAAGCTCATCGTCACTGCCATGGTTCACTCAGTGAGAGATGGGCGTTGAGACAGGAGGTAATGTGTTTGGGGGGAAGAGAGACAGGATGGACAGAAAGGGAAAGCAGTCCTTGACTCCTCATTCAGGCCTGTGACAAGAGTAAGCCAATGCGACAGAATCATTCCTCTTACTCTCTTCCCACCTTTCATCCAGCCAAGGATGAGCGGAAAGGAGATGGGTAATTTGTGGAGCAACTGAAGTGCTCTGCAGCATATTGATCGCTGTCTCACTGTGGTGGCATCCAGGACCAAAAGGGCTGCCAGTAACGCAATGTGGCACCAACCAAAAGAGTGGATGAAGAGGGGTCATATCTACCACATAGTCTGTGTAGAAATGATAATGACCTACATTTGTAGTCTTTTTACTCTGTCCAGCTTGCTAACAGTCATCGAAACAAAAGCTAGACAGTCAGGGTGCATCAAATAGTGATGGATAGAGTACAAGCATTTGCAAATTTTGACTGTGAGGAACTATAACAAATTTTAAGTAGTTTCCTTTTCACTACATTTAACACCTGATTTTAATCTCAAAAGGTCAGTGGAGTCTCCTCAGAGGAAAAAGGAGAGGACTTTTTAGATTAAACTATACAAAATATTTTCACGTCATCAAATACCTGATTAAAACACATTGGCTTGAAAGGAAGGTCTGCAGTAGTCTCAACAGCACCCTCTTGGTTGGGATCGTGGAGTAGCCGGAGGACAGCTACTTCCTGTCCTCTTCTGGCTACATTGACTTCAATACAAAACCTACGAGGCTTGTGCTCCTCACCCCCATAGACTTACATTGTAATTATGGCGACATCCAGAGGACGATCTCCAACCTTGCTGCTAAAGTTAACAGGGCAAAATTCGATAAATGGCACTATATCGACACAAAATATAATATAAAACATTAACATCTTCAGCTGTGAGTGACGAAAAAATCCTCAACAACAATTATTTGAATAATTCTATGGATGTTTTATGCACAAAGGTGATGACTAAGTGTCTTAATAGTAATTTTCGAAACTGACATTCCTATGGGAGATGTCTTTCTGAGCTCAACGTCTGTTAAAACCTCTTACTTCTACCCCTTCCTTTTTCGAAAATTCTGTTAAAAATCGCGCAACTTTTCAGCGTCCTGCTACTCATGCCAGGAATATAGTATATGCATATGATTAGTATGTGTGGATAGAAAACACTGAAGTTTATAAAACTGGTTAAATCACGGCTGTGACTATAACAGATCGTGTGTTTCATTGAAAAACGCAAGAAAAACTGCTCTCTGAAAGCTAAAAATAATTTCCATAAGTCACTTCCACCAGTTGTTAAAAGAGAACAGAATTTAATGGCGATCTGCCTGCAATTCATACAAATTCCGCACGATGGCGCCATTGTCCTAATTTTCAATTGAATTAATTGTTGGAAAATCCTTCTTTCTGACCTGCAGTTTCCCAGTCTTCACCCGGATGCAGTTGAGGGAGATATCAGATGCCATTGTTTTTGCAAGTGAAGACCTATTGAAAAGACATCGCCCTGTAATCATTTTGATAGATTATAAACGTTTACTAATACCTAAAGTTGGATTACAAAAGGATTTCGAAGTGTTTTGTGAAAGTTTATCGTCGACTTTTTTAATTTTAAAAAATTACGCAGCGTTTAAAAACGATGATTTTTTCTGAATGACACAGATCCCATACAAAGCTATTTTGGGTATATATGGACCGATTTAAACGAAAAAAAGACCCAATAGTGATGTTTATGGGGCATATAGGAGTGCCAAGAAAGAAGCTCGTCAAAGGTAATGAATGTTTTATATTTTATTTCTGCGTTTTGGGTAGCGCCGGCTAACGCAAAATCTGTTGTTTACGTGTCGAGCTGGCATTTTGGGGGGTGCATGCTATCAGATAATAGCTTCTCATGCTTTCGCCGAAAAGCATTTTAAAAATCTGACTTGCTGGCTAGGTTCACAACGAGTGTAGCTTTAATTCAATACCCTGCTTGTGAATTTTGATCAAAGATTGAGTTGTAACGAGTACATTTAGCATTTAGCGTAGCGCATTTGCATTTCCAGGGGCATACTTGGGACGTCTGCGTGTCAAGTATGCTCAAGAAGTTAACTGCAGTACGGAATCGAACGCGTGCTTCCAGAATGTAACCCTGGCCACTTATCCCAGATTTGATGCACCTGTACTGACCTCGCATTCTGGATGATAGCGGTGTGAACAGGCAGTGGCTCGGGTGGTTGTTGTCCTTGATGATCTTTTTGGCCTTCCTGTGACATCGGGTGCTGTAGGTGTCATGAAGGGTAGGTAGTTTGCCCCCGGTGATGTGTTTTGTAGACCGCACAACCCTCTGGAGAGCCTTGCGATTGAGGTTGGTGCAGTTGCCGTACCAGGCTGTGATACAGCCTGACAGGATGCTCTCGATTGTGCATCTGTAAGAGTTTGTCAGGGTTTTGGGTGACAGGCCTAATGTCTTCAGCCTCTTGAGGTTGAAGAGGTGCTGTTGCACCTTCTTCACCACTCTGCCTGTGTGGGTGGACCTTCAGTTTGCCTGTGATGTGTATGCCAGCAACTTAAAACGTTCCACCTTCTCCACTGCTGTCTCTTTGATGTGGATAGTGGGGTGCTCCCTCTGCTGTTTCCTGAAGTCCACGATCATCTCCTTTGTTTTGTTGACGTTGAGTGAGAGGTTGTTTTCCTGACACCACACTCCGAGTGCCCTCACCTCCTCTCTGTAGGATGCCTCGTCATTGTTGGTGATCAAGCCCACTACTGTTGTGTCGTCTGCAAACTTGATGATTAAGTTGGAGGCATGCATGGCCACGCAGTCGTAGGTGAACAGGGATTACAGGAGTGCGCTGAGCACACACCTTTGTGGGGCCCCAGTGTTGAGGGTCAGCAAAGTGGAGATGTTTTTCCTACCTTCACCACCTGGTCAGAAAGTCTGGGACCCAGTTGCACAGGGCGGGGTTGAGACTCAGGGCCTCCAGATTGATGAGGAGCTTGGAGGGTACAATGGTGTTGAATGCGGAGCTGTAGTCAATGAACAGCATTCTTACATAGGTATTATTTTTGTGCAGATGGGATAGGGCAGTGTGCAATGTGATGGCGATTGCGTACAAACAACACAAGGCGGCAAAGATAACTGAACTAAATGACTATCGCCCCGTAGCACTCACTTCTGTCATCATGATCATATCACCACCACCTTACTGGCCTCCCTAGACCCACTTCAGTTGTCATCATGATGACAGAAGTGAGTGCTAGTCATTTAGTGCAGTTATCTTTGCCTTCTTGGGTACAGGAACAATGGTAGCCATCTTGGAAGCATGTGGGGACAACAGACTGGGATAGGGAGTGATTGAATATGTCCGTAAACACACCAGCCAGCTGGTCTGCTTCTAGGGATGCCGTCTGGGTCAGCAGCCTTGCGAGGGTTAACATGTTTAAATGTTTTACTCACGTCAACCACTGAGAGGGGAGGGGAGTCTTTGTTTTCCGCAACGGTGGCACTGTATTATCCTCAAAGCGGGCAAAATAGGTGTTTAGTTTGTCCGGAAGCGTGACGTCGGTGTCCGTGACATGGCTGTTTTTGGTTTTGTAGTCCGTGATTCCCTGTAGATTCTGCCACATACGTCTTGTGTCTGAGCCGTCATTTTGCTTGTTTGGTTGCATTGCGGATGGAAAAACTACACTGTTTATATTCAGCCATATTTCCAGACCGCTTTCCATGGTTAAATGCAGTGAATCGCACTTTGTTTTGCTTTCAGTTTTGCGCAAATGCCGCCATCCATCCACAGTTTCTGGTTAGGGTAGGTTTTAATAGTTGCAGCAGATACAACATCTCCAATGCACTTCTTTATAAATGCACTCACCGAGTCAGCGTATAGGTCAATGTGTTTCTCTGAGGCTGACCGGAACATATTCAGTTTGCGTAATCAATACAATCTTGAAGCATGGCTTCCGATTGGTTAGACCAGCATTGAATGGTTCTCGTTAATGGTACATCCTCTATGAGTTTCAGCCTATAAGACGGTACGAGCAAGATGACGTCATGGTCAGATTTGCTGAAGGGAGGGCGTGGGAGGGCTTTGCATGCGTCGCAGAAGTTAGAGTAGCAGTGGTCGAGAGTATTGGCGCTGCGTGTCGTGCAATCAATATGCTAACAGAATTTAGGTCGCCTTGTTCCCAAATTTGCTTTGTTAAAATCCACAGCTACAATAAATGCAGCCTCCTGATATATTGTTTCCAGTTTACATAGAGTCCAGTGAAGTTCCTTGAGGGCAGTCTTGGTGTTCTCTTGAGAGGGAATGTGCGCATGTGACTAACTGATGAGAATTCTCCCGCACTTCCTCTTCCCAGAGAGGTGTTTATCTCTGTTTGCGCGATGCATAGAAAAGCCGGTGGCTGAACTGATTCCAACAGCATATCCCGAGAGAGCCATGTTTGCAGTGGTTTAAAAAATATACTTTTTTTACCCTTTAGTGTGTGTACTTTACTGTATTTACACATGAATCGCTGGAGAACGTCTTTATGGGCAGCCATCCAGACCTAGATGAAGACCGAATGCGCCCCGAATGGCAAAATTAGTTTGACACCCGACCCCTGCTCTAAACAAACTGCATGATGTCATATGGTGATCACATGTTGTGGTACTGTCAGTTGCTATGGCAAACACTAGCTAATGTACTTGGAAAACACAACACCACTTATCTCATGATATATCCAAGGTTCATTTTCTGCTAATAATTGTATGGCAAATGTTCTTGGAATATTCACGTCAGAGCTGTGTTGGTTATTGACATAGCAATTCATGGCTGTATCACCAGAGTAACTGACAGGACATCTGATTATCCTTTAATACAGTAGCCATCTAAACAGTATAGGGGGCATATGTACAATTTATTAGTGTCAGTCTGTTTATTATCATCTGATAGCTCCAGCCATGTGTATTTCTGTAGCAGCAATACTGTCACGGTCGTCATATGGAGGAGACCAAGGCGCAGGGTGGTAAGCGTACATACTTCTTTAATTAAGATAGAACACTGAACAAACTATACAAAACAACAAAATGAACCGTGACGCTAATATGAGAAGTGCAGAACAGGCAACTAAACATAGAATAGAACCCACGAAACCAAAAGGGAAAATGGAAACCTAAATTGGGGATCCTATCAGAGACAAAGATAAACCGCTGTCTCTGATTGGGAACCAATTCAGGCCACCATAGACCTACAATATGCCTAGACGAACAAACACCCCTAGACATACAAAAACCCTAGACAAGACAAACAAGGATACCCACCCTCGTCACACCCTGACCTGACCAAAATAATACAGAAAACATAGATAACAAAGGTCAGGGCGTGACAAATACAGGATGTCTTAACATCTGAGGTGGAAGAATGGACTAGAAAACTCTGCATTGTCTTGTTATCTGCAAATAATCATGTATTACTCATATCTGCTGTCTCGCTACACTATGAGCAAATCGACCCCTCGTCCGATGCTTTAGTGATTCTCTCCTGAGAAGCACATTAGATTGTAATGCAAAAAATGCTTTGTCATTCCAGATCTTAAATTTCTTACAGAGTTAGGTGATGATTTCTTAATGTGAGAAAGATGGAGTTGCATTTTCTCGCTCGACACTGTCACCTTATTGTCATGCAAGATAAGTTCAATCGAGTACATGCTTAAAGGGTAGGTAGCATAAATGTAACCACATGTAACATATGAATTAGCATTAGTATATGCATCAAAAGTCCCAATGCAAAGTTACACCTCACTTTTCTATTTTTGGAGTTATTACATCAACATTTAGAAGAATGCCCAAGTTATGTCGGAGAGAAAAAATTATGGGATATGATTTAACATCCAAGCCAGAATATTCCCTATAATGTAAACTCCAACAGAAATAACTTCAAATGTACACTACCGGTCAAAAGTTTTAGAACACCTACTCATTCAAGGGTTTTTCTTTATTTTTACAATTTTCTACATTGAAGACAACAAACTATGAAATAACATGTAGTAACCAAAATAGTGTTAAATAGTGTTAAACAATCAAAATATATTTTATATTTGAGATTCTTCAAATAGCTACACTTTGCCTTAATGACAGATTTGCACACTCTTGGCATTCTTTCAACCAGCTTCACCTGGAATGTTTTTCCAACAGTCTTGAAGGAGTTCCCACATCTGAGCAGTTGTTGGCTGCTTTTCCATCACTCTGTGCTTTTCCATCACTATCTCATCCCAAACCATCTCAATTGGGTTAAGGTCGGGTGATTGTGGAGGTCAGGTCATCTGATGCAGCACTCCATCACTCTCCTTCTTGGTAAAATAGCTGTTACACAGCCTGGAGTTGTTTTGGGTCATTGTCCTGTTGAAAAACAAATGATAGTCCCACTAAGCCCAAACGAGATGGGATGGCGTATCGCTGCAGAATGCTGTGGTAGCCATGCTGGTTAAGTGTGCCTTGAATTCTAAATAAATCACAGACATTGTCACCAGCAAAGCACCCATGCTTTACGGTGGGAACCACACATGTGGAGATCATCCGTTCACCAACACCACATCTCACAAAGACACGGCGGTTGGAACCAAAAATCTCAAATTTGGACACATTTCCACCAGTCTAATGTACATTGCTCATGTTTCTTGGCCCAAGCAGGTATTTTCTTATTATTGGTCTCCTTTAGTAGTGGTTTCTTTGCAGCAATTTGACCATAAAGGCCTGATTCACACAGTCACCTCTGTTAATTGAACTGTATGAAGCATATATTTGGGCTGCCATTTCTGAGGCTGGTGACTGTAATGAACTTATCCTTTGCAGCAAAGGTACCGCTGGGTCTTTCATTCCTGTGGCGGTCCTCATGAGAGCCAGTTTCATCATAGCGCTTGATGGCTTTTGTGACTGCACTCGAAGAAACTTGAAAAGTTCTTGAAATGTTCCATATTGACTGATCTTCTTGTCCTAAGTAATGATGGAATGTAATTTCTCTTTGCTTATTTGAGCAGTTCTTGCCATAATATGGACTTGGTATTTTACCAAATAGGGCTATCTTCTGTATAGGGCTATCTACCTTGTCACAACACTGATTGGCTCAAATGCATTAAGGAAAGAAATTCCACAAATGAACTTTTAAGAATGCATACCTGTTAATAGAAATGCATTCCAGGTGACTACCTCATGAGCTGGTTGAGAGAATTCCAAGAGTGTGCAAAGCTGTCATTAAGTCAAAGGGTGGCTATTTGAATGATCTCAAATATGTCACCGGCTTTCTAGCCATCACCGCTCCATTTATCCATTTGTTTTGTCTTGTTCCCTGCACACCTGGTTTTCATTCCCCAATCACACCACATGTATGTATTCCTCAGTTCCCCCTCATGTCTTGGTGTGAGATTGTTTTGTGTTACATGTCTATTTTGACGTGCTATACTGGTATGCGTTTATTTCCGTGTTTTATTTCATAGGTATGTTTATTTGTTTGTACATAATTATTGTGACTGTTTGCGCGGTTTAGCAATGAAGGAGTCAGCCAGTTGCTATTAACACCTAGCTTACACCTACATTAAAGCAAACCAAAGTTTTGGAAATACATGTCACCATCTAACCATTTATCAAAGAATTTTTGCTATCTGCAATTATCTTAGCCAGCTATCTAGCCAGCCAGCTTACACTAGCTATTTAGCCAACTAGCTATTAGCCTAACCAGCCTAGCCAAGCAACATTGTTATTGTCGGCAAGCTAAAGCCCAACTACTGGAGACCAGCTAGAACATAACTAACACAACACAACTAAAACATAACCACAGATTGAAAGCAAAGAGAGAGCAGACACTTACAGATGGATGGTTGGTGACCATCCTATGGTAACCTTTTAAAAGAGTGCAGGCTGAGTTAACTACCAAAGCCATGGGGAGGCAGGCCCGAAATCTAAAATAGATCGATTCCAGATGTCAGTCAGCTAGCGCGCTAGGCCAAGGTAGAAAATTTGACAAGACTCCCGTAGCCTACTTCACAGATAAAATGCCGTAAAGTTGACAAAACAAAAAGGAAAACAGATGTAGTAACACACTATAGAACAAGCAGGTATAATTTTCTCTTTTGTTTTGAGGCCACGGCAAGAAAGCACCAGAGTCTGCCATGCTATCAAAGTCTGTGACTAACATGAGGTGTGGCTAATGCTAGCCAGCTTGAGCTATTTACCGAGCTAGCATACAAACGTGGTAGCACAGATCCCCCATATGACATTGCGAAATAATGCATTGTGGGTAGTTTAGAAGTTATCCGGAAATAAATTAATACATTTGTAATAACACAAAAACTGTTTATACTTATCGGTAACCAGATCGTGACTACAACTACATTTCTACGTTTTTGAGCACACTGTGTTGTTTCATTGGTGAGTTAAAACGTATGCATCCTACCCATTTTTATTAAATGTTTTATTTATCCGTTATTTTACCAGGTAAGTTGACCTAGAACATGTTCTCATTTACAGCAACCACCTGGGGAATAGTTGCAGGGGAGAGGAAGGGGATGAATGAGCCAATTGTAAACTGGGGATTATTAGGTGACCATGATGGTTTGAAGGCCAGATTGGGAATTTAGCCAGGACACCGGGGTTAACACCCCTACTCTTATGATAAGTGCCATGGGATCTTTAATGACCTCAGATAGTCAGGACACCCATTTAACGTCCCATCCGAAAGACGGCAGCCTACACAGGCCATTAACTGAATGAACAACAAAAACAGAATGCAATGCGACATTTTATTAAATAGTTTGGGGAATGGCGTCGTAAAATTATGTGATTGCAGTTAGTCCTATGCGGGGCTGCAGGTATTGACCCCCCCCCCCCCCCCCCCCCCCCCCCCCCCCCCTCCCCCAAGAGTGAGCCGATAGCTTAAACGGTAGGCGCGAGGAATGTGCATTATTATGCCATACTTATAGGCTCTCAGTTAAATAGGCACATGGTTTATAGGAAAGAGGAGGAGAAACAAGATGCTATGCTGATACATTTGTATTTATTCCCACTATGCCCGTAGAATAGGAAACTAAGTGTATTATGTTATGCTTACTGGATGAAGTTAAACGAGCATTCTGACCAGCCTTTCTGATTGAACTTTCGTAAGTGACATTTCACTCGAGTTCAGGCTTAAGTGAATGAACAACAAAAACTAAATGCAATATAACATTAAATAGTTTGGGGGCCTCGTCTCCGAGGGAAGATCATCTGAGCCAGATGATATGATGGCAGGTAGCCCTATGCAGGGCTGCAGGCATAAAAAAAGAACACAAGTTACTTACCAGGGAAAAAGGGACTCAACAAAGCGACAATTGGATCTAAAGATTGAAAACGATAATGAATTAGATGTAAAAGAGATGCATGCAAGGAATAGAATAAAAGTGAGATTATCCATGCATTCTAAAATAATTAATATAATGATAGCTAGGAAAGCACAACACATTAAGGGAAAGACTAGGCCCGTGGGCTACACACATGAAACCAAAAATATAGCCTATACTGCAAATGCGTGCTAGATCCATGCAACATCAACATGACATGGTAAAAAAAGACCTATGATGAGTGAATAAGATTGACATCAGTAAGCATTTAAATGAACTGTGAAGCCTACACCATGTATTTCACAGGATGCTGTTGAGGGTAGGACAGCTCAATAATAGTGTTGTGAATGGAATGGTATCAAACACGTTAACAGTGTTTGTGATGTCTTTGATACCATTCCATTCACTCCGTTCCAGCCATTACTAAGAGCCCGTCCTCCCCAATTAAGGTGCTACCAGCCACGTGACATCTGTCCTGTACATATGACAAGAACTTTCATTTGATCGATTTATTTAGGCATGATAGCAGCTACAATTGAGGCTAAATTATAATAACCAGAGCCGCAGGAAAAAGTGTGGCGAGACAGCCTTTGCCCCAGTACTTTTCAATCTGGTGTGGCACCGCCACACCGCTTTCAAACAGCATCACCGAACGTGTTTACCAGACATTCATTTGTTCACGTCATAGAAAACCTTTTGCAACGGAAAAGAAAGCAGACATTTCTCATTGAATATTAAGAAAACTGGCATTTCTAATTGGACAAGTTGACATAGTACCTCCCCCAATTTCAGCCCGTTTGCCTCCATTTTGTCTTGTGCATGCAACCCTGTCCCTGGGATTTCCGAACACGGTCATCCCCACGCTCTCTGCAACAGGTGGATTCACTTGTAAGTCACAGTGGTCTCCTAGCTATAGCCAACAGAGCCTCATCAACCACGCCTCAACAACTGTTCTTCACTCACAGTCCTCTCTGGTCTGTGGAGTCTAACTTTGTGGCTGTGTAATCTAGTGGAAACCCTCCTCTCCTGCCTGCCTGGTTGCCTGCCTCATGAGAGAGCAAAAACTAATTTTACTGGAAAACAAGGTATGCGTTGATAAAAGCAGTTAATAGTCATCCTCTAAAATCAGAGTGTTCCAATCTATAGCTAGTTTTAAAAGTATTTTATAAGTAAAACATATTATATTTCCGCCACAGAGCAGTCTACACGGAGAATATGAACACGTGTGTCCAACCATAACAGGTGGATGGCTAATGCATAAAGAGAAAATGTATGAATTATAGCACAACCATAACTTTCAGAGACATGCAGCCATCATGGCATCAGCCATTTTTGACTAGCTAGTGCATAGTGACACCTGTTGATATAAACTGGTAAGGCAGGTTTGGTTAGAATAGAGTGCTGGAGAATGAGTGACATTCAATAAAATATACTTAATGAAAAAGGGGATATTATTTTAAAAGAACATGTTTAAAGTTGTTGATTTAATGATTGGATAAATGGATTTTACAGCCAATAAATTTGTACAGTGAGCAGCAGGGACCCAACCTCTGGTCGGTCCAATGGAGACCAGGACAACAACACAAGGTTAGTGGTTTTATGACTTACACATAAAACTTTGTTACAAAGTCTACTGGTGTTAAAACCTGTTTGGGATAGGGAGCAGCATTTTCACTTTTGGATGAAATGTGTGTCCAGAGTAAACTGCCTCCTACTCAGTCCCAGATGCTAATATGTGCATATTATCAGGCGAAAACCTGAGAAAAATCCAACCAGGAAGTGGTAAATCTGAGGTTTGTAGTTTTTCAAAGCTTGGCCTACTGAATACACAGTGTCTATGGGGTCAAGTTGCACTTCCTAAGGCTTCCACTAGATGTCAACCGTCTTTAGAAACGTGTTTCAGGCTTGGGAGTGGGGAATGGGAGCTGAATGAGTCAGTGGTGTGGCAGAGTGTCTCAGGCTCGTGACATGCGGTCCCGACAGAGTTAGCTCTCGTTCCAGTGCTTTTCTACAAACAATGAAATTCCCGGTTGGAACATTATTGATGTTTTATGTTAAAAACATCCTAAAGATTGATTCCATACATCGTTTGACATGTTTCTACAACCTGTAACATAACTTTGAGTTTTTGTCTAGACGTAGTGCCTCATGAAGATGGATTAATGGGCTGAACACGCTAACAACAAGTGGCTATTTGGACATAAATTATGGACTTTATGGAACAAATCAGTCATTTATTGTCGAACTTGGATTCCTGGTAGTGCATTCTGATGAAGATCATCAAATGAAAGTGAATATTTATAAAGTTATTTCTAACTTCTGTTGACTCCAACATGGCGGATATTTCTATGGCTGGATTGGGCTCTGAGCACCGTCCTCAGATTATGCTTTTTCCGTAAAGTTTTTTAAAAATCTGACACAGCGGTTGCATTAACCTTTCTGATCTCCCCATCCCGGATCCGGGATCGTGAATACAGACTCAAGCTCATTACCATAACGCAACGTTAACTATTCATGAAAATCGCAAATGAAATGAAATAAATATGCCATCTCTCAAGCTTAGCCTTTTGTAAACAACACTGTCATCTCAGATTTTCAAAATATGCTTCTCAACCATAGGAAAACAATAATTTGTGTAAAAGTAGCTAGCTAGCGTAGCATTTAGCGTTAGCATTAGCGTTAGCATCCAGCACGCAACATTTCAACAAAAACATAAAAGCCTTCAAATAAAATAATTTACCTTTGAAGAACTTCGGATGTTTTCAATGAGGAGACTCAGTTAGATAGCAAATGCTCAGTTTTTCCAAAAATATTATTTGTGTATTAGAAATAGCTCCGTTTTGTACATCACATTTGGCTACCAAAAAAACCCGAAAATTCAGTCCTCAAAACGTGAACTTTTTTCCAAATTAACTCCATAATATCGACTGAAAACATGGCAAACGTTGTTTAGAATCAATCCTCAAGGTGTTTTTCACATATCTCTTCGATGATATATCGTTCGTGGAAGCATGGTTTCTCCTCTCAATCAAATGGAAAAATACTTGCACATGGCTTTGCGCACCAGTTTCGACGCAGGACACCAGGCGGACACTTGGAAAATGTAGTCTCTTATGGTCAATCTTCCAATGATATGCCTACAAATACGTCACAATGCTGCCGACATCTTGGGGAAACGGCAGAAGGTCTAAGCTTATTCCTGTCGCATTCACAGCCATATAAGGAGACATTAGAAAACAGAGCTTCAGAAATTCTGCTCATTTCCTGTTTGACGTATCATCTTGGTTTCGCCTGTAGAATGAGTTCTGGGGCACTTACAGACAAACTCTTTGCAGATTCTGAAACTTCAGAGTGTTTTCTTTCCAAAACTGTCAAGAATATGCATAGTCGAGCATCTTTTCGTGACAAAATATCGCGCTTAAAACGGGAACGTTTTTTATCCAAAAATGAAATAGCGCCCCTAGAGATGCAACTGGTTAACCTCTCTGGGATATGTGGGACGCTAGCATCTCACCTGGCCAAAAGCCATGGAAAATACAGAGCACAAATTCAAATAAATTACTATAAAAATCAAACTTTCTTAAATCACACTTGCAAGATAGCAAAATAAAGCTACACCTGTTGTGAATCCAGCCAAACATGTCAGATTTCAAAAATACTTTTGGAGAAAGAAAACGATGCTATTATCTGATGATAGCACCTCCGTAAACAAAGAAAGAAAAGCATATTTCAACCCTGCAGGCACGACACAAAACGCAGAAATAAAAATATAACGAATGCCTTACCTTTGACGAGCTTCTTTTGTTGGCACTCGAATATGTCCTATAAACATCACAAATGGTCCTTTTGTTTGATTCATTCCGTCGATATATATCCAAATGTATTTGGATTTTGGCGCGTTTGATCCAGAAAAACACCGGTTCCAACTTGCGCAACATGACTTCAAATTATCTCAAACGTTACCTGTAAAATTTGCCAAAACATTTCAAACTACTTTTGTAATACAACTTTAGGTATTTTTTAACGTAAATAATCAATAAAATTGAAGACGGGATGATCTGTGTTCAATACAGGAAAACAATCTGTAGCTAGCTTTCTGGTCACGTGCCTGTGTAACAGTACACTTCAAGTGACCCTCGTTCAAGATGGCAGTACTTCTTCATTACACAAAGGAAAAACCTCAACCAATTTCTAAAGACTGTTGACATCTAATGGAAGCGATAGGAACTGCAAGAAGGTCCCTTAGAATTCTGGATTCCCAATGAAAACACATTGAAAAGAGAGTGACCTCAAAAAAATTAAAATCTGAATGGTTTGTCCTCGGGGTTTCGCCTGCTAAATAAGATCTGTTAAACTCACAGACATGATTCAAACAGTTTTAGAAACTTCAGAGTGTTGTCTATCGAAATCTACTAATAATATGCATATCTTAACTTCTGGGGATGAGTAGCAGGCAGTTGAATTTGGGCATGCATTTCATCCGGATGTGAAAATACTCCTGTCACCAAAAAGTTAAGGAGAAGTCTATCTTTAATTCTGTATATAACACTTGCATCTTTTATCATTGTTTATTATGAGTATTTCTGGGATTTGATGTGGCTATCTGCAAAATCACAGGATGTTTTGGAATCAAAAAATTACTGCACGTAACGCGCCAATGTAAACTGAGACTTTTGGATATAAATATGCACATTATCGAACCAAACATACATGTATTGTGTAACATGATGTCCTATGAGTGTCATCTGATGAAGATCATCAAAGGTTAGTTATTAATTGTATCTATATTTCTGCTTTTTGTGACTCCTCTCTTTGGCTGGAAAATGGCTGTGTGTGTTTTCTTGACTTGGCTCTGACCTAACATAATCATATGTTGTGCTTTCGCTGTAAAGCCTTTTTGAAATCTGATTGGCAGATTAACAAGAAGTTTATCTTTCATATGCTGTATTGGACTTGTTAATGTGTGTAAGGGAACACCCCCCTGAAATGAACAAAAATGAATGGGAACATATTGGCACTGTACGAACTATATACACAGTGTCCAATACCACTCAATTGGACGTTGTTTCATTCAAAGTTGATTGCAAATGCCATATGGCAAAAAGTGTAACACTGCAAAAATCCAATAGATGGCGAGTGCGCTCCTCCGTATCTTTTCATATTGCAAATGTAACACAAGTCAAGACCCAAGAGTAAAATTTTGAAAATATGTTTTTTCAAAAACGTATCACCCCCTCAAAAGTGTTTTCTGGACTGTTTTCACAATTCTTTCGATTTTTCTTATCAATTACACATGTATAAGAACTGTATCAACATACTTTAGTCATATTTAATTATAATTCTTTATTTATGTTTTACTTGTCCATAAGGCATATGTTTTGTTCATTTGCAATATGATTTCCTAGGAAGTCAAAAGTCACTTTTTTTGCCAAATGCCATAAGAAATGTCCAAATGCAAAATGTAAGATTTGAAAGTTCCAAATCAGGATGTTATGTCCATTTGCCATGTACGATCAATGGAAGTCAGTTTATAAACCCAAAAGTCTGTGAACCATGTCCAACAGGCATTTATACTGCCAAAATGATATATAGCACCATGTTAAGCCATGAATCAACCTAGATGGTATTTTTGTCATGTATGATCAGGGAGAAGTGGGACTGTAGTTTAACGATTTTTTTTTTAAACTTCCAAAATGACAAGGATGGGCACTATTGGATGGGCACGGGTGGGGGGGTGCTCCCTACCCAACCTTGCTACCCCGTAATGGCATTCAAAACCATTTTTAAAATGTGCTCCTAGTAACCCATTCCAATCACCAGGTGTACGGCTGTGCATTTGCAATATGTTTCAATGTGCTTTTACCATCACGAATTTGTCATGCTAAAAAATACTGCAGAAATGCAAAATTGACCTGGCCTGATGAACTCAGGATGGTGACAGTGATAGTGGTTCCTCTCCATCACTCGTTGTGTTGATTTCATCATGTCCATTTGGTGATGTTTTTTCACTCTTGAATCATATTGCAAATGCACAGTGTATTTGCAATATGTTTCAATGGGCATTTATCATCACAAATTAGTCATGCTCAAAAATACTGCAGAAATGCAAAACTGACTGGCCTGATGAACTCGGGATGGTCAGGCAGTGATAGTGGTTCCTCTCCATCACTCCTTGGTTTTGATTTCAGAATGCCATTTTGGTTATGTTCGCTCACTGTTTAAACATATTGAAAATGTACAAAATTCAGCCAGCAAGTCAGTGTCCATCAGTCAATTAGATATCATTCTGACACCAAACTGATACAAACTGACACCACACCCACTTTTTCCAACTCATTTAGAAGCCAACTATCACATATTTCAGAGCTGGCCCAAAATTCACAGCGCCTTCTGTTCAAACCATAATAAAAACATAAAACACAAAGTTACGTTCTAGCTGCGGGTCCAGTTCTGACATTATGTGTAAGCCTAGCTGAGGTGACCCCGAATACCAAGTTTCGGCTCTGTAGTATCTGGGATCTACATCTGTTTATATTAGTTACTGTGCTGTTACTATGCAGTAATGCATTATGGCAGTGTTACGTTACTACACCTAATAGGAAATGCACATGCGCACTGGGGTGCCGGAACTGTGGAGCACGAGGGGTTTTGACTAAACGGAAACTAACTGTACTCCCGTCTCCTGCCTGGTCATTTCTCCACAACACAAATATTACAGGCTCAATAGGTCATTTGGAGCCCGAGTAGCGACCTTAATTGGTGTTGAAAATCCACATTTTCCGGGGGTTGCTACGGGGTCCTTGAAGGAGCTATCGGACATAAACTTTAGGGTCCGTCTCTATGGGCCGAGGCGGTTGCAATGCACCTAGTCTTGTGACTCTGGGACATTTCTAAATGTCGTCATTTTTGTGATGTCAAAATTAATTGAAGTTATTGCAAATGTACGAGGCTGTTTCTCGGTCTGAGAACCTTCTAGAGCCACATAACTCACCACGCACTATAGACCTGAGCTCTAGAACAGTTTTCTAAAGTTGCAGAACTCTAGGTCTGACGGTAATAGTTCGAACAAAGGTAACTATTGCAGGCTCTGTCTGTCTCTGCGCACCACACTGTGTCCCTCTGTCCTAGCTGTGTGTTTGATTTTTTTAATGGAAATGTTATGGGAGATATGACTGATTTACATTTCATGGGGGTTGGCTAATCACACATATGAAGTTTTGAAAAGATGTGACCTTTTTAACCCTTCGAAACAGCCCCTATGGCACCATTTTAGACACTTCCGGTTGTCACAGGAAGCTATATAAAAACACATATCCTGATTGGGGTATGCCTTTACAGAATCCTGAGTTTTAAGTGTTTACGTTAAGAACTGACCAATTTACACAGGGTTGAATGCACTATTTATCACAAACTGCTGGTTGGGTATGGAAAAACACTTTTAGGGTGATTTTAACCACTTCCAGTTGCTTCAGGAAGCTTAGAATCAACACAGGTAGACCTCATAGTGGTCTGATGGATTGTCATCAAAGACAGGTTCATAAGACATTCATAACCCACATAGGCTTCAGGTTGAATTTAGGGGTGCAGGCAATGTATTCCTATGGGGAGAGAAGTCATTGAAAACTGTTTGATGTAAACACCTTCTTTTAACTGTTAAGGGTTAATGCCGCATGGTCAAGGTTAGGCTTGCACAGATCGGGAGGACCTCAGGAATTTTCCTGAGGTCTAATTGTGCTTCTAACCCTAACTGTTCTCCCGCTGTCACCCAAAAGCACCTGCAATTTAGGGCCAGGCTTCATTATGGACCTACTTTTTTCATGGTCGCTGAGCTCAGACCGAGCAAGCTACAGTCTAGTGGGGCATCTCGTTGAACTCGGCATAGCCGAGAGATTATGATAATGCCATTGCAGGCTCTGAGTGTCTTTAAGCACCACACTTTGTCACTCCATCCTTGCTGTGTGTGTGTGTGTGTGTGAGAGCTTTTCTTTGACATCTGTTGGGAGAAATGACTGACTTACAGTTCCTGAGGGTTGCCTAATCACACATATGAAAGTGAACACATATCCTCCTTGGGGTAGGCACTTATCAAATATTGAGTTTTAAGTCTTTATGTTAAGAACTGACTTATTTACAGCGGGTTGAATGAGTGTGTATTATTTCAGAAATTCACAGAAATCTCGCAGAGCTCGGCAACACACTTCAAAAAGATTTGTCTGAACACGCTGCAACTGGATCTGTAACTTAAAAAAATAAAAAAACTTTTTTGAACATCACCAATTGTACATTGTACGATTTCGCTTAAATTCCGATAGATAAATGGCTGGTTCTTTTTTTATTGACACCGTAGGTTCATTTACTTTGACGTGAAGCGGAAAAATTGGTGCTTTATTTTCATTTTTGACCTTTAATCCCAGAAAAATGGCCATAACTCAAAAACCGTTGAGGCCTCGACGACATCTTGTTCGGGGCCAACTGCCCATTATGCCAAACCTATGCTCACCAAGTTTCGTCTTCGAAGTCTTTTCCATTTAGGAGAAAAGGCCACGTCATGATTGAGGATGTTTTGTACATTTGCAATATGATTCCATTCGCCCTCTTGTGGGATTTACCGGGACAGCGGAAAAATGACAAAAATGTGAACATTTTATAAAAAATGGAAACCGAATGTCCGAGACTTCGTTTGATGACTTCCTGGAATATCCGGCCCTTCTGCATGGCCCGCCGCTGTCCGCAAATTTTAGAAACGTTGGCGGACGTCGAGTAAGGGACCGTACATTTGCAATGTGGACTTTCTCACTAACCATATGGTGAATGTCAAAATGTTCCCTTAAGGTATAAAAGTTACATATTTCTAAAAAAAATTTAGAATTTCGTGCACTGCCTTTTCAGCGGAATGTTGTCGAGGGGTTCCACTAGCATACTGTGTATAGTGTATACTGTGTATATTGTATACTGTGTATAGTGTTGAATGTAACCCTGCTTTACAGTACATGAAGCTTACAGAATGAATAATTCCAGAAGAGCACTAATCTTTTTTTCCAAAGTCCACTGCTTAATTAAGTCTACCCCTTCCTTTTTCGAACATTCTGTTAAAAATCTCGCAACTTTTCAGCGTCCTGCTACTCATGCCAGGAATATAGTATATGCATATGATTAGTATGTGTGGATAGAAAACACTCTGAAGTTTCTAAAACTGGTTAAATCACGGCTGTGACTATAACAGATCGTGTGTTTCATCGAAAAGCGCAAGAAAAACTGCTCTCTGAAAGCTAAAAATTATTTCCATGCGTCACTTTCATGAGTTGTTAAAAGGGCACAAAATTAATTATGGACCTGCATGCAATTCCTACAGATTCCACACGATGTCGCCATTGTCGTCATTTTCCGGGGACTTTTTTCTTGGTAAATCCAACTAACTGGATTCAATTTCTTCCGGTCTCCACCAGGATGTTTTGAATGTGCACATTGGCAGCCATTGATTTGAAGACGAGGAGCTATTGAATATACATCGCCCTGTAATCATTTTGATAGATTATAAACGTTTACTAATACCTAAAGTTGGATTACAAAAGTATTTCGAAGTGTTTTGTGAAAGTTTATCGTCAACTTTTTTTATTTTAAAAAATGACGCAGCGTTTTAAAACGATGTTTTTTCCTGAATCACACAGCTTCCATAGAAAGCTATTTTGGGTATATATGGACCGATTTAAACGAAAAAAAGACCCAATAGTGATGTTTATGGGGCATATAGGAGTGCCAAGAAAGAAGCTCATCAAAGGTAATGAATGTTTTATATTTTATTTCTGCGTTTTGTGTAGCGCCGGCTAAGCTAAATCTTTGTTTACGTCGCATTCAGGCATTTTGGGGTGTTGCATGCTATCAGATAATAGCTTCTCATGCTTTCGCCGAAAAGCATTTTAAAAATCTGACTTGTTGGCTAGGTTCACAACGAGTGTAGCTTTAATTCAATACCCTGCATGTGAATTTTGATGAACGTTTGAGTTTTAACGAGTACATTTAGCATTTAGCGTAGCGCATTTGCATTTCCAGGTGTCTACTTGAGACATCTGCGTCTCAAGTAGGAGCAAGAAGTTAACATTGTGTGTGTATATATTTCCCTTTTCCACAAACGACCAGTGTCATATGACCAAACAATTGCACAAAAGAAAAGAAGTCACAAAGTAAGAGAAGATGTTTTGTTACATACTAGCTATCTATCTAGCTTGCTAATACCACCTAGCCATATAGCTAAAAAGCTACCAAGTCCTCAGGATCCTAAAAAGCCATATGGTGTGTGCAAGTTATCAAAGCTTTATCTAAACTAGCCAAAATGTTCATAAACTGCAACACAGTCGTTTGGTCATTATTTAATGGAGATCATTTAAAATTCTGTAACTAGTTAGCTGGCTAATTGTCTCGCTCTGTTTTCACCCTTAGTATTTACAAAGTGTGACCACTGCCTCTACATCATTGCCAACAAAAGTAAGTAATGTTATGCAATCTGTCGCTACAGTTACCTTTGATTTCTCTTGCTTTGATTTGTACTGCTGGTCTCCTCAAGAAAACATCTTTATCACATGTATTTGCTATTTGTATTATAATATTAAGTTGCCAATTAGCTCTTAGGGAATATTTGATAGTAGAATAATCAAGCTAGTCCCTTTATATTATTCAGTTGTCATAAGCAGCAACCTGGACCCAGTTCAGCCCAGCCAATGATGTCAACACCCTCAACAAGAACCTCCAAAGACACCCGTGAAGAAGAGGCTGCAGACCCCACGATACAAGGCCTGGAACAAGTTTAAGCTCGTCTTCAGACTCTTGACAGTGAAGATGTAGCATGACAAGAGTCAAGCATGGAAAGAGTCAGACAATTGTCTTTGAAACAAAACTTTTACCACTTTTCAAGCTCTGCCAGATCTGTGGCCAAGCAGTCTTGCACACAGACATCTATTATTTGGGAACACAGTTGAGGGTGAAGTGGGATTGTATCAATGGGCACTCAGGTACCTGGACATCATTCCCTGATATAAGTGGTATGCCAGAGAGCAATTTTCTGCCTGCCGCATATCTTTTATTCACAGGGTGGCACATACACAACACTGGAGCAATGGTCAAGGCTTCTGAACATGTTTGGCAGGACCATATTCTATGCGATACAGAACACCTAACAGTACAATCTCCAGAGGAACTGTTGTCTGGCAAGGCTGTGCACCCAACAAGCACTAAATGAGGAGGACGAGCAAGAGAGACAAGGAAGGTGTCATTGGGGCCCAGCTCTCAAACACACAAGTAAGAACAGTATTTAACCATCATCTGCTTGATGCCCAAAAAAGCATTCTACCCGAGGAGACTTCAATAGATGACTATCCTGTGAAATAAAGAAAAAGTAACATTCTGTATCTGCATTGTCTGATAATTTATTTACAGAACAAAACACGCAATCTGCGTGTTTTTTGCCTATTTCTTTATATCCTGGGATAGCCACTTGTTGAAGTGTCCATGGGTAAGGAATGTTTTTGAGGGATTTCCTAGGCCCGAAGTCAAGCACCTGATTCCTTTTTTGTTTTTCCCTTTTTGTTTCAAGCTGGGCTGTCACGTCCTGACCTTAATTCCTTTTTTATGTCTCTATTTTAGTTTGGTCAGGGCGTGAGTTGGGGTGGGCATTCTATGTTGTTGTTCAATGTTTTTTGTATTTTGTATTTCTGTGTTTGGCCTAGTATGGTTCCCAATCAGAGGCAGCTGTTTGTCGTTGTCTCTGATTGAGAACCATACTTAGGCATCCTGTTTTCCCACTATGATTTGTGGATAGTTGTTTTCTGTCTTTGTTTTAGTGACCAGGCGGAACTGTTTCGGATGTTCTTTTTGTTTACTTTGTATTGTGGTGTTCAGTTCAATTTAATAAAATGACGAACACTTACCATGCTGCATATTGGTCCGATCCTTCCTACTCCACCTCAGAAAGAGGAGGAAAACCGTTACATGGGCTGAAACAAAATATATTTTTTGCTAGTTATACACAGTTGGATTGTGTACTGATCTACTTATAATTAAAAAAATCACTACAGAATACCTGGAGACATTTCACAGTTCCCTGCTACAATATTCTCCAAAACGAAAGTATTTTGACTGCACTTGCATGAAACAGCGGACACAGATTGCGGTACTCGACCACAACGATAACGTGAGACTCAAGCAACAACATTTGATTGTATTTACATACCTCACCTATACTGTATTCTCTCACAGAAACATGAATAGGTTTCATCTACATTGGACATCACTGAGAATTCCCAATTGCCCTGCTCTTCCCTGTGCTAAGCCAATTATCTCACCATTGGATTTCTATTTTTACAGGACAGCCCAGATTCAGCCAGGTGTTCTGCAAATGGTCCAAGCAGTGGGTTGTGAGGATAGAATGTGAGCCAAAAACAAGCCACTTCCGTGAGACCATTTTTACATTATTTTTTATTTCACCTATATTTAACCAGGTAGGCTAGTTGAGAACAAGTACTCATTTACAACTGCGACCTGGCCAAGATAAAGCAAAGCAGTGCGACACAAACAACACAGAGTAAACAAACATACAGTCAATAACACAAGAGAAAAAAAAGACTATATACAGTGTGTGCAAATGAGGTAAGATAAGGGAGGTAAGGCAATAAATAGGCCATAGTAATTACAATTTAGCAATTAAACAGATAGATATGATAGATATGCAGAAGATGAATGTGTAAGTAGAGATAAATAAATACAAAAATAACAGTATGGGGATGAGGTAGTTGGATGGGCTATTTACAGATGGGCTATGTACAGGTGCAGTGATCTGTGAGCTGCTCTGACAGCTGGTGATTAAAGCTAGTGAGGGAGATATGATCTCCAGCTTCAGTGATTTTTGCAGTTTGTTCCAGTCATTGGCAGCAGAGATCTGGAAGGAAAGAAGGAATTGTTTTTCGGGGTGACCAGTGAAATATACCTGTTGGAGCACATGGCTGCTGCTATGGTGACCAGTAAGCTGAGATAAGGCGGGGCTTTACCTAGCAAAAACTTATAGATGACCAGGAGCCAGTGGGTTTGGTGACGAATGTGAAGCTAGGTCCAGCCAACGAGAGCATACAGGTCGCAGTGGTGGGTAGTGTATGGGGCTTTGGTGACAAAACAGATTGCACTGTGATAGACTGTATCCAATTTGCTGAGTAGAGTGTTGGAGGCTATTTTGTAAATGACATCGACAAAGTCAAGGATCGGCAGGATAGTCAGTTTTACGAGGGTATGTTTGTTGCAGGATGCTTTGTTGCGAAATAGGAAGCTGATTCTAGATTTAATTCTGGATTGGAGATGCTTAATGCAAGTCTGGAAGGAGAGTTTACAGTCTAACCAGACACCTAGGTGTTTGTAGTTGTCCACATATTCTAAGTCAGAACCAACCAAAGTAGTGATGCTGGAAGGGCGTGCAGGTGCGGGCAGCGATCGGTTGAAGAGCATGAATTTAGTTTTACTTGCATTTAAGAGCAGAGTCTGGAGGTAAGTTAACACAGTGTCCAAAGAAGGGCCAGAGGTATACAGAATGGTGTCGTCTGCGTAGAGGTGGAACAGAGAATCACTAGCAGCAAGAGCGACATCATTGATGTATACAGAGAAAGGAGTCGGCCCGAGAATTGAACCCTGCGGCACCCCCATAGAGACTGCCAGATGTCCGGACAACAGGCCCTCCGATTTGACACACTGAATTTTGTCTGAAAAGTAGTTGGTGAACCAGGCGAGGCAGTCATTTGAGAAACCAAGGCTGTTGAGTCTCCCGGTAAGAATGTGGTGATTGACAGAGTCAAACCTTGGCCAGGTCGATGAATACAGCTGCACAGTATTGTCTCTTATCGATGGCAGTTATGATAACGTTTAGGACCTTGAGCGTGGCTGAGGTGCACCCATGACCAGCTCGGAAACCAGATTGCATAGCGGAGAAGGTACTGTGGGATTCGAAATGGTCGGGCATCTGTTTGTTAACTTGGCTTTTGAAGACCTTAGAAAGGCAGGGCAGGATAGATACAGGTCTGCAACAGTTTGGGTCTAGAGTGTCTCCCCTTTGAAGATGGGGATCTCAGACGATACAAAAGAGAGGTTGAACAGGCTAGTAATAGAGGTTGCAACAATTTAGGCTGATAATTTTATAAAGAGAGGGTCCAGATTGTCTAGCCCTGCTGATTTGTAAGGGTCCAGATTGTGCAGCTCTTTCAGAACATCAGTTATCTGGATTTGGGTGAGGGGGAAATGAGGGAGGCTTGGGAAAGTTGCTGTGGGGGGTGCAGGACTGTTGACCAGAGTAGGGGTAGACAGGTGGAAAGCATGGCAAGCTGTAGAAAAATGCTGATTGAAATTCTCAATTATTGTGGATTTATCGGTGGTGACATTGTTTCCCAGCCTCATTGCAGTGGGCAGCTGGGAGGAACTTTTTGGAGTTTGTGCTGCAGGATGCAAATTTATGTTTGAAAAAGCTAGCCTTTGCTTTCCTAACTGCCTGTGTATATTGGTTCCTAACTTCCCTACAAAGTTGCATATCGCAGTATGCCACAGGATGTTTTTGTGCTGGTCAAGGGCAGTCAGGTCTGGAGTGAACCACTGGCTATATCTGTTGCTGGTTCAAAACATTTTGAATGGGGCATGCTTATTTAAGATTGTGAGTAAAGCACTTTTAATGAATAACCAGGCATCTTCTACTGACGGAATGAGGGCAATATCCTTCCAGGATACCCGGGCCAGGTCGATTAGAAAGGCCTGCTCGCTGAAGTGTTTTAGGGAGCGTTTGACAGTGATTGCAAACCCATTACGGACGCAAGCAATGAGGCAGTGATCGCTGAGATCCTGGTTGACAACAGCAGGTTTTCCTACTTACAAAGCATGTAGAGGTCTGTAATATTTATCATATGTACACTTCAACTGTGAGAGACGGAATCTAAAACAAAAATCCAGAAAATCACATTGTATGATTTTTAAGTAATTAATTAGCATTTTATTGCATGACATAAATATTTGATACATCAGAAAATCAGAACTTAATATTTGGCACAGAAACCTTTGTTTGCAATTACAGAAATCATACGTTTCCCGTAGTTCTTGACCAGGTTTGCACACACTGCAGCAGGGATTTTGTCCCACTCCTCCATACAGACCTTATCCAGATCCTTCAGGTTTCGGGGCTGTCGCTGGGCAATACGGACTTTCAGCTCCCTCCAAAGATTTTCTTCTGGGTTCAGGTCTGGAGACTGGCTAGGGCACTCCAGGACATTGAAATGCTTCTTACAGAGCAACTCCTTAGTTGCCCTGGCTGTGTGTTTCGGGTCGTTGTCATGCTGGAAGACCCAGCCACGACCCATCTTCAATGCTCTTACTGAGGGAAGGAGGTTGTTGTTCAAGATCTCGCGATACATGGCCCCATCCATCCTCCCCTCAATACGGTGCAGTCGTCCTGTCCCCTTTAAAGAAAAGCAACCCCAAAGAATGATGTTTCCACCACCATGCTTCGCAGTTGGGATGGTTTTCTTGGGGTTGTACTCATCCTTCTTCTTCCTCCAAACACAGCAAGTGGAGTTTAGACCAAAAAGCTATATTTTTGTCTCATCAGAACACATGACCTTCTCTCATTCCTCCTCTGGATCATCCAGATGGTCATTGGCAAACTTCAGATGGGCCTGGACATGCGCTGGCTTGATAAGGGGGACCTTGCGTGCGCTGCAGGATTTTAATCCATGACGGCGTAGTGTGTTACTAATGGTTTTCTTTGACTGTGGTCCCAGCTCTCTTCAGGTCATTGACCAGGTCCTGCCGTGTAGTTCTGGGCTGATCCCTCACCTTCCTTATGATCATTGATGCAGACTGAGCGTGACTGAGCGTCATCTTGAACTTCTTCCATTTTCTAATAATTGTGCCAACAGTTGTTGCCTTCTCACCAAGCTGCTTGCCTATTGTCCTGTAGCCCATCCCAGCCTTGTGCAGGTCTACAATTTTATCCCTGATGTCCTTACACAGCTCTCTGGTCTTGGCCATTGTGGAGAGGTTGGAGTCTGTTTGATTGAGTGTGTGGACAGGTGTCTTTTATACAGGTAACAAGTTCAAACAGGTGCAGTTAATACAGGTAATGAGTGGAGAACAGGAGGGCTTCTTAAAGAAAAACTAACAGGTCTGTGAGAGTCTTCTTACTGGTTGGTAGGTGATCAAATACTTATGTCATGCAATAAAATGCAAATGAATTACTTAAAAATCATACAATGTGATTTTCTGGATTTTTGAAGTGTACCTATGATAACAATTCCAGACCTCTACATGCTTTGTAAGTAGGAAAACTGCAAAAACGGCAGTGTATCAAATACTTGTTCTTCCCACTGTAGCTGACACAATCAATGCTTATGTCATGGCTGGTTCCACCACTCCCATGCAGACCAAGGGCTCCATAAGCCACCATGTTGTGGTTATCTGCACCTGATGTTGTTTTAACCCCCAACCTGGCTTAGTTTCCCATAACAAGAAAGATTTTGAGACAATGAGCGATTGTTTTAAACTCTCCCAGGCTTTCTCTATCTCAATTACACCCACCACATCTTGTCTATGTAATGCAGTCTTTAACTAATTTGCCAGCTCAAGCCATCTCTAGTGACCATACGCCTAGATTGGGAACTAGAGCAGAGACCATAAAAACACAGCATTAGCACGACAGAAATGTCTTATGTTCGTTACATTTCAATTGCTATCAATTAATATCAGGTAAATACGTAATTTTCTATTATTTATAGACTCACCTCAGCTCTGTTGGCTTGGGTAAACACAGCGTTCAACCACTCCACTCTACCCTCCGCACGAACAACATAGCAGCATTGTACAGTCATCTAGGTAGATGCAATTAACTGGAAATCTAGAAGAAACTCTTTAGATTTAAAATAGCCTATAATCTATGCAGGCAGATGATAGTGTGTTATGATTATGTACAATCACACAGGGACACTTATCTCCTCATCTTTCACTCTAACGCCTGCACACACAGAGTCACATTCTACATACACTTTTGTTCATAAAGTGTATAAATGGCATCATCAGTGCATATGGCTTTTTCCAGCAATCACAAAATTATCTTCAATTAGCTTAGAAATCCACATTTGCCTGTTGCATTCTTGATGAAGCATGCCACTATGACAACAGAAATGTGAGGAACAATTAGTTCCCATTGGTGACACGAGGAGCTGTCCTGTGACAGGTGGAGACATTTAAAACACTTTGAAAATGCCAACCAGGGGTGAAGAAAAACAAGATGAAGGCTTCATAAAAGGTGAGCGATGGTTCTTTTTTCTTCAAATATCTTCATCTCATTTTGAATGTGTTGTTTATTATCATAATATGACGTATTTGCTTCAGATGCATTCTGATGGTTGACAGGGGTGGGGTATGGGGTAAGAGATCAAAGTGAGAGAGTTTGCTTTGGGTGCACAAAATACCCATCTGTCTCAATTAAAATATTCTCTCTGCTTTAGACCAAGCCGCTCCTGAAAGACATATGTGTGTTTGTTTGGTTGACCATATTGTACCCTCTTCTTGACTTTATGCATTGAGTTTGATTGAGCTTGCCTGGTACAATGGGACCGATAGAATAGTCCCCAAAGTGCAAACCCTACCATTCTGGTATTCCAGACAGGCTCAATAAAATGTGCAAAATAAAATAAATCCTATTTGAACCCATGTGTGTTGTTCACAGTATACAGTGTGTGTATCTGTTGCCTCTGGACACCATTGCAATTAGATGACTCATCTCAAGGGGTTTATCATGCACATTGTCTGAAATAAATAAATAAAACTGTAGCCACATGTACAGTGTAAAGAGGCAATCTGGCAAAGATAATATACTTGCATGCTTCATGAGAAAGCCTAACAGAGTGTAACAATATTAATTGAACTGTAAAGTGATGGAGAGGGAAAGTGATTAAGAGAAGTAGACCAAATATTTATGGTACAGCTTATTAAGATATGAAAGGTAAATGCAGCTACCATGCTGCATGTGTCATTGGTGAAAGATGCAACATTCTTCACGTGTGATAGCAGATTTGTTAAAAGACATATTCATTTTCAAAATATCTAAAAGGTTTCTGAATTCTTGCGACTATCAATCCCGGATCCGGGAGCGTAATCATAGCCTCAAACGAATTAGCATAACGCAGCGGACATAAATCTTCCTACAAAATCTTCCTATTCATGAAAATCACAAATTAAATATATTGAGACACAGCTTAGCCTTTTGTTAATCACACTGTCATCTCAGATTTTCAAAATATGCTTTACAGCCAATGCTAGACAAGCATTTGTGTAAGTTTATCATGGCATAATGCTATGCTAGGCTCTGCTGGCAGCAGGCAACATTTTCACGAAAATAAGAAAAGCAATCAAATTAAATAATTTACCTTTGAAGAACTTCGGATGTTTTCACTCAGGAGACTCCCAGTTAGATAGCAAATGTTCCTTTTTTCCAAAAATATTATTTTTGTAGGCGAAATAGCTCCCATTTGTTCGTCACGTTTGGCTGAGAAATCGACCGGAAAATGCGGTCACTACAACACCGAACTTTTTTCCAAATTAGCTCCATAATATCAACAGAAACATGGCAAACGTTGTTTAGAATCAATCCTCAAGGTGTTTTACACATAACAATTAGATAATATATCCATCGGGACAATTGGTTTCTCACAAGAGGCGATTGGAAAAATGGCTACCTCAGTACTTTACGCAAGATTTTCTGCGGGAGCCATCATGTGACCACTTGCTCAATATGGACCCTTACGGCTATTCTTCAACATAAATGCGTAAAAAGACATCACACTGCTGTAGACACCTTGGGGAATACGTAGAAAATGTAAGCTCATTCGTAGCTCATTCACAGCCATATAAGGAGTCATTGGCATGAGGCGGTTTCAAAAAATGCGGCACTTCCTGATTGGATTTTTATCTGGGTTTCGCCTGTAACATCAGTTCTGTTGCACTCACAGACAATATATTTGCAGTTTTGGAAACGTCAGAGTGTTTTCTATCCAAAGCTGTCAATTATATGCATAGTCAAGCATCTTTTCGTGACAAAATATCTTGTTTAAAACGGGAAAGTGTTTTTATCCAAAAATGAAAATACTGCCCCCTAGTTAGAAGAAGTTTTAAAGGCAATGCATCTCCTCTGTAGTTTTTGCTTGGTTTATGTAATCATTTCGTTTTTGGTTGATTTTGGATCCAATGAATGCGATAGCTAACAGGGGTCAGGATTATGTAAAAGTAGGACTCAGGTGCAAAGACAGAGATTTTGCTTTGTGCTGCCAGACCAGATGCATGATTTCTACACCTTTGATATCATACAATCCAGAGGGGGAGGTAAAACCGCAAAACTCTCTCTCGAAGTCAGATTTGGCAAACCCGATACATATTTTGTCCAATTTTGCATGCACCATGATGCCTTCTTTAATCCTTTTGTTTTGTAACAGGAGATGGTGAGAGGCGTGACAGGCTTGATCCGATCCGCGATGTGTGTTTGTGTGGGAGTGTTAGCATGGGAGTATGTGTTCACTGAAGTTTACCCTGGAGTGCCAGTACCTGCTTGCCAGTGCTCCTGACTGAGTTTAAGGCAGGTTGCCTCCTCATTCACTGCTTGGGGTATAGAAATAGGAGAGGAGAAAGGAACCAAAGAATGTTTTAATTAGAGTAAGAAAAACAAATCCCTTTTGTTTCAGCAACATGAGAAACTCTGATAAGCACACTGAGTGATTGCTAATGGAGTCCCCATTAAATTGTAGTGAGCTCTGCACTGTACGGCAATTTACTCCTGAAGCCACAGGCATCTCTTGGGTTTGATGTTGGAAAAACTTTGGATGTTTTCACATACAGTGGGGCAAAAAAGTATTTAGCCAGCCACCAATTGTGCAGGCAAATAAATTCATAAAAAATCCTACAATGTGATTTTCTGGATTTTTTTCTCTCATTTTGTCTGTCATAGTTGAAGTGTACCTATGATGAACATTACAGGCCTCTCTCATCTTTTTAAGTGGGAGAACTTGCACAATATGTGGCTGACTAAATACTTTTTTGCCCCACTGTATAGTCCTCTTTAAAATAACCGATCTCATTTCTTTTTAAAGTGAACTCTGGGGTAAAAAAACACAAAATAACTCACACTGTATTCAGTATTCACACTGCCCTTGCCTTTTTTTTAAACATTTTTTGACCTTTATTTAACCAGGCAAATCAGTTAAGAACAAATTCTTATTTTACAATGACGGCCTACCGGGGAACAGTGGGTTAACTGTCTTGTTCAGGGGCAGAACGACATATTTAGGCTTTCTGCCAATATCAGATATGTCTATGTCCTGGGAAATGTTCTTGTTACTTACAACCTCATGCTTATCGCATTAGCCTACGTTAGCTTAACCGTCCCACGGATGGGACACCGATCCCGAAGAAATAACAAATTCTTATTTACACTGATGGCCTACCGTGGGCTAACTGCCTTGTTCAGGAACAGCAGACATATTTAAAATGAGGACATTGAAAGAGGACTTTTTTGCCAGCTCACCTATTTTGTGGTCCATGTCCTCTTTGCATTCACATTGCTATGTTTAGAAAGGAACCAATATCTTTTTACAACATTCACTCAATGCACTCTGGGTTTTTATAAGGTGCAGGAGAAGCCATTCCATCAGAACGTGTTTTCAGACAGCTAGATATAACTAAGCTAGTAGATTGCAAAAGGTGAGACATAATAATTGTAAACAGAAGATACTATTAACATGTAAATATTATTGGTAACCGAGTAAATAGTAGAAGAATAACTGAAGATTAAATAATGCTGTAATTGAAAATGGTACACCCAATGTAGGCTACTGGCCCTTTAAGAGCTATAATTAATTTTGTGGCCTATGTTGTGATTCTCAGCAAATATGTTGTTGTCTTCTCACACTGTTGAAACCCAACAATGGAATGTTTATGAAGCTCTCTTAGCCTATAGAGCAAATATTGCATACAAATAATCTGAACTAAAAACTCTACACGTTTTGGAATTTTTGTGTCCTTGACAATCACTAATCAATATCCAAATATGCAAAATCATCTTCTCTGTCACACCCTGACCATAGTTTACTTTGTATATTTCTATGTTGTGGTTGGTCAGGGTGTGATCTGAGTGGGCATTCTATGTTACATGTCTAGTTTGTCTAGTTCTATGTTCGGCCTGATATGGTTCTCAATCAGAGGCAGGTGTTCGTCATTGTCTCTGATTGGGAACCATATTTAGGTAGCCTGGGTTTCACTGTGTGTTGGTGGGTGATTGTTCCTGTCTATGTGTTTTCACCAGATAGGCTGTTTTAGGTTTTCGTTACGTTCATTACGTTCTTTATTTTGTAGTGTTTGTATTGATTTGTGTTTTACGTTTGTTTATTAAAACATGGATCGCAATCGACACGCTGCATTTTGGTCCGACTCTCCTTCTCATACGGAAAACCGTTACATTCTCTCGTTTGTGGCACCAATGTGAAGGGTTACGGCAGTGGAAACGTTGTTGCACTAGTCTAATGTGTGGTGTGGGAATACTGACAAGCGCACCTGGGTAGCTTTGTTTTCACATTTCCCTAAAAAAAAGTGAACGGGACCGCGGAATTCAAGCCAGCCGATCTCAGACCACCTCTCGAGTTCGCTTTGGGGTCACTTTTGTGGGGTCTGAGTTCTGAAGTGTTCCTGCTGCTCAAAACATTTAGCGAAACAAACTGAAAGGGACCAAGCATAGAAACACCCTTAAAAGAGGACTATGTGAAAACACCCCGTAGTTACAATCCAACAATTCTAATTAATGTAACAGAATTTCTTCAAATCACCTTTCTTCATGCTCTGGAGGATTCTGTGACAGGACAGTGATAAACCCTATTCATCATAACCTTTCTTTCTTCTTCAACTTCCATTTCTGTAAGTTTAACACTGAACATAAGAAGTGACTGTAAGTTTGGTCCTTGGCATTTCCAACAAAGCAAGATGACACATGCAGCTCCAGGACCTCTGACCCATGGTTGCCAGGTGTCTTTATGCCGCATACTATGATGATAAAAATATTGTACTGTGCAGCCTTCATGCTGACTGACACAGGCATACAGCCAGGCCAGTGAATAGGTGTGTGTGTGTTTGCTTCCCCCCTTTCTCTCTGTGGTCTCTCACTCTCTCCCTGTGAGGCCATTTTATTAGGAGGTTTGGCTGTTATAGGCTGTTTCCCAGGGCTCTATGGCTCTGTCACAAAATATTACACTGTGAAGGGACAGGCAACATGAAGGCCTTTCCCTGGTCCCAGCGGTCTAACCATCCCTTTCTGATGGACAGGGACAAAATGGAACGCTCTCTCTCAATTCCGCTCACAACCCTTTATGCTTCACAGCTCGCAGGCTGGATAGAGAGAGAGAAGAGTCCCTCACCTGCTGTTGGGGTACAATTGACAGGCATCTCTACAAGACAACCACATGTCCACATCTCTATTGCGAGGGCTAGGGTCTCATGAGCTCTATGTTTCACATGCCGTGCAATGTTAGCACACTGTGAGTGAGTACACTATAGATTTTTTTTTTTTTACATTGAAACATCACCCAAATGATTTGAGACAGGAAAATACAGATTCTACAGTATTTGTGTCTCTTGCATATTTACACACTGATTTCAGGGATAGTGAAAATGTCTTAAAGCTTCTTATCTTAAATCTATAGTGATATATAAATCAAGATGTATCAATCCATTTTCCTTGAATATATTTTGGACTGAAACCCTTTATCCCTTGCTAGTGTAAGTGAAGTGTGAGCTTCACTTACACTGGTGAATCTGCGATGATGGATGAGTTAAACATGGATATCAGCCCTGTAATCTCGAGATACCCCTTAAATACCCACAGAGAGACGGACAGCCTCCAAGGCTCACCTCCACCTAAGGAAACCTCATTTTCATACACCAATCTCTCCTCACATCAATCAGCAGGCTCTTTGCGTTGTGCTCGTTCATTATGAGTGTAATGACTCTTGGCAGATGGAAACATATTAGATGTTTAATTTCCCCTTGCAAATACAACTAAAGGGACCTCCTTTTGAGTTAAGGTATCCTTGCCATATCAATATGTTTAACTTAAGGAGATTAATAGCCGTAGAACATACTTTAATCTAAAAAGGCAACCTTGAGGCCGCAACCTATTTCTACTAAGTTGTATTGCTTACACCTTCGTGGTGAAGCAGGAGGACCATTCTCAAGGCCAATTCTTCCCATTTTCTCTTCAGGAGTGAACATTAAATTGAAACTCAAGCACACTCTGCAGCAAAGATGTTGATACAATCAAGTGCTTTACTTGGCATTCGTGCTAAGAGGCTATAAGCACGCTCCATGCTGTTAAATGTTTTATGCCATAGATCCACAACTTCACCCCGGGCGATCAAACGGCTCACAACTCAAACCTAAAACTGTGAGAGTGATCCTTTGCCGTTGGTGTCCAGACCCTGACCTCGCCCAGTGTTGTTTAGGTAAACATGACACAGAAGTGAACTCATTGGTCCAGCTTGTTTATGGGCCACAAACATCATAGAGTATTGAAGGACATTAACAAAGGCATGCCTGCTTTTCATTATTTCTCCTCGTTTATATGTTTCAGGGGAGGATTGCCCAGTCATTGATCTTCAGTGGGGGAGTTTCTCCTCTCAACATGCAAAGGGAAAACAGACATACAGTTATCACAATCAAGATATAAAAGCAGAAAGCTTGAAATACTTTCCCCCAACTATTTAATACATTATAACCGCTGTTCACCTTCCAATAGTTGGCATTCCTACCCGCTTTGATATTTTGATTAATTTAGAATAAAAAAATACTAATGGATTTACACATGATTTGAGTCAATTAACATGATTTAGTATTTACTTCTTATCAAGTTCAAATTAAATATTTGTGCGCTGATAAGCATCTAAATTGGTATGCAGTGGCTATACAGTAAAATGTTATAAATGACGTCAGAGCTCAGCCTCTGTGCTTCACAGCGCTGTAAGGATTTTGAATGACAGACATTCTGAACTTGAGAGCCAGAAGTGACAGGTTCCCCCATCCTTCCTGTTAATTGGGCCACTTTTGCAAATGTTTTTTTGTCTGAGTAAGGGAAATTCTGTACAATTCTGTAAGAATCAGGCTGTAATCAATTCTGTAAAAATCAGGCACTGCGCTTCACAGCGATGTAAGGATTTTGATTGACAGCCATTCTGAACTTTAGCACTGCACACGAAAGCTTCCCCCATCCTTCTCGCTAATTGGCAACTTTTGCAAAGGTTTTGTTGTCTGAGTGAGATAAATTCTATCAATTAAGAAGACTCAACGTATTATGAAAGATGTGACGTTGAGGATGAATAATAAATGCAGATCTGATGTCATACAAGCAAGCCAAACACCAGTGAGTCCAAATGTGCATTTCACATTTCCATATCATAAAGCTCATGTCATATACAGTGTCAATGCTTATTATTACTATAATTGATGTATAGTTACAAGGTGACATACCCTGGGTTGTTCTGAACAGTTTATATTTGTCTATTGTGAAGAAAATTCGCCACAGGACACGCACCTGAATGCACGCACGACACCTTTCAATGCACACCACAATTACAATCTGTTTCTCTGAATTGCCTGTGAAAGCCTAACACTTTAAGATAATATTTTATAACTTAACTAGTCATGTTGGCAATAGAACAAGCTTTCAAATAATGCCCACCTGACCCAGATTGCGAATAAATAATGTTATTATGTGATGGCAGGGATGCAGGGTTGTGTTTCAAACAAACTACAAGTGTGCTTGCTCTAGTTCCTCAACGGCACAGCTATGAGATTTCAAAAAAGCACTGTATAGTTGAAGACCTCCTTGAGTCATAAAAGTTGATTGAAATTACTTAGGAACTGTGCACACTTGGGGGGGGGCACATGGAGACACCAGTTCGTCCTCTCACTCAAATGCTTGTCATTATTTTGTCTTATGTTGCACCTACCCAACATTTTTCAGGAATATTCATATTCTTATCATGTTACTGAATGTATCCAGAGTATTTTCAGATTTCATTATCAACAAATGCAGTGAAAAGTATACTAAATGTAATACCCACATAAAGTCAACAGTGTAATGTTTGGATTCAGTCTTGTGTCAGGTGAACTGTTGTGTTCTCAACTTTGGTCTAATACATTTCCCATAATCTCCAAACTGTTCCCTTTCAATTGCTACTATGCTTATGAATATTATTTTCATACAGTATTTCTTCTGTTAGAAACATTTCAATTTAGCCCTATCCATATAAGACAATTCCCACAAGTGTAAAGGTTTAAGGTTGAAGAGTTCTGCATATCGCATAATCCCATTTATTTGGATGCTGTAAGGTCAAGTACTCATTGGAGGTTTCAGATCAAACATTTATTGGAAAGAATCTCTGAATCTGACTGTACAGGAGATTATAGATGAATAACTGTAAAGGTGATGATAAATGATTAACATGAAGTTAAGTGGTTTATTGATAAGGATCATTTTGATCCTGTTTGGAGTGATGTCTCTTGTGTGATGGTGTCGCACAGGTAACATTTGCCCACAGGTTTGAAATAGATCAGTCCGGATTAGCGAAGAGTATGATGATTCATTTACATGTTTAAACCTATTAAACCTATTTTTCACTGCTATTCTATTTATGCAATGTAGACAATAGCATATAACTTCCTTTGTGTGGATAAATTAGATTACTTTCTCTTCGAAGGAAACATAGTGAGCATTATAAATTGAGGCAACTGCTCCCTACAAATAGAATGGGTATATCCATGTGAGGGCTAGTTAATTACAAAATAGCATTACTTGAGGAACATCAAATAAAAAAAGTTATATTTTTTTATTTCTTAGTAGTCAACAATACCTTAATTAACTTTTGAAAGTGTTTTGCCTTGTTTTTGTTATACTTGAGTTGTGACAAAAACATCACTGTTGCTGTGTACAATATGAATGTGTAGAGCGTGAGGAGTAATGTTACTGTATCTGAGGCACAGTGAGCATTTTCTTCCCAGGATTCCTCAGTGTATCTATATTGGAGATTGACAAAGGGCATTAACCAACATTGGCCCCATAGCCCAGGCATGGGCATATCTCTCTCATTGAAATGTTTGCTGCAGTCGAGTAATAAATCACAAGGAGCACTCTGCCTGCAGATTGGCTAAACAACATAAACACAAGTGGGAATGGGCTATCTCTGCAACATCACACATAAACGGTATTCCCATGCTCTTACTGAAGTATAGCCTATCTTTAGTCAGACAGGTAAAGTGAAAAGCAAATTGTTTCTTCTAAACAAACACCCACTATTCGATTGGAACAATCATTTATCACTCCCAAATGATGGTTTTACCATCATTAAAATAAGATAACAGCTCTGTTCCATTAGCTGTAAAAAATTTATGTATTTGTATCCAACTATGCAAATAAATGTGTCTGCAAAATGTGCATGTGGGTGTGATTTGGGTGGGCATTCTATGTTTTCTATTTCTTTATTTTTGGCCGAGTGTGGTTCCCAATCAGAGGCAGCTGTCTATCGTTGTCTCCTATTGGGAATCATACTTAGGCAGCCTTTTCCCCCACCTATGTTGTGGTAATTGTTTATTTTCCATGTGTGTTTGTGTGCGCCACGTTCGGTTTCTGTTTACCTGTTTTTTTTGTGAAGGTTTCACTTTATTAAAGATGTGGAATTATATGCATGCTGCGCCTTGGCTCATCTATGACAGGGAGTTTGAAGACAGTGAACGTGACAGGGCATTGGGTTGTTTTGACTTGTAAACAAGTCTATAATTGCAAGATGTCTGGAAAGCACATTGTGCTAGAGGAGATTGTGTAATAAGCAGTTGTTGCATGTAGGGTATATATAGGATGGTACATTGTAAAATTCAGCAGCATAAAATATATTGCCAAGGTTTAACTTCAGATACTATTATGATACTATTTCTCAGCCAGAAATAAATCTGAATAATTTAGTTTTAAAGCTGAAAATGTCAACATGTTTGTTTATCTCTCAACATCATTTAATTTTAGTGTGACATGGATAATCAGTAGCTGCCATCAGTAGTGGGTGTAATGCTGCTAGCCAATGAACAAAATACCACTTAATTCAGATTTAAAGGTTTGGGTAAATCTGTCCTCCATTTCCATGTTAGGTGAAACACCATGTTTAAAACACTAGGTTTAACTTTCCAAGTGGGTGTGTGTTTATGTGGATGCGAGGATGCGAGTTCACTAAAGTATTAATGTGTTCATGCTCACCAGGGAAAACTAGAGAAATCCTCCCCTTGTGTGTTTACAAGCAGACAGAGGAATATCATTTTTGTGCAGTGTAGTTTGCATTTGTATGCATAAATGCATGCTTTGTCAAAACACCTGCAGGTTATTTCAGAAGAAGTGCAGAGGCACAAACAATAACAGGAAGCGTAGCTTATTTCACATTTAATTTGCATCTTCCATCTTCTTTCATTCAGCCCTGCCTCACCAAGATATCGGCAGCTCTCTTTTTCTTTAGCTGTGACTGAAATAAGATAGCAGCTGCCCTTTCTGGACCAAGACAAAAATCCATACGTTGCTGTTTCAATTATTGGCAATCAATGTCTATTTGGCTGTAATTCATGAAGACTGAGTTTTTTTTATTCACACGGTAAAAGATTACCTTCTGGGTTTTTATCCAAAACAATGTCACAAAATCTATCCTCTTCATTAGTGCCATGTAAAACATTTCCTGTAATTTTACAGTAAATTACTGGCAGCAAAGTAGCCAGTACATTACTGTAAATGTAACCTATACTGTCACACAAATTTAAAGCATAATTACTGGAACACGACTAGAGTAACATGCTATATTGTTCGAATTTACTGTGCATTACTGGAAGCAAAGTGGTTAGTACAGTGTTGCAGATTTACAGTGCAGGTAGCTAGTGCCAACGGACGGGCAGTTTTTCTGTTACATGTATTTCATATAGGTATTTCAATATTTTCAATAACTGTTTTGTAATTTGTATTTAACTGGCCTGATCTACAATTCATGTAGCCTATATTGTAAAAGTTAAATTAGAATACATATTTTGTATTGTTTAATACAAATACTTGCAAGTGTATGAATATAATCAATAAGTCATCCTTCGCTGAGAACAGTAAGAATCCCCCACCCCTGTGGCTCCCCCACTACCACTCCCTGCTTTGAGAGGGTATTTTCACTGCAGCATGGTGGACCTGCAGGCCCAGCCACAGCCACGACATGCACAGAGGTAGTAATTAAACTGGTCAGGAGCAAGAGGCCCTGTGGAATTAAAAATTCAAAGGATTTCATAATGAAAATGAAAACCAATTACCGGTCATCTCTCAGTGCCTAAAATAGACGGGTATGCCGGATGAAGGGGATGGGGTGACTTCTTACAAGGATGCCCCATAATATCACACACACATTAAATATAGACGATGGGGACTCATTAATCACATATCTGCAGTCGATCACTATTAGGCATCAGTTATTCCTGTCCACTGCATGCTATGATCCACTGAGTGTCCATCATAGAGATTCACCTCAACAAGCTGCATCACTACAGGTGTGTAAGTCATTGACAACATGTTACTGCTCAATTTTAAACTAAGGGGTGGCATCAATTGTCATATTTTTTTATTAATACACTGACCCCTCTCTCAATATTGATGGGGGTGGGGGCATCCACTTCATATGTCATTAACTATTGCGTTCCTGGCCCCTCATAAAAATCAATGCACTCATGAGTTGATGATCTGTTGTATGAGTGCTTAGGTTATACTGCATGGCCTTTTGAACCTTCACGGACAGAGAGCAGTAAAATGTGCAGTGTTCAGCATTGTTGCACTCTTATTTCATTTAGATATGAAGTGGTGAAATTAAATAGCCTGCACTACACCACATCCAGTGTTTTTTATGCTGCCATTTTCTCACTGAGAGTTTAAATGAATGTTTTCCCAGTCCTTTCAAAATTATGTTAAAGGTAAAGGTTAAGTTACTGAGGGCCACAGTGGAACTTTTACAGTAGCCTTTCTTTACACACAAACATCAATATAGCTGGATATTTGTTGAAGAGAGAAACAGCATATAACATATATTTAACCAAACTAAGTCCCTCTTAAATATTTAAGACTCACTTAAATTTTACATTAAGAGGATGCCATTGTAACGAACCATCTCAATGCCCTTCTCGATTGGTTTTTCGATTTCCCTTAATCATGCTGACAACTAAATTATGGGAGGTAAACTTGCTCAAATCAATTATTGTTGCCGGAGCTAATTGCTGAACTTTGAGTGGATGGAGCTGAAAATGCTTCAGGGCTGTTTGGTAAGCAGAACCTTCACATGACAAATGGAGCCATTCCCTCCTGCTCAATATGCTATGGCTCAGAGAGCAGGCCGGCTAATTGGCAAGCAGTGCTAATTCTATCGTCATTAGTCAGACAATCAGGAAATGCTGCTGCATAATTACAGATCCCATAAACCCCACATATTCTTAACCTGCCAATAATCCTGAAGGGATTAATGTAGCTGATAGCTCGACCATATCACCTCTGTTGCTGACAGGATGTTGATGCTTTGGCTTGTTCCTGTTTCTCAGAACGTGTGGACTTCTGGGTACTGAGAGCTCCCGCTGACCTTGAGTGTTTTTTCCCCTCTGTGGGAGATATTCTGTTTAACCAGAATCAGAACTAGCTAGAGCCTTTATCAGCACTATGGAATTGAAATGTT